>NW_027204315.1:992500-1497233 GCF_024711535.1 Dipodomys merriami
TACAGTGAAAACTGGAGTTGTTTTTTTGTTATGTCGAAAAACGAATGTTACAACTTTGGCCTGGGAATGGGGGAGGGAGGGAGTGGGGATCAGTGGGGGGGGAGGTGAAAGGGATGGGAAGAGGAAACAAAGGAGGAGAAAACAATGCTTGAAAAGAAATATACTCATTACCTTTCGCATGTAATCATAACCCCTTGGTACAGTATTTTCACAATTAAAAAAACTTCAAAAAATGTTTATCACTTATTATAATTCAAATACCAAGCAAGAGTAATTTTAAATAATCATTAGAGTTATCATTTTATCACTATCATAAAACAGAATAAAAGATAAGTCCCAATTATTACCTACCTATCATTATACTTAATTCCTAATCATTACCTAAATATCGTAAACAATCTAAATAGTCATGTCTTTAACATAGACATAAATATTCTACACTTTTTACTTAAAAATTTCCAAGGACATATATTCATGTTTCTAAGAAATGATCACAGCAGTTAAAAAATGCTTTTGTGAAATTAATGTGAGACATGTTGTTGCTGTTGTTGTTTACAAGTCCTGGGCATTGTCCCTAAGCTTTTTTTGTGCTCAAGGCCAGCACTGCACAACTTAAAGCACAGGGCTAATTTCTGTTTTTGAATGGTTAATTGGAGAATAAGAATCTAACATGTACTTTTCTGTTTGGGCTAGATGTGAAAACAATTGTTAGATCTCAGCCACCAGAGGAGCTAGAATTATAGGCGTGAGTTACCGGTAATTGGTTTGATGATTTTTTTAAATTTTAATTACGTTTTAAGATGTTTGTTTCACTATAATGCACAGAATTCTATATATAAATTTATATATATATATATATATATATATGACGACAAATTCCTTCTAAAAATGTATGACTTTCTACATATAAAATTTATACACACACGTATATATTTCTGAATATATGCACTCCCTCTAAAACTTTTATGCTACTATTTTTACCCTTTTTATTTCAAAGATATAGACTATTTTTCCAAATGTTTCCTAGAGTAAAATGACTAATATTTCAATAGAAAGTAGAATATATTATTTTCAAAGTAATTTTAGATATACACATGATGTAGTAGTAATATTTATAGTATATTACTTGAAAAAATTCTGTTCAAACACTTAAATATTTGTGTGTAATGACAGGGAGAGGGGAAGTTAATTCATACTGGTTAGAAATGGGCAATGATTCAAAAATCTGTTCAATAATTTGTTATAATCACATAATCAAGCTACCTTTTATGGTTTAGGTTTTTTTCTTTATTCAAAAATTTAACACGGATGCATGCACAGTCGTAATATTAAATTATTAAAATACAAATAATACAAAATCATAGACCAGACTTTCAATAATTAGCACTTATGATGCTAATAATATTTTGTTGAAGATGATGATGACCAGAGTGACCTTGATAATGGCAATGTTATGATTGAAAAAGAAAAATTTTTAGACATCTTTGAATTTAGATTTCCCACATTGAATAGATAATAATAAACAGTGTTGGATTACATACAATAAGAATAACAAGAGGAGAGTTTCAATATCAAGAAATAATAATCAGATAATCAGGTGAGACAGTAAATCCCTAATGTTGTTCTTGCAGTCTCTCTAATGTATACTCACTTTTCTTGGTGGTATTGTTTTCTTATAAATAAAATCATTTATTTTCACATGTTTATTATCCCACATAGATAAAATATAATAAGATGTGTGCTTTGTTATCAAATGATCTTGTTTGTTCTAGTCTTGGGAACTTAGGAGAAAACCTTTCACCACCCACATAGCCTGTAGCTTAGTTATATATCCCTAGAAGGTAACAACACAAGCATCAAGCATGCTTCACTCATTAGGCAGAAATCCTTAGTCAGTTTTAGTTTCTATCCAGTTCACTGAAGAAAATCTATGTATAAATTTATGAAGAACACTTGGCAGCACATAAAGCAATAGGAAAATTTTGATGGACTAAGATTAGTTTTCAACTTAGTGTCATTAGTTCAAGTAACATTCTCATATAGATACTATTCAATAACCAATGTTTTCCAATGATATTTTGAGTATGTTCTTCAATACAAATGTGGACACATGACCCAATTTACATAATAGCACTTACATATCTGTAGTTGCCTTAAAAGGACACAACCCTTAGAGCCAGGAGGTAAACTTTATTTTTATTTCTGCATGAAGCAATTTGTGATTTTATACCAACAAACTGAATTTGACTCTTTCCTTATTTGTAAGCTAATGTGCAAAATGTAAAGACTCCACTTTTCTTTTTAATTGCTCTAGGAGAAAGCAAAGTATTCTTCAATATTTCTGGTAGATTACATCCATTTATAGATGAGAAATATAAGGCCAAAAGTCAATGTAGTGAGTAAATAATGATACTAGAATTTCTGTCTGAGCTCTTCCCTCTGCACACTTACAAGGAACAGTAATTTGTTGATGGAGAGGACCAATATGAAAACACTATGGGGAAAAAACATACTTTGTAAAAAGTTGTTTAAGACTATGTGACCAGTGATGAGTACATGAAACAGACTTGTGTCAGGCGCATAAAAAGGAGTACATAGAAATTATATTAGTGCTGGGAGCCAGTGGCTCATGCCTGTAATCCTATCTACTCGGGAGGCTGAGATCTGAGGATCACGGTTCAAAGCCAGCCCGGGCAGGGCTCGATCTCAGGTCCCAAGATGGACCTAACCCTCTTTTGGCTCACAGGCTGGAGTAATCACCATGACCCATTCATCACTTGGGTTTGCTAGGCCTTGAGTTCAAATCCCAGCACTGTCAAAAGATGAATACTGATGTGAGAAGCCAAGTGATCCTCCTCTTTTCCTGTACTGTGAAAGTCCTGCTTCTCAGCTAGGAATGGTACATGCTATATAGGCAACTCTATAGCCATGGGAACAGGTTGACATCCATGTCAGCACAGTAATACCTGTCACCATATTCAGTAAAATACACAATATCTCCATGAATTAGACACAAATTAAGGAGAAGTGCACCGAATGCAAGATGCTGTCCACACATGTATATCAATACAGATCCTATGTTTAAATTATGAATTTATGCCCATCCTGGCCCTCCCTGGTGCACAATGTCAGGTCCTGGAAACGGTCTAGCTCCTCAGTTGCTCACAGGCCAGTGTCCTCACCTTGGCCCTTTCACCAATTGGGCCTGCTAGGTTCTGAGTTCAAATCACAACACTGTCAAAACATGAATCCTGATGTGAGCAGTACATCAGTTCACATGCTTTCCAGTCCTGTGAAAGTCCTGGGTCTCATCTAAGATGGACAAGGCATAGGCAACTCTATAGACATAGGAATAGGTTGTCATGCATGTCAGCACATTTATATCTATCATCATACTCAATAAACTACAAAATGCATCTCTGACTAAGACACAATAAAATAAATAACTAAACTGAAAGCATGATGAATTCAACATATGTATGTAAACAGAGATCCTATGTGTAAAATAGGTGGGAATATGATTTTTGCCAGTGTTAGGCTTCAATTCAGGCACTCGGAGCAGGCCTGAACATGTAGTATTCAAGGATGATGATCTTCCCCTTCTCCCACAGTGCAACAGAGTTACCAAGACCTGAGTTCTAATCCCAGCTCTGGCAGTAAAATGGGGTGTATTCGGAGTTAGGCTAATTCCTTCATAATTTTTTTTCAACAAAGTGAGAGGTCATGGAATTTCTTACTTTTTTAATTTTTTAATTGAAGCTCATGAATGTCTTGGTGCACAGAAGAGACAAATCTAAAGATCATCCGGAAAATGACTGGAAATATAAGAATAAGAATTGGGAGAATTCATATGACAATGGCAATTATAATTATTACATGAATCCAATCCAGAGGACTGAGGGCCTCCAAGTTATGCTTAAATAATGCTGCCAAAGATTGTAATTTTTTTACATCTAAATGAGCTTTACTAACTTTTGTCTTGTAAAGCCTCCATAACATGAGAGATATCTTTATCTCTCCAAACTCCTCACAAATGATTTTTGGTGGCATTCCAATTAAAAGAAAAGTTATATTTTAGAGCAGTAACAGATATATTTAAAACTAGCATGACATTTAACTGAGAGTTATTTTTTTTTAATTTTGAACTTCCTGACCTAGAGACAGAACCACTTCCTCCAGAGCATTTATTTTCATTTCTAACATTTTATCTATAATTTATTTTTTTGCTAGGGCTAATGAAACATTTTTGCTTAAATCAGTAACAAAATGAACAGTGTTTACTTCATTTACTAAGGCTGCTGTAGAAATCGCTAAAGAGCTAATTATTGTTATTTAAGCACTTATTCCTAAAATCAAGGCCGCAACAAAGCGTTTTGGCTGCAACATAAAATCCAGACATTTCAGCATATGTAAAGTGGAATTTTTAAACCAAGGGTCATTTCATAGATCTACACATAACATTACATATGAAGGTCATTTTAAAATTAAAATTACAGAAAAGTTTTATCCAGAGAAGAAGTAAGACAATGAGTAAAAATACAATCCTTACAGCTAATATAATAAGATTTTCCTGGATTAATAATGATTAAATGTAGGGAGCCGAGGCGAGACTCCGCTCACTCCCTTGAAGCTTTGAGGTAACCACCCCAGACGGTGTTTGGCGGGACGCCTGGGCTGTGCACGTGCGCGAGCCAGGTAGAGTCCCCAGCCAATCCCATGACACCTGGTGACGGTGAAAGGCAGGCGACCAACAATAGAAAGACCCGTGTTCCAATTCCCTATATAAGTGGCCATGTTTCGGGTGCACGCTCTCTCGCGCCCAAGCTCTCCTACAACTAAAAGGCTCTCCAATAAAGCGTGATCTGAGAAGACTCCAGGTGTGGAGGTCGTTCTTTCTCGCTGGTCAAGTAGACGGTCGCTAAAAGTGGTGCCAAAACCCGGGAACGAACCAGGGACGGGACCCGCGCGAGAGGCTGAAAACCGGAGCCAGAACTCAACACGCGGAGAGGGGACGTCGGTAAATATCCCCCGGTATACTGTTCACTGTAGATTTAGATATTTATTGGTTGCTTGCATTGCTTCTTCCTTTGTGGCTTGTCTTTTTGATGGTGCGCACTTGCCTCAAGGAGGGAGGGTTTGATTTAATCCAGGAAGGATGCAAAGTACTAACACGGCATCAGGATAATCTATCAGAGTCAGCATACAGTAAAGGGGAGGAAAATAGGCCTAAAAGAAAAAGGGAAAAAAGACAAAAGGATCCTAAAGAATTAAAGCAAGAGGGACTGCAGCCCTCACAAAAGGAGAATGGTTTTAGGGAGGAGGGGGTCTCAAGGAGACCCCCATGCCCTTCTTTAAAAGCAAACCGGTTCTCAGCCCTACATGTGGAAGGGCGGGACCAAGAATATAGTAATCTTGTGAGTGACTCAGAGGAAGAAATGTTAGAGGAGGAGGGAGAGCAGCTCGATCCAGCTGATAGTGAAGAGTTAGAAGAGGCTGCGGCGGAGCACGAGGCAGACAGATATGGGGGGTGGCGCCCCCTAGGGGTGGGAGTACCGCAGCAGCCAGGAAGAGGAAACGGAGCTGGCCCTCACCCATCGGCCCCCCCGCCATGCCCGCCAGCAGGAAAGAGTCACTTTATAAAAGGCAGCACCTGGTCGCCGTTAGCGGCCGCTTTTCCAGTTTTTGAAAATCCAGTTACTAATGAAAGAGATTTTGAGCCGGTTTCCTACTCCCAGTTAAAAGATTTAGTTGAGGCAGTCAGGACTTATGGAGTGACGGCCAATTATACCACTGCCTTGCTTAAAAGGCTAACTATTAATGCTATGATTCTGTGAGAGCAAAAACTGTTCAATATTTTCCTGAATTAGTGGCTAAACAGGCAATTTTGGTCTGAAAAAAAAAAAAGAGAAAAAAAAGAAAAAAAAAGGCAATTTTGGGTATAAAGTATTGCTTGATGCACTTTGCAAAAATTCCAGATAAATTAATTATTCCATACACCCGTGAACAAGTTGAAATTTTAGCAGCCACAGTGGATATGTGGGCAATTCTTGTTTGCTCATTTCCAAATGTAATTGATAATCATTATCCTAAGCATCCTTTGCTTGCCATAGTTAACAAAAATTTAGTGTATTTTCCTGTTGTCACTTCAAAGGAGCCCTTGGTTGATGCTCTGACCATCTTTACGGATGGATCAAAATCTGGACAATGTGCCTTTTTTGTTCAAGGACACAAACAGCCGGTAGTCTTTAATTTTCGGCCGAATGCCCCACAGGCTGTTGAATGTTTAATTGTGCTTGAAGTTTTTAAAAGATTTGATCAACCTTTTAATTTATTTTCTGATTCATTATATGTTGTAAATGCTGTTGCTTCTCTTGAAGTTGCTGCTTCAGTTAAGCAGGCCAGTACAATTTCTAATGTTTTGTTACAGATTCAATCCCTTATCTTAAACAGAAAACACTCTTTTTATATTGGACATATTTGTTCCCACTCTATGTTGCCGGGCCCGATGGCAAAGTGTAATGCCCTGGTGGACCAGGCAACTTGGGCTGTGGCTCTGGTTGCTGCTGATCCTGTAGAATTGGCAAAAGACTTTCATAGATTGTATCATGTACCTGCTAATACCCTCAGGAAAAGATATAATTTGTCCAGGCATGTGGCAAGAGATATTGTTAAAGCCTGTAAATCTTGTGTTACCTTTCTTCATCCTCCCCATGTGGGGGTAAACCCCAGGGGGTTGAGACCAAACGCCCTATGGCAAATGGATGTTACTCATCTGACGGAATTTGGTAAGTTGAAATATTTACATGTGTCTGTGGACACCTTTTCTGGTGTCATTCATGCCACACCTTTGGCAGGAGAAAAGGTGTCTCACGTCAGAATACACTGCTTAGAAGCTTGGGCAGCTTGGGGAAAGCCCCTTAGACTTAAGACAGATAATGGCCCTGCTTATACTTCCCATGGTTTTTGCGCCTTTTGCGCACAAATGCAGGTTGCCCACACCACCGGATTGCCCTACAATCCTCAAGGACAAGGTATAGTGGAAAGAGCTAATCGAAGCATAAAAGAAATGCTTCAAAAGCAAAAAGGGGGAATTGCTGAGTCCGCGTCCCCCAGGGAAAGACTTTCTCTTGCGCTCTTTACCCTTAATTTTTTAATTCTAAATGACAACGATCAGTCTGCCGCAGATCGGCATATGACAAGAGACTCCATGGATACTAAAGACATGGTTATGTGGAAGGATGTTATTAATAATAAATGGTATGGACCGGATCCGGTAATAACGAGATCCAGGGGAGCTGTTTGTGTTTTTCCACAGAGTCAAGAAGTACCTCACTGGGTGCCAACGAGACTGACCAGGCCGGTGGAGACTGCAGCAGAACCCCCTCTTGAAGATGCAGCTGATCTTCCTGCTGTTAGCAACAGTGCTAAGAGCAATCCCTGTGATAGCTAAACCAATGATGCTGTGGGCTGTTACAATTTACTGACTGGATTGCCTCTGCGGTGTCCTTTTCCAAAGAGTGGGTGGGAGTCGGAATGTTTTTAGCCTGCTGCTTAGGAGGATGCGTGGTCTGCCTATGGTTGGTCTGTCGCCTTCGAGCCCAAACCAGAAGGGACAAGGTTGTTATCTTGCAAGCATTAGCCGCTTTGGAGAGTGGATCCTCACCCCAGATTTGGCTGTCGGCCCTAAGAGGCAGTTAAGCCTTACCGTTCTGCATAGCCTTAGCACCCCAAGGGATCAGGGGATCCCATTGCACCAGGACAGGTATGCAATTTGCAATTTGGGACAGGGTGCAAGGCAAGTGCACTGCACTTGAGGAGATGGTTCTCATCTACTCAAGAAGAGCATGCTGGGTTGCAAGTGGGTTGATGCCCAAGATCCCACCTCTGCAAAAAAGGCATCGGACGGGCCTGGTCATCACTGGGGAAGGCGCGCCCCTCAGGCGAAGGCCAGTGCAAGGTCCTCTCATTAATGTCTTAGACAGAGGCCCAACCTCTACTCTTACCTGTCACCATAAAACAAAGAAGGGGGAACTGTAGGGAGCCGAGGCGAGACTCTGCCCACTCCCTTGCAGCTTTGAGGTAACCACCCCAGACAGTGCTTGGCGGGACACCTGGGCTGTGCGCGTGCGCGAGCCAGGTAGAGTCCCCAGCCAATCCCATGACACCTGGTGACAGTGAAAGGCAGGCGACCAACAATAGAAAGACCCGTGTTCCAATTCCCTATATAAGTGGCCATGTTTCGGGTGCATACTCTCTCGCGCCCAAGCTCTCCTACAACTAAAAGGCTCTCCAATAAAGCGTGATCTGAGAAGACTCCTGGTGTGGTGGTCGTTCTTTCTCGCTGGTCGAGTAGACGGTCGCTACAATTAAATTATCTAGTTTTCCAGCTAAAATTCCCATAGGATAACCCACACATGCTCTTACCCCAATTGCATTACTCTTAGTTTCTTTGGGCTTTTTCAGTAAAATCATGTTTGTTGCTGCAAAAAGTCTGAACAAATCCAGCTGAATGCCAGTTTTATTGTGAAAGGGAGAGTGACTCACCAAAATGGAAGCCACCCACCCTGGAGTGAGCCATCTTTTCAGGGGTTCCCCATGCGTATCAGGAGCATGGCCATTAAACTTTCATGAATTATGTTTTAAGTAGGGGCATAATCATAATCAGGGTCAGCAATGGAAAAAATCAAAAATACTATCTGGTGCCCCATAGGGTTGTAAAAAAGAGGTCTTTTGAAATCCACATTCCCACCATTTTGGTGAGGTAATTAATGCATCCCCAAACTGATTCTTTTCATGATATTTTTGTAGGCAGTTATCTAAATGTATATTCCTCTTGGGAATGAAAAAAGGATTCATTATAAGTATAAAAGCCTAATGTCATCATGCCAATTTCCCACATCAATCTTTTTTTTTTGAACTTTTTATCATTGGATTGACCAAGGGCATCAGTCAATAAAGTTCTATAGTTTATAGGCAAACACCCTGGGAGATTTTCTACTGATATAGTTATGCATATTGGAGTGGTATCTGTCATTCATTCATAATTAATTGTTTGAGAAGTCATATGAGAATTAGAATAGTCCTCCAAACCCCCTAGCAGGTCACTATTGTTTGACATTACTTGTATTATATCTTCATCCCCCCATCACATGGGATGTAGAAGAGAAGTATTAGGAACATATGCCCAGTATTGTTCTCCTGAAACAGACACTGCCTGCACAGCAATAATTGCAAGCATAGCAAGAAACATATTTTCAACAGTGATAGTGTTTCCTGTAGAAACCACAACCTCCTATGCAGAATGGGTGAGCTTCTTAATTTGTTCCCACGTTGGTGGTAGGGCTTCTTTTGTTGTCTTCGCCTGTTGAGGAGAAAGGTGAAGACTTTTGTGCTTTTGCAACACTTTCTTCATTTGCATCTTCTGTTTTTTTCCCCCTGGGTTTCTCTTATTTTTGTAGGGGCACACAAGTCGGTTGAGATTCCAGATGGGTGACTCGGCATCCTGTGGAAACACACATGTATACCCTCTTCCCGAGGTGATAAAATTCATCAGGCCCTTTCCAAGTGCCTGTGAGCAAATCTTTCCTTTTAACTTTTGGCTGAACTTTAAATCCAATTTCGCTCCAATGTTTTTGCATAAGTGCAAGATTTTGTTCATTAGTATTAAGGTGATTAATTACAAATAAAGCATGATGGTTTCTCCTAGTTAATAAGTCAGCCATCATATTTCCAAATGAAAGAGGTGGGAAACCACCATCTATTCCCTATAATGTAAGCTGGACCAAACTTAGTCATAACCGTTGTGGGAATCTTTCTGTTCCTTTTATTATCAGAGATCCCTTTTTCTAGAACTCTCTATACTTTTGGGATAACTCCTTCTGGTTTAGTTTAATTCATTAATTCTGCCTATTGTAACATATCTGGAAATTTTAAATTTCTATATTTACTATGAGGGAGCAGCAAAAGTGCTTTTGAAGTTGCAGGAGTTTCTGGAGGCAACGTCTCATCAGATGATATATTGATTGGGGAATTGTCCACATCTAAACATTGGTCTTAGTCTTTATTATTTAGAGAAGCCGTCTCTATTGGACTGGAAAGAAACAACATGCTCTGTTCGTGGATCAATAGAAAAATAGCCAAAACAAGAATAAAGGCAACAAATGTACAGCCAAGAAGAATATAGTAAGAATAAAGGTAGAGGCAATAAAGGTGCAGCCAAGTGTATAGGAAGCCTTGAACCAACACCCCCTTCCTGCAGGCATGCTTCCATGAAACTTATGCTTTGCCTGGCATGATCTCTCAGGGAGACTCAGCAGGAGGTGATGTGGCAGATGGGGTCTGCTCTTAATCATGCAATAGGTGTGGGATAATGAAACAAAACATGGTTCTTTTTCATCATTACCCTATCTCCATGATGAAGGGTATCCTTCACTCTATTCAGTTTTGCAGCTGGGGAAAATGAGGCATGGAGAAGCCGAGTGATCTACTCGTGACCCCCAGCACACAGGAAGCTCGGCCTGACTTCTCTGCCATGCTCCCTAGGACAGTGGGTGCTATGCAGTCCACTTCTTATGGTGGGAAGTCCACTGCTTGTCACTCATGGGGTTTGAACTCTGGGTCAGGGCACTGTACCCAAGCTCCTCAGATCAAGGATAGCACTCTACCACATGAGCCAAAGCATCACTTCTGGTTATCTGGTGGTTCTTTGAGGATAAGAGTCTCACAGACATTCCTGCCTGGGCCAGCTATGAACCATGATCTTCATATCTCAGCCTCCTGTGTAGTTAGGATTATAGGCCTGAGCCACCGGCACCTGGCATAAGTGTAATTTTGGCCTTCTTTCTCTCTCTGTCTTTCTCTCACACAGGAACTGGTTGAATGGGTGCTGGAGGAGGTGGCCCAGCATCCCTATCTGGCTGGAACCCAAGCTGGCCCTCTTATTCTGGATGTGAGCTGTGGGTCAGGAGGTGTGTCGGTTAGCCTGTTGAACCAGATTCATGAGGTAAGCCCCTCTGTGCCCTGGCTAGACCATGATGGTTGTTCATTATCCATCCCATGAGTCCTTCCCCAAGTCCCTCTGATAGACCATTGAAGGAAATTGGATGAGGAGGCTTTGTCCCCCTGCCCAGCACGATCCAGGGCCTCTAACCCTCACCCTCACCTACCTGGCCAGACCCTGGTATAAAACAATGAAAACATTCAGTGTCTGCTATTCTTTGCTAGGGTGTGTCATTTCGGTTAGGGAAATGGAGTGCAGAGAAATGACCCTAGACCTGAAACCTCCCAGGGGACGTTTGTTCTTGTGACAGAGCCAAGTCATTGCTGTGGATAAGGAGGAAGCCGCCATCAGACTGACCCGGAACAATGCTCAAAGATAGGTAGGCTGTTAAAGTGTTAAACCCACTCATGTCTGCTTCCCACTCCCAACAATGGGGTGTAGTGTGGGTGGCTCAGCCCTGGGCCTAAGGGATTATAAATGGATGGGGGTGGTCAGGGGCTGGTGGATCCTGACCATCATCCTGGCTATTGGGAAGCTGAGGTCTGATGGTTGTGACTCAGAGCCAGCCCGGGCAGGAGAGTCCGTGAGATACTTATCTCCCATGAACCACCTCCCCCTCAAAATCCACACACAGAAAAGCCAGATTTGGTGCTGTGGCTCAAGTGGTAGAGCCTCAGTCTTGAACAAAAGAAGCTCAGAGATAACCTGAATCCAAGCCTTAGGACTAACAAAATAATAATAAAATAAATGAACAGTGTACACCTTTTATCTGACGACCAAGACAGATGGATTCAGTCTTCTCGCTGGTACTTGTAGCCAAAGGTAAGGGGCTTCCCTTGATGTTTCTCAAAACTTCTCTTTCTCTCCTTAATCTGTGCATGTTCCGTTAGAGGACATAATTGGGATCATCTCCCTGGATGTGACCTTAGGTACCCTGCCCCATTCGCCTTCCTTGGGGTGACTATCCTGGATGCACTCCCTGCTGGAAAGATGAGGTACCAGAGAGATGGGGGTAGGTATACCCAACACACTCCCACACACCCACACCCACACACCCACACACGACTAGGCCTATTCAGACTAGCCTTTTCCAAAGACACTTTATCTCCTTGGATTAACTGACCTAGGAGAGGATCTTGATGCCCTGTAACCGATTATTTTAACTTGGGCTTGCTAGTTGAAACAGGAGCAAAAAAAAAAAAAAAAAAAAAAAAAGCCTTTGGTGCCCGTCACCCGGGGCTAAGGCTCACACCTGTCAGCCTAGCTACTCGGGAGGCTGAGATCTGAGGATCACAGTTTGAAGCCAGCCATAAGCTGGAAAGCCTGTGAGACTCTCCTCTCCATGGAACCAAAAAGCCTGAAATGTAGCTGTGACTCAAGTGATAGAGCACCAGCCTTGAGCCCGAAAAGTCAGAGACAGCTCCCAGATTCTGAGCTCAACTCCACACAAAGAAATGGATCCGTCTTGTTGCCCACAGACTGCCCAAGCTTCGAGGGCCCTATCTCGGAGTGTGGTACAACACCTGTCCCTGGGTGGTGTATCAGTGCCTTCAGAAATCCGGTGGTGGAAGCCAGGCCTTCCCCTTTGTGCATTCTCAACCCACACTGGACGGAAGGCAGGGCGTGATAAGGCCAGAAGCCTGCAGAGCAGAGAGGTTCCAGCTCTGCCAAGGTGATCAGAACGGGATTCTTAGAGGCATCACTTGAAAAGGGGGACTTGCTTAACAAGGAGGAGCTGACAGGAAACACAGAGAGCAAAGTTGCCGCAGATGATGGACTACATAGCAGAGCGTGTTCATTTCCAGCCAGGACTGTTGGTGAGAAACTCGGTAGAGATGTGCAAGACTGTAGAGATGTGCAAGACTGTCTGGAGACAGGCCTGATGGGTCACAGAAGAACAGCTATGTAGGGCTTGGATTGTGTTTTAGAGGTAGACGGCTTGCCTAGCATTCAGGAAACCCCGGGTTCAATTCCTAGGTCCTGCATACACAGAAAATGTCAGAAGTGGCACCGTGGCTCATGTGGAAGTGCTTACGTGGAGCCAAAGAAACTCGGGGATACCACCCAGGCCCCAAGGCCAAGCCCAAGTGCTGTCAACATAAAACAGCTCTCCAAGGGACCTTGGTGACCGGTGGATGGCTATTCCCTGTAGTTCTTAATAGATCATCCATGCTTTGTGTTTCCTCCTTTGACAGAAGGGAGATGGTCACTCCTTCTGCCCTGGACACCCCTGGACCCTTTATCAGCAACCCTCCCAAAGTCTTCCACTGGGACATGGAACAGCTGCCCCCAGAAATTGTCAGGTACTGGTTGGGTAGGGTAGGGGGATACAGGGAAGGCCCCAGAACTCCTAGTGGGTCTGATCTTCCCTGGACGACCAGGCCATCCATAGGAGGCAAATGGGAGCTTAGAGAATGTTAGTGATGTGGAGGGGGCCCTTTAATGCCCATGGTCCCACCCAGATTCTGAGCCTCCCTTTGTTGTCCCTGAGGGAGGTAGAGGGGTGTTTAGGTGGTAGCGTGTAGAGGAAGACTAGCTGGAAATTCTGAAGGATGAGACACCTTAAGCCGTGTGCAGGTGGCTCACACCTGTCATCCCACGCCTGTCATCCTGGCCACTCGGGAGGCTGAGATCCAGAGGACTTCATTTCCCAGACCTGAAAGGAAAGTCCCAGGAAAGCCTCATCTCCAATCTGCAACTGGCAGTGGTACTGTTGTTCAAGTTGTAGACTGGCCTTAAGGAAAATTAGAATTCAAGGACAGTACCCAAGCCCTGAGTTCATGCCCCTCAACCAAAAATCAAAGAAAGGAGGAAGAAAGAAAGACACCCCTTCCTTGCTTGAAAGAGATGTTGAAGTAGTGGGGTTGCTGTGGTTGGGAGACCAGGTGCTGGCCTCACTGTACAGATATTTCTAAGAAATCCCCAGATTTGCCCTAGTGTGAAACCACAGTAGTGTGGGTGGTGTCTTACCAAGAACTCCATAGGTCGTGGCCTGTGGCAGGCAGGGAGTCGGTGAATGGGAGAAGGGGTGGGATGTTAGTGTCAATTATATGCTCTCCATCCATGGAAGAATGGTTTTGGATGCTGGTATCAAAGTCTGAAGTGAAGGGCTGCATGTGGTTTGTGGCCTGATGAGTTGGGTTTCCCCTGGGTCTAAGAAGGTGGCTGAATCCAGGTGAAACTGGTGGCTCACACTGTGTCATCCTAGATACTCAGGAGGCTGAGATCTGATGATCATGGTTCAAAGCCAGCTTGTGAAGGAAAACCTGTGAGACTTTATCTCCAGTGAACCACCAGAAAGCCAGAAGTGGCACTGTGGCTCCAGTGGTGGGGTGCCTACCTTCAGCTGAAGAGCTGAAGGTTTGTGCACAGGCACAAAGTTCAAACTCCATGACAGACAACCAAAAATAAGGTAGATGAGTTTTCTGCATAGTGGTGTGTACTTTTAGGAAATTCAAACCTCTGTTATGAGCCATTCCAGATATGTGATAGGCCATGAGTTTTGACTACAGTTGTTCTGAGGATAGTAGTGCCATCTTCTGGGGGTGGGATGTTCAGAGTCCTCAGGGACTGCTGAGGCATTGGGCTATTTATGTGTGTGTGTATGTGTATGTGTGTGTGTGTGTGTTTTCCCTCTTCTTTCTTTGTGCACTTCCTGGGTACCTGTTTGACTCTTTCTGCCTCGGATAGTGCTCCTCCTCCATGCCTAACTTGTCCTTTAGCTCCCATCAAGGTCAACAATGAGTCCTAAATTGGCAGAAGCCTGCATTTCAGCTTTACTTTGGGACTAAAGTCTGGCCTGTCCAAATCTTTGGGCACCTCCAGGGGATTCTGGGCCAGCAGGGCCCACTGGCATAGGGTCTCCCCTGCCTCTGGGGGTCCTTAGTCATGCGATATCCTGATTTTTTCTCAGTTGGGCCTCTGGCTGCACGTCCCTCCCTTCAAGCTGGCAGTGGAGTGGAGGAAAGGGGGTTTCTGGTGGCTCTGGCCAACTTGAACTTGATAGCTGACTGAAGGCTTCCCAAGCAAGGAGGGTCCGGGGCTACATGGGAGATGAGGCCAAAGTGGTTTGGAGTATCCATTGGTGTCTAGGAAATGTCAACGTAACTTGTCGCAGGAAAGTCTATCTTCCTGCCCCAGCTTGGCCTCTCAGGTCCTTCTAGACAATTCTGGATGTTCAGAATACAGAGGCACAGACTTTAGATTCTAAGTCCAGGGAACTGGGGCATGAGAGACTGGTATGGCCAATACCTCAATGTTCTGGGGCATTAGCCTTGACCTGGCTATGCCCCTCTTGTTGAAAGTTCTCTTAATCCAGTGTGGCCACAGGCTGGTCACTTGTGGCAGTGCAATGAAAGTGGCCGGAGTGGAAGTGAACAAAATCTGGATTTATGGCCTGACTGGGGGTGGGGTGGAAGCAAAGGGTGTCTAAAAAAAATCTTAGAGCTGGAACTCAGGGCCTAGGCACTGTCCCTGAGCTTCCTTTGCTCAAAGCTAACACTCTATCACTTGAACCACAGCTCAGCTTTCATCTTTTTTAGTAGTTCACTGGAGAGAAGAGTCTTATATACTTTCCTGCCTGGGCTGGTTTTAAGCTGCCATCCCATGAGCTCAGCATCTTAAGTAGCTAAGATTGCTGGTATGAGCCATTGGGAATTGCTAAAAATGTTGTGTGTGCTTTTTTGTGCATGAGTGTGTTTATGTGTGTGCATGTGTGTGTGTGTGTGTGTGTGTGTGTGTGTGTGTGTATTTGCTTGTGTGTTTGCATGTGTGTGTGTTTGTTGTTTACCGAGGCTTGAACTCAGAGCCTATGTAGTATCATTTAGCTTGTTTGCACAAAGTTTGTGCTCTACCACTTGAACTACAGTACACATCAACTCCGAGCAGCCCCTGACTGTGTCTGGGCCATGGCAGTAAGTTCCATGGAACCTGCTCCTCCATCCGGGCACAGGGCCACAGGACCAAGGGAAAGGACACTATTGATGCTCTTTTGTAGTCGGCCCATGATTGAAGGCCTTCATTGGACCCCAAGCACTGGTGAGCCCTGGAACTCCAGGGATAGTGAATGCTACAAGCACCAGTCAGCCAGCTGTGGATTCCTGAACCCACAAGACTTTCATGAGCCCAACTCAACACCCACCCGAGGAGTGCCGACAGATTTTCACTCTTGTGATACCTATGTGAGTAGGCTTTACCTGCCATGCCATCTTCTGCCCCTCCTGGCCCAGAGACATTGATTTACTGCTCAGACCCACACTGTACCCATGACAGATTCCATTCTGATGAGCCAGACGATGACCTCCATGTCCCAAGGCTGTACACATCTCTGATAATGTGGCTCGATCTGTAGGCAAAGGCCTCCAAATGGGCTGCTTTTAAGACTTGTAGGATACCTAGACATTGGGAGAAACTCAGGGGCCCACTGGAAAATACTCTGCTTAGAGCCACAAAGTGAGATCCAAGGAGGCCAGTTGTTGGTCATGGGGCTTAAATTGTGGGCCAGGGCGTTGTCACCTAGCTTCAGCTTACCACTTGAGCTAGAGGGCCACTTCCAGTTTTCTGGAGTTTCAGAATCCCCCAGACTATCCTCCTGGGCTGGATTTGAATGGTGATCATCACATGTCAGCCTCCTGAGTAGCTAGGAGGACAAGCATGAGCCACCAGTGCCTGATGATCTGGCCTTTCACAACAGTGGACAAGGAGCTCCTGAAAGCTTTTCTTTATTTTTTTCTGTGCCAGTACTGGCCTTGAACTCAGGGCTGGGCTCTGGTCTCCTAACCTTTTCCCTCAAGGTTGGCACTCTACCACTTGTGTCATAGCACAATTTCTGGCTTTGGGTAGTTCACTGGCAAGGAGAGTTTCTTCCTCTGAGCTGGTTTTGACCCATGATCTCTGAACCCCGTCTCCTAAGTAGCTAGGATTTACAGGGGTTGAGCCACTGTTGGCATTGGGCCAGAAGCTTTTCTTAAGCAAGAGTTCTTCCCTGTGTTTGCCCTTACTCCTCAATGCAAAGATGCCTGAATGTCAGGAGCTGTGAAAAATAGGCTTCTAGCCACAAGAAATGGCTGGAGTCCATGGTGAAAAGTCAGGCTAATCTTCCCGCTGGGCCTCATTCTGGGACCCCATCCTCTTCCCTACCTGTGACTCAAATACAAACCTTGACCCAGACTCAAATGTCCTGCCAGATTTGTCTGAAGCCACAGAACATCCATTCCACCCACACCACCTGCTCGACACCACACCTCAGGACCTTTACCCATGTTGTACCTTCTGCCTGAGGCTCTCTATCCTGTTCCACGCCTTAGAACTCCTGTGGAATTTTGGCACTGGTTATATCACCTCCTGGAGCAAGTCTTTCCTTCCTTTTTTCCCTATAGAGATGGAAATTGTGCAGGCTAACAAATGATCTATCTTGGTGTGTGTGTGTGTGTGTGTGTGTGTGTGTGTGTGTGTGTGTGTGTGTGTCTTTGTCTGTGTCTGTGTCTGTGTTTGTGTCTGTGTGTCTGTGCCAGTCCTGGGGTTTGAATTCATGGCCTGGACACAATCCCTGAGCTTTTGTGCTCAAGGCTAGCACTCTACTCCTTGAATCCCAACTCAATTTGGCTTTTTGGGTGTTTAATTAGACAAAAGTGTTTCATATAGACTTTCCTGCTTGTAATTGTGATCAGAACGCAGAACTCAGCCTCCTGAGTAGCTGAAATTACTGGGGTGAGGCACAATCACCTGCCCTCTACCTCTTTCCTCTTACCTTGCCCGCCTGTGTTCCAGAAGAATATGTCTCACCAGGATCCCTTTTATTTTTTGCCAGTGTTGGGGCATGAACTCAGGCTCTAGGTATTTTCCTTAGCTTCTTTTGCTTAAGGCTAGTCACAGTGCCACTTTTGTTTTTTTCTATTTCTGTGGTACTGAGGAATTGATCCCAGGGCTTCGTGCATAGTAGGTAAGCACTCTACCGCTAAGCCACATTCACAGCCCAAGGCTGACTTGTAACAGGAGTTATGAGGGTGGGATTTATTGGCTTACCATTTGGCATAGAAATCGCTGACTATTTCATAACTTTGCCAAGATTTGGGACCAGTCTATGACTTGGCAATGAGGAATGATGAATATGTGAGAGCTACGAGGCCCCAGAGGCCTAGGCTCACATCCTACAGAGGGATAGAGAATATAGATCCAGAATCTTCGACCACTCCTGGAGGCAGTGGCTGGATGCTAGGTGTCAAAATGGGACACCTCAGCTAGAACATAATGCATCCGTTGCACATACCAGCCCAGGCAAAGCCTTCGGGGCTTCAGTTATTAAATGGCAGAGGGATGCTTTGTTCAAGCTGCCGGCTCAGACTTAGTACACTCTGAGGATTTTTCCCAGCTGGCCCAGTTTGGGGTGGCTGGGCATGGGCAACCTGCTGAATGTCCATCATCCATACATCATCCATCCATACACAGAGACATGGAGTTACTGCTCCCTATTTTTTTTTGGGGGGGGTGCAAGTGTGGGGTTTAACTATGAGCCTAGGCCTTGTCCCTTAGCTCCTTTGGTCAAGGGATGCACTCTGCAACTTGAGCTAAAGCGACATTCATTGTGTGTTGTTTTTTTCCTGTGATCTCTTAGAAATAAGAGTGTTGCCGACTTTCCTGCCGTGGATGAATTCAAATTGGCATTCTCTACATCTCAGCCTCCTGAGGTAGGATTATAGGCAGGAGCCGCTGACACCTGGATTTCTTTTCTTCTTGTTGGTCTTTTTATTTTTTTGGGTCCGGTCGTGGGGCCTGAACTCTGGGCCTGGGCGCTGTCCCTCAGCTCTTCAGCTCAAGGCTAGTGCTCTACCACTTGAGCCACAGCGCCACGTCCGGCTATTTTCTTTTTGCTTATGTGGTGCTGAGGTATTGAACCCAGGGCCTTGAGCATGCAAGGCAAGCGCTCTACCACTGAGCCACCTTCCCAGCCCTTGTTGTTCTTTTTTAAATCGTGACAATCTGAAATCTTCAAGGTGTCATTTCAATGATTTGAATTCGAAGTAAACTACCCAGTCCTGGAGTTCAAATGCTAAGTCTGCTACCCACAAATGGAGGGAGATCCTGACAAACTCATTCCTATTTTTGTGAATGCAAATGGAATGTTATAAAATAAATAATTAAATTTGCAGTTAATTCATGATTCTATTTTAGAATGCCACACAAATATTATTAGATTTATGTCTTCCATTCTAGCACCATGGTATGATTCCCGTAATGAAAAGATATTGACTAATTTTTAATTAATGCTCTTATAAGTATTCTACCATGATACTTCATTAAATAGTGGCATAATGTAATAACTAATTATTGGTAATAATATAAATAATTGAATATCCTCACATTCCCTCTTTTTCTGTATATATATATATATATGTATATATACACACATATACATATCTATCAATGTGTATATTGGGCACTACTGTGTCTTGATCAAAGGTCCTCAGAATTTCCTCGCAGCTCAGTTTGCTGGAGGCTGGTGTGCTAAGACTCAGACCCCATTTATGAATTTGGCATTCTAAGCTGTGAGTTAAAATCCCAGTAAGACCATAAATTTATTCATGAAGTAAGAAGCCAATTTGATAGATTTTTTTTCTTTTCTCTAAAAGTCCTGGGTCTCAGTACAATGTATAATTCATATGCAAATATTATCTAGGTGATATGATGTAATAAATGAAGTGTTACATGTATAATGCTAAATAAATAAGGGTAATAAACCTTATATGCATTAAACCCATGTATGTAAATAGATCTCATATATGAATATTACGCTGAGGCTTTAATTCAGACCCTGGTAACTGGTCTGAATTTCTTGTCTTTAAGGTCAGTGAGCTTCCCCCTTCACCCACAATGCTACAGAGTTACCCAGACCCTGAGTTCAAATCCCAGGCCTGCCAGAACAGTGATGCAAATTCCAAGCCAGGGCCTTATTTATTCATTTATTTATTTACTTATTTGTTAAGCATGGAGCTTGAGCTTAAGGTCTTGGCACCTCTGCCACACCAACCCTGGTTTCCTAGGACCCGAGTTCATATCTTGGGGCTGGCAAAAATAATAAGGAAAAGGATAAAACTGAGAAGTTCAAGAAGGTAGTTTTACTTTTTAGACCATCTTGGGTCTAAATGACAAGGCCCAGAAAGTTCACATGACCCTGCATTGCTGATGTTTGGTAGGCTATTAGGTAAGCTATAGCCGAAACCGGCAACTTGGGCCTGGAGGTTGGATCCTGGGACTGCCACTAATGAATGGTGGGATGGTCTAAGAAAGGCATTCTGAAATTACATTCGTACAAACGGAATGCTATAAAAGTAACAATTAAATTAGTAGTTAGTGTATGATTTTCATATTATAAAATTATACACAATTATACTTCATTGACCAATTTCAATTAATACTTTATTATTTATTCACTCATGATACTTAAAAAAGAAGGAATAATTTAGTTGCTAATAATTGGTAATAATATCATATATGCAATTTCATAAATATACAGACATCTCTCTTGTTTTATACATATACATTTATTTATCTATCGATCTACCAAACTACGCATGTATCTGTTTATACACTTGTCACTCCTGGGGCTCAGTGGTAGAGTGCTCCCCTAGTATGTTCAAAGCCCTAGGTTCGATTCCTCACTACCACATGCACAGAAAAATCTGGAAGTTGAGCAGTCCCTTATATAATCGAGCCCCAACCTTTCAGTGCAATCCCCGTGGCTAACTCTCCCACACACAAAAAAAAAACATTCCTCTAAACAATTAGATGTGAACTTTATGCAGTTTGTGACATGTTTCTGAAAGAATGGTGATACTGTTGAAAACATCCTAATTCTAATGATAGCTTGTGGGATACAGCTATGTGATGAGTCGTTCATGAGGTGTTGTGTGCTGCGTCCTTCACAAGGTGCATTCTTTTATCTGGTCCTTGTAAGAGCCCCACAACAAAGATGATTGTGCAGATGAGAAAGTTAAGACTCAGATATGTCCCCATGTTAAGGCTAAAATTATGTATGTACTGAACTCTAATGAGTTGTTTCCTGCAGAAAATTGTTTTGGTTTATTTTTCTCTGTTGTAAATGTTGAACTCAGGGCCTAGGCACAGATACTTCCCTGTTAGGCTCATGGCTAGTGCCCTATGAGGTGTAGCCAAGGACCCTAGGCATCTGTAGCTGAGGTCTGTCATCCGGCCTACTCAGGAAGCTCAGATCAGACAATCTTGGTTCAAAACTATCCCAGACACAAAAGGTCCTGAGACTCTTATATCCTTCACACCATTTAGCAACTTGAAGTGGAAGCAGGGCGTCACTGACTCGGGCCTGTCATCCTAGCTACTCAGGAGCCTGAGAGCTGGGGATAATGGTCCAAAGCTAGCCTGGGCATGAAATTCCTTGAGATGGTTATCTCCAGTGAACCACCAGATAGCCTGAAGGGGCGCTGTAGCTCAAGTGGTAGAGCTTGAGCTCAAGAACTCAGAGACAGCAACCAGGCTCAGACTTCAACTCCTCCAACTTACAAGAAAAGAAAGCAAGAAACCTGAAGTAGAATGCAGGGAATGGGTCTTAGGGGAAGAGTGCTTTGCATATAAGAAACCATGGGTTTGAATCCACAGTATCACATCACTAGAAAAAAAGCCTGAAGTGGCTCTGTGGCTCAAGTGGTAGAGTGTTATCCTTGTACAGGTGAAACTCTGGAACAGTGCTCAGGTCCTGAGTTCAAGCTCCAGGACTGGTGCATGAGCGCATGCATGAGTGTGCACATGTGCACGCACAAATACACACACACACACACACACACACACACACACACACACACAGACCAGAAGTGAAGCTGTGACACCAAATGGTAAAGCAAAGACCTTCTGCTCTTAGCTCAGGGTCAGCACTCTGGTCCTGTTTTCAGTCACGAAACCTAGCCACCCAGGGCCTAACTAGGAGAGGTCAAAGGTTTCAAAACCTGATGAGCTTCACCAACCCTACATGACAGGAAGCACTCTGATATTACACATAAGCTTAGATTTAGCAAGCTTCCGGAAACCTAGGGAAATACCATTGCCAATAATGAATCATTTCATTAGGTTCAGCTCTCAGTTGTCTGCCAGAAGGACTCTTGAATATATTGCAGCAGTTTGTTTCAACACTAGGACATAGTCTAACAAAGACAGGATAAGTACAGGGAACTTGGCCTGACCTGAGAGGCAGCACAAATGAGGGCTTCTTGTCAAAAAAGAGCACTGAGGAAAGAGCTTGGGGTACAAAGTGGCCTTTTTTTCCTGGCCTTCAGAGTCTGCCCACACTAATTGCCCCAGATGAATTGTTTCTTACACAGTTTTACAGGAGTGAGGCTTTTTGTCTGCCTGTTCCAACAATGAGGCAGACTTCCTCCAGCAGCCTGGGGTGTGGGGAAATGCTCAGGCTACACTGGGAACAGTGAGGGGGAGCCCCAGAACCAGCACTGACTTGAATGAATTCTCTGTGCACTGTAATAATTCTATTCAAAGCAAATTTCCTATCTGGGTGGCTTTCAACATAGCAACTCTGGATGTTCACCGGTAGAAACACATGCATACATACACAGACACATGTAGTTACTGGCTTTTTTTTGTGGCAGGTCCTGAGGCTTGAACTGTTAGCCTAGACATTTTCCCTGAGCTCTTTTTGCTCAAGGAAGCATTTTATTATGTCTTAAACCATGATTACCCTAGGCTGGGGTGCAGCTTTTACACCCACAGATGATCCAGGGATCCTAGGACCGAATTCAACTCCTGACACTGGCGGCAAAACAAAACAAAACAAAACACATCAAACCAACACAAATGGAGGAGGGAAAAAAAAAACAGCAAGTTTTACACAACCGTTTTACCTTTGTTTCCTTTCCAATTGACCATCCTGGGTCTCAATGACTCCTCTTGAAAATTGAATGTGACCTAGCATGGCTGAAGGCTGGTGGGCTGTCAGTGAAGACTGAGCCTAACCCACACACCTAGGCCCTGAGTTGGATACTGGGACTGGCACCTAAACACTGCTGAAGATCCTATGTTTCTATGTATAGGAACACTAATAGAATGTTTGAAATGTACTAATTACTAATTAGCTAGTCATTCTAGTATAAGATTGTATGCAATAAATTCAAGTCACTAATTAATTTAGTACTTTATTAAGTCTTCTACTGTGATCAATTAATGAAGGGATAATTTTAGATCAAATAATTGGTAGTAATAGAATATATGAAAATCAGATATAGATATCACTTTATATAGTTATGTACTAGGATCTGCATAAATGTCTATCTGTCTCTGTATACATTTATAGCTGCATATACATATGTAAATACACACACACACACTGCATCTACACATCTATGTGTTTATATTTTGGCCAATCCTAGGGCTTGATCTCAGGTCCTCAAATTTGTCCAACAACTTCACTTGCATCAGACTGGTGTGCTAACATTGACTCATTCATGAAGTGGGCCTTCTAGGCCCGGAGTTCAAATCACAGAACTGCCAAAAACTTAATTTTGGTGGAAGAAGCCAATTGTCCCACTTGTTTTCCGAACTGGTGAAAATCCGGGGTCTCAGGAATGATGTCTAATACACAGGCAAATCTATGTCCTATGTAATAGGATGTAAAAAACGTTATATGCATAATCATACTCACTAATATACACAATAAATAAAACACAAAATGAATATCTACACTAACTACAATATGCAGTAAACATATGAGATGATTATGCAGACAAGAATATTGAGGCTCAGATAACCTGAAATGGCTCTGTGGCTAAAGTGTTAGGGCACAAGACTTGAGCTAAAGAACTCAGGGACAGCACCCAGGGCTCAGACTTCAACTCCTACAACTGACAACAACAAAAACAAAAAGACAGAAACATACTAACAAACCTGAAATAAATGGATGTGAATGTGCCTTAGGTGTAGAGTGCTTTGCATATATGTAATCTTGGGACTGATTACTCAGTACAACATTACAAGAATAAAGCCTGAATTGGCTCTGTGGCTCAAGTGGGAATGGGCTATATTTTTACAAGAGAAATTAAGTACAATGCTCATGTTCTGAGTTCAAGCTCCAGGACTAGTGTATGCGCACACACACACACACACACACACACACACACACACACACACACACACACACACAGACACACACACACATACACAAACACACACACACACACCAGAGAAAGAGAGAGAGAGAGAGAGAAAGAGAGAGAGAGAGAGAGAGAGAGAGAGAGAGAGAGAGAGAGAGAGAGAGAGAGAGAGAGAGAGCAGAAGTGAAGCTGTAATACAAAATGGTCAAGCAATAGAGTTCTGTTCTGAGCTCATGGCCAGAACCCAGGCCTTGTGTTCACAATCAAAATCTAGCCACTAAGGATCCAACTAGGAGCGGTCAAAGATTTCAAAACCTGATGATCTTCACCAGCCCCATATGACAGGAAGTATTGTGATATCCAACATATGCTTGGATTTCCCAAGCTTCAGGAAACCAAGGAGAGGAATCATAGCCCCATCATCGTCTGCAATGAAACATTTCATTAGGTTCAGCGCCATAATTGTGTTCCAGGAGGACTCCTGATTTACATTTAGTACTGTATCGAACACGGGAACATAGTCTCCCTAAGGCAGAGTAAGTGCAGGAAACTTGGCTTGTCAAGGGAGGTGGCACACATAAAGGCTTCCTGTCAAAACAGATCACTGAGGACAGAGATAGCTTGAGGTACAAAGAAGCCTTTTTCTACTGGCCTTCAGAGCATGCCCACACTCATCCTCACTAATTGGCCTTGATGGAGTTACACAGCTGTACAGGACTGAGGCCTTTGGTCTGCCTGTCCAGACAATGAGAGAGACTTCTTCCAGCAGGCCAGGGGTACAGAGAATCACTTAGGCTACACTAGGACCACTCATGGGATCCCCAGAACATGCACTGTCATGAAAGCTGTCTCTGTGCTATGAAATCACTGAATTGAGAACAAATTTCCTAGCTTGGTGCCATTCATAATAGCTACTCTGGTGTTTCACCAATGGGAATGCATCCATACATACACAAAGACATGGAGGTAAAGGCTCCTTTTGGGGGGCAGGTCCTGGAGTTCAACTATGAGTCTAGGGGTTGTCCCTGATCTCCTTTTGCTCAAGGGTAAGTGCATTAGCCTTGAATCACAGTCCCACTTCTGGGTTTTTCTGTTGTCTCTTAGAAAAAGCATTTCAAGGACTCTCCTAACTGGGCTGGATTCAAACTGAGAATCTCTACATCTCATCCACCTGAGGAGCTGGGATTATAGTCAGCAGACACTGGCACCTGCCTTTCTTTGCTTCTTCATTTTTTAATCTGGACAACCTAATTTCTTCACCGGGTCATTCCAATAGTTTGAATTTATAAGTAAACTACCCAATGTTGTTTATAGCTGCTTTCTCTGAGAAAGATTTTCTCTCCTCATTTTCCCCTCTGGTCACAGTTTAGAAGCCAAAAGTGGGAAATGATTGTCATAGGATTTGGGAGCTAATGCCCACAGTTCATGCTAGCTCTGTCACTTAGCTTTGAGCTGCAGGGAATTTACTGTCTCAGGATGAGAGGACTGAAAGCTGGAGTGATCCTAGTACTGTCTGCATTGCTCCTTTCGCCTATAAAATAATCTAATAGTTATGAGTGTTATGTGTCTCTAACCTTAAGTATCTAGAACACACTAGAAGCATCTTCATGTTTCTGATTTGCTAGTACCTCCCAAGATTTAGACTAAGGTTTTGTGTGGAACGGCTTCTCATCGAATCCGTGAGGAAAGCCGCGTGAAGCTTCCTCAGGAGATCGCCATACAGAGCCAGCCCAAGCAGGAAAGTCTGTGAGACTCTTATATCCAATAAACTACCAGAAAAACAGAAGAGGAGCAGTGGTCCAGAGGGCAGAACTCCAGCTTTGAGAGAGCTGAGCAGGAGATACAGGACAGACCAGGCATGCCTGGGTTGACTTTATATCCAATTAATGACCAGATGGCTGGCAGTGGATCTGTGGCGGAGGTAGAGCCTCAGCCTTGAGAAAAACAACTGAGGAATCCATGGGGCCCTGAGGTTAAGCCCTGGGATGGCCACACAAATTCAAAAAGAGAAGGCCAAGTTATGTACCAGTACCCTACCTACTTATGTGTGTATATTACCTCCCTGAGTGCATACAGATCATATGTATTGCTTTTGTTTTATTTACTGATTTATTTTTCAGATATGCTTGTTGCACATACCACATCATTTTCTTCATTTCTGGTCATGGCTTTTCTGTTCCATGGATCCAGGCCTGTGTCCTTATATGATGCACACTTAAACTCTCAGCAGCCCTTATTTAAATTTTATTATGAGGCCAAGATAGAAACAGTCACAAATCAGGCAGGAGAAGAGAAGATCACGGTTCATAGAAATAACCAGAATTCAGAAAATTAAACTTGGGGACATAAGTTGGTAGCATACTTACATAAAAACTACCATTAAGAAAAAGATGAGGAGGCTGGGAATATGGATTAGTGAGAGAGTGCTTGCCTAGCATGCAAGAAGCCCTGGGTTTGATTCTTCAGTAGCACATACACAGAAAAATCCAGAATTGGTGCTATGGCTCAAGTAGTAGAGTGCTAGAAACAGTGCCCAGGCCTTGGGTTCAACCCATGGACTGACAAAGAGATAGCTAGCTCACTCGGTAGGTAGGTAGGTAGGTAGGTAGGTAGGTAGGTAGGTAGGTAGGTAGGTAGGTAGATAGATGATAGATAGATAGATAGATAGATAGATAGATAGATAGATAGATAGATAGATAGATAGATAGATAGATAGATAGATAGATAGATAGATAGGTAGGTAGGTAGGTAGATAGACAGAAAGATGATAGGTGAATCTTGTCTTAGACTTCAGGAGGAAAGAAGGGAAAAATTCCCAATCATGAGGCTTCCTGCAGTGCTCTAGGCCACCAGCTTCGCCATCACACACCACAGAACAGGAAGACTGTCTCTCTCCCACTTCTCAGGCAGCAGAAGAGCCAAGAGGGCAGAGCCAGGTTCTAATTCAGGTGCTTGGAGATAGTAGAGAAAGGGCTCTGCCTCTCCTTTGGCTGGGGATTTGCATTAATGATGTGGAGAATGAAGGAAGGAAAATGGACTGGCAGAGGTAGAAGAAGGGCCTTCAAATCTGACTGAGTCAAAAACTTACTCCCTAAGACCAGAGAGTAGGGTTTTTCTACTCTGTTCCTCCCTTCTCCCCATTAAACCGACTCTCCATTATTAACGTAAAGACAGCCTAAGGATCCCTTCACCTGAGGGAAGATTAATTAGTCATTGTTTGAAGAGGCTGAGAAAAGCCTGACCCTGTTGTAACTCTAACAAATGTTTGAAGTTGCCCCCCCCCCATTGCTGGTTGTGCCTGAATGAATGAACTGGTTTTGCAGCTCACTTTCCTGTTGAGTGTGTACATTCTGCCTGCTAATCCTACAGGACTTGGTCTCTTCACATAGCCCGGTTTTTGCAACTATGTTCTGTCCTTCAAATACAGTGTTACAATGGAGTACTTCCTGATAACATGGCTAGGGCTTGGATCCTGAGAACTTCATTTGAACCCAGCATGGGTCAATAATGTTTCTTTCCTGCTTCTATAGCTTGAGAACTCTAAGAACATTTAGAGTGCAAGTAACCTCTCATCACCCAGGGAAACCCAGGAAGCTCTTGAATATCTGACCTTTCAGAAGTGAAAGTTACAGTGTCATAGATTTTCCTGCCCTGGCTGGCTTCACCCTGTGATCTTGAGACCTCAGTCTCCTGAGCTAGGGTGACGGGCCTGAGCTACTTGTGCAGTGCTGGGTTCAGAACTGCAATGACATTGATAATAGAAGTCAAGTGCTTATCACAAAGGGCTGGGGGAGCAAATTATGCCTTTCAATATTGGACCTTTCAGAACTCTGTAGAACACAAGGTTATAATGTTAGAGTCTGAGAGGCTGGGCATATGGATCTGCTATACTTGAACCTTGAGCCCTGACTCCAACTCTGGTGTACATCAATGTTCATTTTCCCGAAAATATTCTCATAATTAGCAAATGGGAAAAGTACTTTGATTATTGCTCACTCAGGAAAAGTACTTTGATTATCCCTCACTCTTTTTCCAGATGTTTTTCTCAGACTGAAGCCTGGGTGCTGTCCCTACACCCTTCAGCTCAAGGCGAACACTCTACCACTTGAGCCACAGCACAATGTGAGGTCCTTTAGTGATTCATTGGAGATTAGAGTCTAACAGGCTTTCCTTGTGTAGGCTGTCTTTGAACTGTGTCTTCAGATCTCAGTCTCCTGAGAAGCTAGGGTTCCAAGAGTGAGGTAACAGCATCTGGCCCATTGTTTTTGCCAGTCCTGGGGCTTGATCTAAGGGCCTCGGTAGTGTCTCTGAGCTTCTTTTTCTCAATTCTAGCGCTCTACCACTTGAGCCACTCCACAGCTTCTGGGTTTTTCTAAGTATGTGGCACTGAGGATTCAAACCCTGGCATTCATGTATGCTGAGCAAGCTCTATACCACTAAGCCACATTCCCACCCCACTCTTACAATTTTATCCCACATCTTGCTTATCCTCAAAAAAAGGCTTCTGAGTATAAATCATCTAAATAAATTCCTATAGTAAGTTGTCAAAAGATAACTAAGACAAAGCTCATACTTGGGAGAGACTCTAAACATGTGATGACTGTGACTAATGCCTCCATTTAATTATGTATCATGTTTCAACACTTAATAAAGTATTGATGAAAAACAAGTCAATGATCTGATTTATTGTGTATAATTTTATAATAGATGCACAAAACACAATAAATATTATGTGTATAATAATACTAAATACAATAAACTATGAAATGAATAAAATAAATACAAAATCAATAATTATAATAATCAATATATAATAAACATGCATGTGTACATATATATCATATGTTACACATGTATAGAAATATTTTTTACATTGCAGGGCCTCAATGCAGGCCCTGGGAACTCTAGCTTGAATTTCTTTTCCTCTAGGATAGTGAGCTTCCCCTTCACCAATGGTGTAACAGAGTTAACCGGACAATGAGCTCAAATCCCTTCAATGGCAGAAATACTGGCCCCAGTTCCAAGACAGTGACTTAATATTTTTAATGGAAGCACTTATGTTTATTCAGTTCCATATTGAACATTTTAAAAAAAAGCAATGTAGAATTTTGTACAGCTATTTAGATATCCTTCCCTTACCCCCAAAGTGCTTCTTTGAGCACTACATTATTTTTTTATGTTTTTATTGTAAAAATGTTGTACAGAGGGGTTACAGTTACATGAACAAAGTAATGAGTACATTTTCTATTGAGCATTGTTGCTTCCTCCTTTGTTCTCCCCCTACCTGTTGGATCTTCATCTGTCCCGCAGAAGATGGACGGGGTCCGAGGAAAGGTAAGTGTGCTGCTAGCTCATTCGCCAGCCTCCCGTAGCCCCAGAGACAGTCAGATGCACCAGGGAGTCAAGTCAAGCAGGAACTCGTTTATCCCCACGCAGCTAGCAATTTTTAAAGCAAAACATCGAGTGGCATGGAAGGGGAGGAAAAGGAACCAACCAATCACTGTAGATGTCATCCTATCATTCACCTAAACTTTCTATACTTTCCCTTCTGTCTTTGAGCTATTCAAGTACAGATGTCACTTTGCCTGGTTGTGTTACAGTCATATTTTAACATAAACAACTCGGACTCTGCCAACTAAACTGCCTCTCAGCGCCACCTTTGCTGTCCATGTGCCCTACAGAGTCTCCCTTTTTATTTTAATGGCAGACCCACCTCTTTGCTGAGGTTCAGGTCAGGGCACCTCTTATGAGGTTCGCCCAATTGGCACCTCCTCTTTCCATGGTTCACCTTAAGTATGGAGTAATCTTCAGCACTGAGCTTATCATAATAGACACGGAGAGCCATGCATTGGATCTCTTGGGCTCTATCCTTTTCGATATAACCGCAACCCCCACATCCTGCCCATCTCCCAGTTAATTATCCTTTTTCCCTCCTCAGTAAAGTTAATAAACGTTAGTCTCACCACAGTTAGAAATGTCCGAAGCAGTTCGATTACTACTGGGACATATATAATAGTCAGTATCTTATAAGGTTGACCACTTTAAAGCATGGGAGCAGCCTGGCTATTGGGGGTACCATACATGAGGCACAGTGCATCCTCGTGGGCCCTCACACTCAGGCTGTCCTTGGTAAAGGAGGTCTCAATCTCCAACATCCCAGGATCCTCTAGCCAGGTCAAAGGGACACCAGGTGGAAGGGACAGCTTCTCTTTTGGTGCTGTTGATGATTTCTCCATTGCCAGTGCTGATCACTGCCCAGGTCACGCATTGAGGTTGATGTGGATTCCGTAGGGCCATTGCCAGGACTGGGAGGGTCAGGACAGCTAACAGCTGGAATATCACCATCTGCAATTGTTAGAGAATGCAAGAGCTTCTCAAGGGCTGATTGCCCTTGGGGATGGTTAGTAATTATCCTTTCAGCTATCCCTCTTTTAAACACAAGCATGGACCAGCATAGCTGTTTTACTTTCCTTGTTGGTTAGTTGATCCTTGGGCTTCTTCCTCTATAGAGGAAATGGGTAAAAACTTAAAGTTCCTGGCCAGGATCCAAATGAGGGCTGTCTCCCCTATGGGAAAAACGTATCTGAATCCCCTGCCCATGATAACTAGGGGGTCAGGTCCGCTCCATTGTTGTGTCAGGGGGTCCTTCCACCTGACTTTCACTTGGGGCTTAGGATTTAGTTGTCCCCAGTGCTTCTGAAATCTGGATTCAATTGTCCCTTTGAAAAATTTAAAATGTTAATGGTAAACAAAGCTATCTGTAACTATATATGGGGGTTATCTCCACCTTTTTGTTTTACTAATTGCTCATTAAGACATTGTTGATTTCTTTCTATGATTGCTTGGCCTTGGGGATTATAGGGATTTCCTGTAGTATGAGTAATATGCCATCTGTCAAAGAACTCTGACATTGCTTTATTAACAAAACAAGGTCCATTATCGGTTTTAACTTGTGTTAGTAGACCCAAGGTGCCAACACATTGAAGAAAATGTGCTTCTGAATGTTTAGTTCTTTCTCCTGTATGTGCTGTGGCCCAACATGCTCCTGAATAGGTATCTATAGAAACAAAAATATATTGAAGCTTACCAAAGTCTGGGAAATGAGTCACATCAGTTTGCCAAAGGACATTGGGTTTGAGGCCTCTGGTTGTAGCAGGGGTACTTTTAAGAACGGCTGGCATGAGCATTATTTACCATAGCTAAGATATGGAACCAGATCAGATGCCCCTCAGTAGATGAAGGAATCAAGAAAATATGGTATATATACACAATGCAATTCTATGCCTCCATCAGAAAGAATGACATTGCCCCATTTGTTAGGAAATGGAAAAACTTGGAAAAAATTATATTAAGTGAAGTAAGCCAAGCCCAAAGAAACATAGGTCCCAAGGTTTCCCTTATTTGCAATATCTAGTATATGTATGCGTCAAGTGGAAAAGGTCAGATAATGTGATGTTAGGAAAATGAATCCTTAGATATGTATTTTAATGTTTTTTTTCTTTCATGCATGTGTTTCTAACGCATTTATAAGATTATCGCTTTGTAGCTTTGTATGTCCCTCCCCCACAGTATAACCCCTGCTTTCACTATATTTTATGTCAGTATAACTTGTAGAGAAGATGGGGAAAAACAATTCGTTTAAGGATACAGGTGGACCTGTTTCAAAAATGAGAATTACAAGTTGTCATTCGAAAATGAGCTTTACAAAGTTGGTGGAAGTGGGGAAAGCAGGGAGGATTTGGTGGGGGGGGGGGTGGGGTGGAGGCTGGGAAGGGATGTGAAGGGTAAACAAAGGAGGAGGCTGCAATGCTTGATAAGAAATGTACGCATTATCCTGCCCATGTAATTGTAACCCCTCTGTACAGTGTGTTCACAAAAAATAAAAATTAAAAAAATTAAAAAAATTAAAAAAAGAAGGGCTGGCATGTTTTACAGGTATGTCTATCCTTTTGAAGTCCTTTACAGGAATCTGAGGAAATCTATGTTGAAAACCTCTCCAATTATTGTGGGTTAAATCATGTAAACGGGTGGCCTCTTGTAACATTAAACTTGTGGGCCAGTAGCTAACTGGTCAGCCCAATCATTGCCCATGGATAAAAACCCAGGAAGTTTTGAATGCCCTCTCAAATGTTGAATATGAATAGGGGCTCTCCATACATCTAATAGGCCGTTACGGGTGTCCATAAGGGGAAAAATAGGGTTTCCATCCAGTTTAATATGTGCCTGGGGAATATGAGGTTGCAAGTTAATCATATATAAACTATCAGAATACAAATTAAAGGGTTTTTGAATGTCTTGAAGGGCCATAATTACTGCAAACATTTCTTTTTATTCTGCTGACCCTTGACAAGGTTGAAATCTTTGTTGGCTTGGGATCTTTTGTTGCTCCTCAAAGGCTGCATATGCAGAGCCTGTTTTACCTCCATCAGTAAAATCATGTAGGGCGCCAGGAATAGGTGTAGAGAAAATAGAGAAGGCATTATGAGGGGAAGTCGCCATAACATGACTGTCCATTTAGATGACACATAATGGCAGTCAATTTGACCTAGAAATCCTTCCAGGGAGAGAGCAGGTTGAGCATTGGCTCAAGTGAGTACTCAACGTCTGCCATCCGAAAAGAAAAAACAATGGAGTGAGGATCAAGGCCATAATGCCTTTGGGCTTGGGTCTTTCCCTTGACAATAGCATCGTCAAGTTGTTCTGCCTTAGAGTATACCGAGGTGTTCCCCCCAGGGGAGTGTGAAACCACTCTAATGGCTCCCCCCCCTTTGACTTAAAACTGCAGAAATCAATGTAACACCTGCAAACAACGAGAGTGAAATGGGCTTAAGAATAGAATACCTCTTCAGGGAAAGTTCATCCAAGGCTCTTTAGAACTGTAAAAATATTGCTCGATGGTTGTTTGTAATTGTAATAACTTCTTGGGGTGTCCTGTCTTTTAGTCGGTTGAATAAAGGCACAAGACTATCTTTAGGGATGAGAACCCATGGCAACAGCCAATTGATTTCTCCTAAAAGGCTTTGAAATTGGGTTAGGGGCAGAGATCTGGAATATCCAGCCAAGGCTTAAGGGGGCTGGCCTGAGTCAAGTAAGTTGGGATCTGAGCTCCTTAACAGGAGATACTTTTTGAAATTTTTTTAGGGTTATTGGAAAACCCTCCTTTTTTAATATGGTGAGAACATGGGCTAGAAGGCCCTCCAGGCGGCCCAGGTCTTGGTGCCTCAGAATTATGTCATTCATGTAGGCATAGGCAAGAGAGGTGTCTGAACACAGCACAGGCCCTAAAAGTGTGGCCAAGTATTGTTAGCAAAAGGCCATGCTGTTGGCCATTCCCTGTGGCAGCACCCTCTATTCAAACTACCGATCAGGATGGGAAAATATTAAGAGAAGGGATGGAGAAGGCAAATTTCTTGCAGTAATCCAGATGCAAGGGTATCAAAAAAAACTATCTTTAATATCAATTACAACCAAGGTATATTCTGAAGCAGGAGTCCAGGGCATACCTCTTAGGGCATTCCTACAAGGTCCATCCTTTCAGTTACCTTACATAGATCTTGGAGCATGAACCAAGCCCCAGATGCCTTTTGGATAACAAATACAAGGACTCACAGAAGGGAGTATGTGCCCAAGTTTTATCTGTTCCTCCACCAAAAGGTGGAGTGCTACAAGTTTAGGTTTGGTCAATGGCCACTGCTCCACCCAAATAGGGCTTCTCGGTTTCCACCTAATGGGAGATATTTGGGGGACAATTGCCTTTAGGATTGGGGGTGCACCCAAGTGGGTCCCTTATGTTCTTCTCTGTACTTATGAAAGTTAAAAAATCCTTTTTCTTAACTCCCTCTAGATCATGTTTAAGCCATTGTGCTTCTTCGCCATCCAGGATATCATCATAGGATGCTCGATGGTCTGTAGTGACCACAGCATCCATGTGTCTTGCCCTAGTAAATTGGCGATGAGGTTTTGTGCCACTAAAGCGCATATCTTTCCCTGCTTTCCATCTAGGCTAGTCCATTTCATAAGGGCAATTGACTCTTTGTTCAATCTGTCCTCAAGTCAATTAGGCAGTAAAACTGCTTTACACCTAGGAAAATACTCATTTTAGGGCGGAGTCGTTCCCCGGGGGATGGTCCAATGGGCCTGTGTCATCCTGACATGAGGCTGCCTGGACCTTACAGCAGAGGGGGTTCCACCTTGAGCTACTCGTGCTGGAGGATGCCCCTCCCCTAGTTTAAAGGCTTCCCATCTAAATCAAATTTGGATTGACAATCCTTTTTCCAATGGTACCTCTTCCTGCACCTGGGGCAGGGTGTAGGGGGTGGTTTGCCCCCCCCCCCCGGGCCAGTTGGTTGAGGGGCAGGGTGGATTGGTGTGAACAGTCCCGCTTAAAAGGGCCCTCCTGTCTGCATTTAAAACATGTCCCTTTCCCTGATGGCCTTGTGGTTCCTTGGCCCTGGGCTGCCACAGCCTGGGTAATAGGCTCAGACATTGCAGATGTCTGAGCCTGTAAAGGTAAAGATAGTGATTGGGACTGGGGCTGTTGCATTCCACATCCTGCGAGGCCACCACCCATGGGCTCAGGGAACACTCTATCAATCCCACACAGGCTGTGTGGTCTGAATTCATCCCTTCCCAAACCAGTAGCTTTACAAACTGATCTTGGATGTCCCTTGCAGGCGACTTGTGGTGAACACTCGTTGGACTCGGTCTATAAAATCAGGTAGAGGCTCACCCAATTTTTGTCTCACTCCTGCTATGGGGAACTCAGTGAGCCCTTCATCCAATTAGTACCACTAGGCAAGTCCTGCCTACCTCACCTGGTCACGGTATGGGCCTGGTATTGTGGCCTGCTGGATGCTGGTGGAGTACCCTTCCCCTGTCCTGGTTAACATGGCATAAGTAATCGGTATTGTGGGTTGAGCCTCCCAGGTATTCTCCTCCTGCCCTCTGCATTTCTCCTTAAAGAAGGCACACGATGTAATAAACTGAGAACCAGTGAGGACAGCTTTGGCCACATCTAGCCAGTCTTTAGGGACACACTGAAAATAAGCAATGTCCTGTAATAGGGTCTGGGCCCAAGGAGAGTTCGGACCATCCTTTACCACTGGCTTGCAGAGCTGTTTAATATCCTGGGCTTCCCATGGATAACATTCCAAGGTTCTGTTAGCTCCTGGTGCCAGATTGACTGAATACGCTTGGGGAAGTGAATCCTTTGGCCCAGGGTCCAGGTTCCCTGGTGGCCTTTCCTTAACAGGTTAAGACTCAGCATAGGTTATTTCCCTAGCCCTCGGCTTCTCCGTGGAAGGTCTGTAGGGGTCCAAATCTCCCAGGTCCCTCTGTAAGGCTGCATAGGGCACTGTACCTCCCTCCAATTGTGGGAATAGGGTGAGGGCCTAGGACTGTCAGGGGCACCCAAGTCTTCTTTTACTTCCACTAGGCCTAATGTTGTCCCCTCCTTATCCTTCTCTGAGATAGCATTACCCATATTAACGATTTCACTTACCCTTAGAGACCTCTTAACCTCGGCTAGAATATTTTCCTTTCGTGCCCCATGTTGGGTGCCAGATGTTGGGTCTTGGTCCATCCCGTGGAAGACGGACTGGGTCCAAGGAAAGGTAAGTGTGCCACTTGCCCATTCCCCAGCTTCCTCTAGCCCTGGAGACAGTCAGAGGCAGCAGGGAGTAAAGTCAAGCAGGAACTCTTTTATTACCATGCTGTGATTTTTTTTTTATCTATCTTCTATTTTCTTCCTCCATGGTATAACCTGTTTTCACTGTATTTGATGTTGGTGACTTGCATCTTGCATATACGTTTTTCTACTGTTGGAGTGGAAAGGAAATAAAATTCTGAAACAAAGACACAGTATGACCCGTTGTAACAATGAGACGATCAAGACTCTATGTTGAAAACGAACTTTACAATTTGAGGATGGGAGGGGAGATTTGGGACAGTTGGGTGAAAAGGGATGGCAAGGGAAAAGCAAATGAGGAGGTAACAATGCTTGTTAGATAATGTACTCATTAACTTACTTATGTAACTCTAACCTCTCTGTACATCATTTTCACAATAAAAAACGAAAAAAAAAGTTATCCTGGAGTACATTAACTTCAAATTTCCTAAGTGCTCTGTAAATTAAGACCAATTTTAAGTGGGAAGAAGGTTCTCAGAAACATTTTTTGTGAGTGTGTGTGTTGTGCATTATTTCCCAAGTTTACATAAGTTAATAGAAGGAGAAACAATAGGAATAGAAGAAAGAGAAGTTCTATGTTCATGTATAATGGTTCAATGCACCATAGAAGACTCTGCAAATAAGACAACTTTGAAACAATAAAGCCAAGGCCAGTATTTAGATCTATGGGAATGATGTAGAGAAAGCATTATTCCTAAGTGGAACATGAAGGATAAGGCCCCTCTCTTTCTTCTACTAGCTCTAAATATGCTAGCTAATCATGTAAATTAAAAAAAAAAAAAAGTAGATTGGAAGAATAATTCTGGTTCCAAGCAAGTTAGATATAAGAGCATGGACTTAACTGGAAAAAAGGCCATGTTGAGAGAGCAGGAATTATACTAGCAATGAACTGGTGGCTAATATCACATTTCTTTTTCTCTTTTTCTTTGTTTTTCTTTTTTCTTTTTTTTTTTTTTTGGGTCCGGTTGTGGGGCCTGAACTCTGGGCCTGGGCACTGTCCCTCTTCTCTTCAGCTCAAAGCTTGTGCTCTACCTCTTGAGCCACAGCACCACTTCCAAATTTCTGGTGCTTCATTGGAGATAAGTGCCTCAGAAACTTTCCTATCCATGCTGGATTTAAACTGCAATCCTCAGTCTCAGCCTCCTGGGTAGCTAGGACTATAAGCATGAGCCACTGGAACCTTGCTTAGGATCATATTTCTAACAGTGTACACTCAGCAAATGTAATGTGTATGTCCATCTATCTTTATATGAACTCGAGTTAAAAATCTGGGCTACAGCTTAGATTTTACACTCACAGAAATGTTTGTAGTTTAAGAGTTGATACTCCTGGAGAAATAAAACCTAATAATGTAAAGGAGACCGGTAAGTTCAGTTTTCATCCAGCCTGGGCATAACAGTCTTTGAGACACTATCTATAATTAACTAGTCAAAAGCTACATTGGAAGAATGGCTCAAGTGATGGAATTCAGCAAGATTGCTGAATAACAGCTTGAGGTTTTTGCATACATAGGTACAAATATGCACATATAAAGGCACATATATGTTCAAACACACATAAGAAACAACTCTCAGAATGTGTAAAAAAGTTAGAAAATAATAGAAAATATTTCCTGAGTAAGACTAGAATCAAGTGATAATTTTTAATATTAGAAAGTCCTTAAGGGAACATTCCCCCAAAAAGCTTGAGAATATTATATAGGTAGGGGTCAGAGATACAAAATCAAGTCATCATTAATAAAGGGATCATATCCATGGAGGAAGGAATCAGAGATCCCTTCAGGTGCATCTGAAAATGTTCATAACCTGTGTCAAATATTAGAATAGCTTTGAACATAGTACATGAACAGTTTGAGCCATCAGTCTAGTGGAAATGTTATTGGAGTCTGTATCTAAATAAACCAACAAAAAATGGTAGGACAATGTGATACAAGCCAGGAATTCTAGCACTCAGAATAAGACAGGAGATTAGAAAGTGGAATTACATAGTAATACATTCCCTGGACTAGGTAGTATAATTTTGTCTCAATAAAACAAACCAAGGATGGAATAAAAAATAAACAAGGAAGGCAAACACAGTTGGAAGTTTGGGCTAATTTTGTCATTATGTTTTAAGAAGTCAAGTTTCCTATTGAAATGTAACTAATATATAATCTTCAGTTGTGTTTTAAATGTTGTCTTCATTACAGAACATTCCTAGATGCTAAAGAACTCATGATTCCCAACCAAAAATTTGAAAAAGTAAGCATCATTCTGTTAGATTCCAAAGAAATGATGAAGGATTACAAAAGTTTAAGCCTGGAGAAATAGGAAAGTTCATTTAATGTAGGACTTTGTATACCTGGCTAAATTAGAATTTAGATTTAAAATAAATATTTTTGTTTGTAATTTACTATTCGATAGGATACTACAAAATTCTTTTCAAGTAGAAGATTTAATTTAGAAATTCACAAATGATTCTGGCATTCTATTTGCCTAGAATATTCTTTCAAACGAGATATAGTTAGAACTTAGTTAATTGACAATTCCAACAGTTCATGTGTAACATGATACTGTGAATAATCTAGACAAAGTTGCCAACAAGTTGATATTAATTTATAAATTTAGAAATCGAGCAATCTTTTGAGATTTTGGTGTAACATAGTATGAAGAGAGTAATTGTGTGACATCTTTTTTCTTCTACCTATACAAAACACAGGAAGAAATTTCCTTAAATATTTACCTCTGTATAAAATGAGAAAATGCAAGGTTTGGCGTTTGAATTTATTTTGTTTTTTTTTGTTTGTTTGTTTATTTTGTCCTAGGGCTTGACCTCTGGGTCTGGGCACTGTACCTGAGCCTGTTTTGTTCAAGACTACTGCTCTAACATTTGAACCTAAGTGCCACGTCTGTCTAGATTTTCATGAGCAGTTTAATTGGAGATAAGAATTTAAGGAGCTTTCTTTCTTGGGTGGGCTTTAAACCATAATCTTCAGATCTTAATATTCAGATATTCAGATCTCCTGAATATCTATGATGGATAATATATAATAAAATAAATATAAAATAAAAATAATATTTGCAAGTGTTCTGATCTCAAGAATACCACTGGGAGAAAATGATGCAGCAAAGTTTAGTATAGTGTTCTTTCTTCAAGACGAAGGGCATTATATTAGCAGAAGTGTAGTATTTTTTCACAATAGTGATAAGCCAGTCATGATGTGAATTTAGGAAATTTTAAGATGCACCTTACAAATTGGAAACTGTTGGTCTAGGATGACTTTATGGAATAAAAATTGGGATTGATTGCCATAGAAATAATAGCTTACTCTGATTAACAAATGTTTGCTTTTGAGTAATTAAATATTATAGATACTTCATAGTTTTATCTTCTACCAGAATGTGTCGAGTTTTTCTGTTGACTTTTAAATATGTAACGCCTCATAGGAAACTGCATCTATTGCAGATTTAAATAAAAGGCAAACAGGTACTCTTTTGAATGTCTCTGGTATGGCATGTTCAGAATTTGAAAATGAGTAGATAGTAGTCATAGGCATGTTGAAGACCATACATATTCTGTCCTCTTAACAATTAGTAAGTTTTGAAAGTTAGAATTGAACTGTTTTCTAAGTTAGTATGAGAAAAGATTAAAAAATGTTTTTTTTTTCAAAATAATGGCAAGCATATTCTGAAAACATTGTATAGTTTGATAACATTCCAGTTGATGTCCCTCTGATAAAGAAAGGGGTAATTAATTCAAATTAGCAGCCAAAATGTTCATTTTTTAAAAAAGGTAATACACATAGAATAATATTTACTATACCAACACAGTGAAATTATATTTTATGCAGCTCATTTTTAAATTTAATTTTATTGTCAAGGTCATATATAGAAGGGGTCGTAGTAATTGTAAAATAGTGAATACGTAACATGTAGAACTTTTTATACCCTCCCTCATTTTTCTCAGACTTTTCCTTCACCCCAATACTCCTGACAAGTTGTAATGTAAATTTGCAACATGTTTTCTTGTGAGTATTGCTATTGCATTGGTTTGCCCTTTGTCCTTTGTTTCACCATTTTGTTATGCCTTTTCCCTTGCCAAATTAAGATAAATGTATAGGGCTGGGAAGATGGCTCAGTGGTAGAGCGCTTGCCTTGCATGCCTGAGGGCCTGAGTTTGATTCCTCAGCACCATATAAGCAAAAAGAAGAAAGCCGGAAATGGAGCTGTGGCTCAAGTGGTAGAGTGCTAGCCTTGAGCTGAAGAGCTGAGGGTCAGCGCCCAGGCCGAGAGTTCAGGCCCCACGAACGGACCCAAAAAAAGAAAAAAAATAAATGTATATACAATGCACAGGATACTGAAATCAAATACAGCAGGGGATAAACCATAGGGGAAAACACAAAAGAAAAAAGAAATCACATAGTACATTAAAAACAACAACCACAAAGAAAAACCTCTATTTCAATATCCAGGAGTTCATTTTGCTCAGCATCATCTTATATGGTCATATATACATAGCTGTTGAGAAATTCTGTTCATCTGCTAGGACTATCCTAGACATTTCCTACTTATTAAAAAGGAGGAAAACCATGAAATCTGTTTCTTTATTGCTTGTTTATTTTACTTAGTAAGATTTTCCCAAGTCCTAACTACATGTAGAAAACTAAAGCTAGATCCTTATATATCACCCTGCACCAGAATCAACTCCAAATGGATCAAAGACCTTGAACTATACGCAGACACTCTGAAAACATTACAGGATGGAATAGGAGAAACCCTAGGTCTCCTTGGCTCAGGCCGAAATTTTCTGAATAGAGACCCGGAAGCACAACACATCAAAGAAAAGTTGGACAAATGGGATTGCATAAGGTTGCAGAGCTTCTGCAGGGCAAATGACATAGCTAACAAGATCAATAGAAAGCCCACCGATTGGGAGAAGATCTTTACTAGCCATACAACGGACAAGGGTCTCATATCTAAAATATACTTGGAACTCAAAAAATTAAACCACCCAACAACAAATCCTCAAAGAAACAACTGCCCAATAAATAAGTGGGCGAAAGACTTAAAGAGAAGCTTCTCTGAAGAAGAAAGAAGGATGGCCAATAGACACATGAAGAAATGTTCAAAATCCATAGCCATAAAAGAAATGCAAATCAAAACAACATTGAGATATCACCTCACTCCAGTTAGAACAGCAAAAATCAAGAACTCTAACAACAACAGATGCTGGAGGGGTTGTGGACAGAAAGGAACCTTACTTCATTGTTGGTGGGAATGTAAACTTGTTCAACCACTTTGGAAAGCAGTATGGAGGTTCCTCAAAAGACTTCACATAGATCTCCCCTATGATCCAGCAATCCCACTTTTGGGCATTTACCCAAATGTTTACAAACAAGACCACACTGAGGCCAGAACTCTGAATCTGGGTGTTGTCCATCAACTCTTCAGCTCAAGACTATTGCTCTACCACTTGAGGCATAGCACTACTTCCAGCTTTTTTCTGTTTATGTGGTGCTAAAGAATCAAACCCAGTGCCTTCAGCATGCAAGGCAAGCACTCTAATACTGAGCCACCTTCTCACCACTTCTCCTTTTTTTTTTTTGCGAGTCCCAAGATTTGAACTCGGGTCCTAGGATCTCAAGATCGGCTATGGGTCCAGAGGCTGCACCCCAGCCTAGGATGATAGAAACTGAGGCAGAGTTGCCATGAGCTGAGTTCAATCCGCAGGCCTGGACAAAAAAAAATTAAGAAGCTGGCTTGGAATTAACACCATTTTTCTGGAAGGCCTGGAATTTGAACTCAGGGCCTGGGCAATTCTGTGTCACTGTGGTGCAGAGGAAGCTCACTGTCATTGAATACAACAATTTCAGCTCAGGTTCCACCCCAGCACCGATAAGTCTCTCTGTATGTATGTATATATGTATATATATATATATATATATATATACATATCTATCTATCAATCTATAAGGCACTCCTATGGCTTGATCACAGGTCCTCAGAACTCCTGGCAGCTCAGTTTGCCGGAGGCTGGTGTGCTAAGACTGTGACCCCGTTTATGGATTGGCCATTGAAGGCCTTGGTTTGAAATCCCAGCATGGCCAAAAATTTATTCGTGGATTAAGAAGCCAATTTTGACATATTTTTTCCTTCTCTGAGAAAGTCCTGGGTCTCAGTATGATGCATAATCCATATGCGGATATATCCTATGTGATATGATGTAATTGAAAATGTTATATGTATCATAATACTAAATAAATAAGGGTAATAAGCATCATATACAGTAAACCCATGTATGTAAATAGATCTCATATATTAATATTCATTTTTCCAGTGCTGGGGCTTCTATTCAGGCCCTGAGAACTGCTCTGAATTTCTTGTCTTCAAGCACGGTGAGCCTTTGCCCATCACCTACAGTGCCACAAAGTTATCCATACCCTGAGTTTAAATACAAGGCCTGCCATGAAAATGGTGCAAATTCCAAACCAGGGCTTTATTGTTGTTATTATTATTATTATCATTATTATTATTATTAGCCGAGCACAGGGATTGCACTCAGGTCTTGGCATTTCTGCAACAGCAGAACCTTGTATCCGAGGACCCGAGTTCAAATCTTGGGGCTGGCAAAAAAAATAAAAATAAAAGGAGAAGCATAAAACTGAGAAGTTCAAGAAGGTGGTTTTACTTTTTTTTCCCTTTGTATTGTGACCATCCTGGGTCTAAATGACAAGTCCCAGAAAGTGTACATGACCTTGCATTGTTGATGTTTGGCAGGCTATTAAGGAAGCCATACCGAAACTGGCAACTTAGTTCTGGAGGTCGAATGCCGGGATTGCCACTAATGAATGGTGGAGATTCTAAGAAACCCATTCCCATATACATCCATACAAATGGAATGTTATAAAAGTAACAATTTCCGGGCGCTGGTGGCTCACGCCTGTAATCCTAGCTACTCAGGAGGCTGAGATCTGAGGATCGCGGTTCAAAGCCAGCCCGGGCAGGAGAGACCGTGAGACTCCTATCTCCAATAAACCACCAGAAAACTGGAAGTGGAGCCGTAGCTCAAGTGGTAGAGCCCTCACCTTGAGCTGAAGAGCTGAGGGACAGCGCCCAGGCCCAGAGTTCAAGCCCCACAATCGACCAAAATAAATAAATAAATAAAAGTAACAATTAAGTTGGTAGTTAGTGTATGATTATAAAATTATACACAACAATTATACTACATTGACTAATTTTCAATTAATCCTTTATTATGTATTCAACCATGATAGCTAAAAAAGCAAGAAATAATTTAATTGCCAATAATCGGTAGTAATATTGTATATGCAATTTCATAGTATACAGACATGTCTCTTGTTTTATGCATCTACATCTATCTATCCATCCATCCATTATCTATCTATCTATCTATCTATCTATCTATCTATCTATCTATCTATCTATCTACCAATCTACACATTTATCTGTTTATACACTTGTCACTACTGGGGCTCAGTGGTAGAGTGCTCGCCTAGTTCATGCAAAGTCCTAGGGTCAATTCCTCACTACTGTTTGCATAGATAAATCTAGAAGTCGTGCTGTTGCTCAAGCACTAACTGAGCATGAAAGCTTAGAGTCTGTGTGTCAAAACTCTAACTCAAGACCCAGAAATGGCACCAAAAAAATAGAATGTTCTGACTGGAACTATATAAGGATATCACTGCAAATACCTCATCACAGAGCAAGTCTGCAGTCTGGTGCAGACAGGTGCTGTCTCACCTGAATTAGCCAGAGGTAACCGTTGCAACCCAGCTGCACAGAAGCAGATGCTGCTGGCTCACTCACCCCTGTCATCCAAGATTCTTAGGGGCTGAGATTTGACACTGGTGAGTTTAAAACCCAGACCTGGCAGGAAGTCTGCGAAACTCTGAGCTGTGGCTCAAAGTGGTAGAGCTCTAGCCTTGAGCAAAAGATCTTAGGACTGTAACCAGGCTTTCAATGCAATCCCCGTGGCTGACTCCACCTCCCCCCAAAAAAACCCTCTAAATCATTAGATGTGAGCTTTGTGTGGTTTGTAACGTGTTTCTGAAAGAATGGTGATATTGATGAAAGCACCCTAATTCTAATGACATTGTGTGGGATACAGCTATGTGATGAGTCCTTCATGAGGTTTCGTGTGCTGAGTCCTACTTTCATCTGGTCCTTGTAAGAGCTCCACAAGTCAGATAATTGTGCTATAGAAAAACTTGAGGCTCAGATATGTCCCCACGTCCGGGCCAAAATTATGTTTGTCTCCTGCAGACAATTGTTTGGGTTTTATTTTTCTGGGTCATGAATCTTGAACTCAGGGCCTAGCCCCTGACCCTTCCATGTTGGGCTCATAGCTAGCTCTCTACCACGTGGAGCCAAGGATTCCCTTGCAATAGAGTGCTACAGTCTAGGTATCTGTAGCTGAGGTCTGTCATCCTGCCTACCCAGGAAGCTGAGATATGATGATTTCGGTTTCAAACTATCCCAGACACAAAAGATCCCATGAGACTATAATCTCCTTTTCAGCACTTAGAAACTTGAACTGGAAGCTGGGTGCTGTTGACTTGCACCTGTCATCCTAGCTACTCAGGGGCCTGAGAGTTGAGGATCACTGTCCAAAGCCAGGCTGGGCAGGAAATTGCTTGAGAGGCCTCTCTCCAGTGAACTACCAAAAACCTCCAGGGGTGCTGTAGCTCAAGTGGTAGGGCGATTGGCTTTAGCTGAAGAACTCAATGACAGGACTCAGACCTAGACATAAATTCCTCCAACTTCCAAAAAAAAGAAAGAAAGAAACCTGAAGTGGAGGGCTGGGAATGTGTCTTAGGTGTAGAGTGCTGTATGAATCCCTGGGTTTGCCTGTATGAATTCCTGGGTTTCATTCCTTAGTACCACATACTAGAAAAAGCCTGAAATGACTGTGTGGCTTAAGAGATAGAATGCTATCCTTGTACCGGAGAAACTCAGGTCCAGTGTTCAGGTCCTGAGTTCAAGCTACAGGACAAGTGTGTGCACACACATACATGTGCACACAGACATACACACACACACAAACACACACAGATACACACACACATACACATACACAAACACAGATACCAGAAGTGAAGGTATGACACCAAATGGTAAAACACTGAGCTTCTATTCTTAGCTCATGGTCAGCACCCAGGTCCTGTGTTCAACCCCAAAACCTAGTCTTCCGGGGCCAAACTAGGAGAGGTCAAAGGTTTCAAAACTTGATGAACATTACCAGCCCTAAATGTCAGGGAGCATTGTGATATTACACATGTGCTTAGATTTAGCAAGCTTCCAGCAACCAAGGAAGCCACCGTTGCCAATAATGAATCACTTCATTAAGTTCAGCTCCCTTGTTTCCTGCCAAAAAGAACCTTGAAATAATTGTAGCAGGTTATTTCAACGCTGGAACATAGTATAACAAAGACACGATAAATGCAGGGAACTTGGCCTGACAAGGGAGGTGGCACAAATGAAGGCTTCCTGTCAAAACAGCACTGGGGAGATAGCTTGGGGTATAAAGAGGCCTTTTTCTCCTGGCCTTTATAGCCTGCCCACACTCCTCCTCAATAATTGGCCTGGATGGAGTTGTTTTTTACACAGCTGTACTGGAGTGAGGCCTTTTTTCTGCTTGTTCCAACAATGAGGCAGACTTCCTCTAGCACCCTGGGGTGTGCAGAAAACCTTAGGCTACACTGGGAACAGTTAAGGGAGCCCCAGAACATGCACTGTCTTGAAAGCACGGTCTGTGCTATGAAATCATTCTATTCAAAGCAAATATTCTAGCTGGGTGCCTTTCATCATAGGGACTCTGGCCCTTTACCGATAGAAATACATGCATACATACATGGGGAAACATGGAGTTACTTGTTTTTTATTTTACTTATTTTTTGGCAGGTGCAGAGGTTGTATTATGAGCCTAGGCACTGTCCCTGAGCTCTTTTTGCTCAAGGGTAGTGCTCTTTCCTTGAGCCACAGCCCCACTCATGATGAGTTTTTATTCCTTTGGTCTCTCAGAAATAAGAGAGCTGTGGACTTTCCTGTCCTGGCTGAATTCAAACTGGCATTCTCTACCTCCCAGACTCCTGATGAGCTAAGAATACAGGCAGGAACAAATGACACCTGGCTTTCTTTTCTTCTTGTTCTTTTTTTCCATTGTGAGAAACTGATATCTTCACAGTGTCATTCCAATGGTTTGCATTTTGAAGTAAACTGCCCAGGCCTGGGGTTCCAATGCCAGGACTGCCACCTACAAATGGAGGGAGATCCTGAGAAAGTCTTTCCTATTCATGTGAATGTTTAATGGAATGTTATAAAAGTAACAATTGAATTTGCAGTTAGTTCATGATTGTTTTATAGAAGGCCACACAAAAAGTATTGGATTATGTCTTCCATTTTATCTATTTTGTATAATTCTCCCAAGTAAAGAATATTGACTACTTTTACATTAATGCTTTAATAAATATTTATTTATCTATCTATATCTATATCCATATCTATATCTACACCTATATCTTTATCTATCAGCCACTACTATGGCTTGTTCCCAGGTCCTAAGAACTGGTTGGCAGCTCAGTTTGACAAAGGCTTTTGTACTACAACTGATCCTTTCATGAATTGGACATTGTGGGCTGTGAATTCAAATCCCAGCATGGCCAAAATTTTGTATGTGGAGTCAGAAGTCAATTTTTACACATTTTTTCCTTCTCTATGAAAGTCCTGGGTCTCAGTATGATGTATAAACCATATTCAAATAAATCAATGTTATAAGATGAAATAAATGTTATATATGTGATAATACTGAATAAAAAAAAATATGGATCATAAATGTCATATGGAGTAAACCCATGTATGTAAATAGATCTCATATATGAATATTATTTTTTTCAGTGCTGGGGCTTGAATTCAGGCCCTGGAAACTGGGCTGAAATTCTTGTCTTCAATGACGGTGAGCTTCCTCTCCCACACAGTGCCACAGTTACCCAGACCCTGAGTTCAAATCCCAGGCCGACCAGAAAAATGGTGCAAATTCCAAGCCAGGGCCTTATTTTTTTTGGCCAGGCCTGGGGCTTGAACTCAGCTCGTGGTAACTCTTCCTCACCTTCAATAATCTTAGGCTGGGTTGCAGCCTCTGGACCCACAGTCTATCCTGAGATCCTAGGATCCAAATTCAAATCTTGGGACTGTTAAAAAAAAAAAAAAAGAAGTGCTGGGAAGGTAGCTCAGTAATAGAGTCCTTGCCTTGCATGCATAAGGCCATGGATTCAATTCCTCAGTATCACATAAGCAGAAACAAGCCAGAAGTAGTGCTATGGCTCAAATGGTAGAGTGATAGCCTTGAACTGAAGAGTTGAGGGACAGCACCGAGACTCAGAGTTCTGACCCCAAAACCAAGAAAAAAAAAAGAAGAAAAGAGAGGGGGAAAAAAAGGAGAAGGTTAAAACTCGGAAGTATCAGAGGCGGTTTTACATTTTTTTTCCTTTGCATGACAAGCAGGGCTCGGAAAGTGTACATGACCTTGCACTGCTGAATTTTGGTGGGCTATCTGGGAAGCCATAGCCCAAAGCAGAAACCTAGGCCTGGGGTGTGAATCCCAGGACTCCCACCTATGAATGGTAGTATATCCTAAGAAATGCATTCTGATATACATCCTTATGAATGGAATGTTGTAAAGTAACAATTACTTTAGTGTATGATTATATTATAAAATTATACACAGTAATTATACTATATTGAATAATTTTCAATTGATACTTTCTTATGTATTCAACCATAATACTTCAATACAGGAAGGAATAATTTATTGATAATTGTTAGTAATATAATATATATAATTAAATAATATACACACTTCTTAGTCTTGTTTCATACATATATACATATATATATACATATATACATACATATATATATACATACATATATATGTATATATGTTACAATCTACATATCTATTTCTACACTTGTCATTCCTGGAGCTCAGTGGTAGAATGCTCGCCTCGATGTATGAAGACCTGTGTTCAATTCCACATTATTACAGACACAGAAAACCCGGAAGTAGTGCTGTCAAGCAGTTGAGCACTGGCTTTGAGCATGAAAGCTTAGGGACTGTGTCTAGGCCCTTACTCAAGCCCCAATACTGGAACCAAAAACAAGGTAGAATGTAGAATGTTCTGCCTGCAATTATAGAAAGCCAGGATTTCAAATACCTCATCACAGAGCAAGCTGGGAGTCTGAAACTGACGGCTGTCATGTAACCTGACTTAGCCAGAGGTCAATAGTTGCAGCACAGCATCATGGAACCAGACACGGCTGGCTCACCCCTAGCTGCTCAGGGGGTGAGATCAGACACTGGAGGTTGAAAACTCAGCCCTGGCAGGAAGTCTCATAGACTCTGAGCTGTGCCTGAAAGTGGTAGAGATCTAGCCTTGAGGAAAAGATCTTAGGACAGTACCTCTAACCTATGAGTGAAATCCCTGAGGCTGATGACTCTCCCCCACAAAACATCCCTCTAAACCATTAGATGTGAACTAGTGCCGTTTGTGATGTGTATCTGAAAGAATGGTGATAGCGATTCTAATGACAGTTTGTGGGATATAGCTATGTGATGAGTCCTTCCTGGGGTGCTGGGTGTTGAGTATTTCTGGGTTGTCCATGGGGTACTGAGTGCTGAGTCCTTCACAGGGTGCTATGTGCTAAGTCCTTCACGAGTTGTATTCTTTCATCTGGTCCTTATAAGAGCTACAAAAGTAAGATGAATGTGCAGATGAGAAAGTTGAGTCTCAGATATGTCCGCAAGGCAGGGCCAAATTTACATATGTACTAAACTCTAGTGATTTGTCTCCTGCAGACAATTGTTTTGATTTAGGTTACTCCATCATGAACCTTGAACTCAGAGCATAGATGCTGACATTCTTCTTGGGCTCATGGCTAATGTTCTACCATGCTGAGTTAAGGACCCACTTGCAGCAAAGTGTCATGGCTTAGATGTCTTTAGCTGAGGTCATCATTCTGCCTGCTCAGGAAGCTGAGGATCTCATTTCAAAACTATCCAAGATCACGGTGCAAAGTCAGCCTTGGCAGGAAATTCCTTGAGATGGTTATATCCAATAAACCACCAGAAAGCCTGAAGGGTCATTGTAGCTCAAGTGGTAGTGTGCTAGACTGAGATGAAGAGCTCAGAGACAGCATCCAGGCCCATACTTCAACTCCTCCAACTTACAGGAAAAGAAAGAAAGAAACCTGAATTGGAGTACTGGGAATGTTTCTTAGGGGTAGACTGCTTTGTGTGTGTGAAACCCTGGGTTTGAATCCTCAGTACCACATCCCTACAAAAAAATCCTGAAGTGGCTGTGTGGTAAGAGTACTGTCCTTATACAGGAGAAACTCAGGTACAGTGGTTAGGTCCATAGTTCAATCACCAGGATGGTGTATGCGCGCGCGCGCGCACACACACACACACACACACACACACACACACACAAACGGAGGCACCGTTGCCAATAATGAATCATTTCATTCTGTTCAGCTCCCTAATTGTCTATGAGAAGGACTGCTGAATTAATGGTAGCAGTTTGTTTCAACACTGAAACATAGTCTAACAAAGACAGGATGAGTGTAGGGAACTTGGTCTGCCATGGCAGGTGGCACAAATGAAAGCTTCCAGTCAAAACAGAGCACAGGGGAGAGAGATTGCTTGGGGTTCAAAGAGGCCTTTTTCTCCTAACCTTAACAGCATGGGCACACACATCCTCACTAATTGGCTTGGATGAATTGTTTGTTACCCAGATGCACAGGAGTGAGGCTTATTGTCTGCCTGTTCCAACAATGAGGCAGATTTCCTCCAGCAGCCTGGGGTATGGAGACCCCCTCAGGTTAACTGGGAACAGTGTGGGGAGCCCCAGAACATGCACTGTCTTGAATGCACACTCTGTGCTAAGTAATCATTCTATTCAAAGCAAATTTCCTAGCTAGGTGCCATTCTTCATAGCAACTCTGGATCTTCACCAATTCAAATACATGCATATATACACAGACACATGGAGTTACTGGCTCTTTTTTGTGGCAGGACCTGAGGCTGGAACTGTGAGTCTAGACATTTTCCCTGATCTCCTTTTGCTCAAGGAAGCATTTTATTGTGTCTTAAACCATGATTACCCTAGGTTGGGATGCAGCTTTTACACCCACCCAGGGATACTAGGACCCGAGTTCAATTCCCAGCACTGGCAAAAATACAGCAAACCAACGAAAATTGATGATGAAAAACCAGGTAATTTTACACAACAGGTTTGCTTTTGTTTACTTAGCACTGTGACACTCCTGGGGCTCAATGACTTGGCTTGAAAATTGTATGTGACCTTGCATGGATGAAGGCTGGGGGGCTGTCAGTGAAGCATCAGTCCAACCCAGATACCTAGGCCCTGAGATCAATCCTCGGCCTGCCACCTACACATGGCTGAAGATCTTAGGAAACTTGTTCCTATCTATAGGAACACTAATAAAATGTTTGAAATGTGCTAACTGAATTAATAATTAGATAGTCATTCCAGTATAAGATTGTATGCAATAAATATAGATCATTAATTAATTCTTTATTAAGTATCCTACCATGATTAATTAATGGAGGCATAATTTTAGACCAAATAATTGGTAGTAATAGAATATGTGAAAATAAGATATAGACATCACTCTTTATATAGGGTTATACAGTAGAATCTACATAAATGTCTGTCTCTCTCTGTATACCTTTGTAGATGCATATACATATGTTAGTACACACACACACATGCACACTCACACACACACAAACACACACACACACACACACACACACACACACACACACACACACACACTGCAATCTAAACATCTATCTGTTTATATATTGGCCATTCCTTGTCTTGATCTCAGGTCCTCAAATGGGCCCACCAACTTCACTTGCATCAGACTGGTGTGCTAACATTTACCCTTTCATGAAGTGGGCCTGTCAGACCCTGAGTTCAAGGCACAGAACTGGCAAAAACTTAATCTTGTGGGAAAACCCAATTGTCCCACTGTTTTCCTTATCGATGAAAATCCTAGGCCTCAGGAATGATGTAGAATACATAAGCAAATCTATGTCTTATGTAATAGGATGCAAAAAATGTTATATGTGTAATCATACTTACTCAAATGCATAAGAAATAAATAAAACATAAAGCATACACTAATCACAACATACAGTAAACATTTGCATGTAAATATAAATCATGTTTTTAAAATGTATACAAATATTATTTTTGAATTCAGGCCCTAGGAACAGGCCTTTATTGTCTTCCAGGATGGTGATCTTCCCATCCCCCAATGTGCTCCAGATTTCCCTCGACCCTGAGTTCCAATCCCAGGCCTGGCAGAAAAAAATGGCAAGAATTACAAGCCACGGATCCTCATAATATTTTAAATATTTTTAATGTATGTATGTATGTATGTATGTAAGTATGTATGTATATATGTATGCATGTATGCATGTTTGTATGGTTTTATTTATTTTGTCAAGCACAGGGCTTGAACTCAGGTAGTGGCAATTCTACCTCAGCTTTGATCACTCTAGGCTGGGATGTAGCCACTGGACCCACAGCTGCTAATGGGATCAGGCCTTTCAGGGAAAACAATGCACAGAAAAAAATGTGGCCTTTTTACGTTTTCTTCCTTTGCACGGTAACCCTCCTAGGTCTGAATGACACTGTTGCAAAGGGTACTTCACCTTGCATTGCTGAAGGTTGGCGGACTATTAGGGAAGCCATAGCTCCACGTGGCAACATAGGACCTGACCAACCAATGGCAGAAACTGGTTCCCATCCATAGGAATAACAATGGAATTTTGTCAATTTCACAGTTGAAAGAGTTAATCATGATGCTCCTATAAAATTAAAGAGTGTTTTCAGGAGTCTGATTGATTTTATTTAATATTTATGAAGCATTAAAAGAATGTTATTATTTACAGGAACACAATAATTTCAGGACACTGATTGATTTAATTAATAGTGTAACGATGAAAACAATAACATTAATTACATGGACACATAATACATACCCAAGAATTGGTAGGAATGTAGTCTTATAACAATAACATATAGACATCTCTGGCACTCTATAAAGATATATATTTATTAGTATACTGTCATCTGCATCTCAATCTGTTCATATTTTGTTAACTCCTGGGCTCGATCTCAGGTCCTGGGAACAGCCTGTCAGCTCAGTTTGCCCCAGGAAGGCGTGTTCACACTCAACCATTCATGAATTTGGCCCTGTAGGCCATGAGTTCAGATACCAGCACTCCCAATGAATCGTTGAGTAAGAAGCTGATGCTGACACGTTTTCCTTTTCTGTGAATGTCCTGGTGTCAGATATGAAGTGGAATACATATGCAGGCCTATATCCTATGTAATCAATGTAACCAATGTTCTATGTGTCATAATAATCAGTAAAATAAATGGTCAATACATAAATAAAACAAAAAAATACAATAACTACACTGAATGCAATATGGAGTCAACATATGTATATAAATATAAATATAAGTCATATATTTAAATTGTACATGAATAGGTGGGAATCGATTTCAGGCCTAAGGAACAGACTTGAATTTCTTGACTTCAAGGAGGCCAGATTCCCCTTCCTACACAGTACAACAGTGTTACCCAGACCACGAGTTCAAATCCCAGTCCTGGCAGAAAAATGGCACCTTTATAGTATGTGAGGCCCAATGTGTAACCAATGTTCTATGTGTCATAATAATCAGTAAAATAAATGGTCAATACATAAATAAAACAAAAAAATACAATAACTACACTGAATGCAATATGGAGTCAACGTATGTATATAAATATAAATCAAATATTTAAATTGTACATGAATAGTGGGGATCGATTTCAGGCCTAAGGAACAGACTTGAATTTCTTGACTTCAAGGAGGCCAGATTCCCCTTCCTACACAGTACAACAGTGTTAACCAGACCATGAATTCAAATCCCAGTCCTGGCAGAAAAATGGCACCTTTATAGTATGTGAGGCCCAATTCTTAGGTATTTCATTATTCCTCCATTTTATGAATGTGATTGTTTAAATGCTTAATAAAGTATTAAATAAAATCGATTAGTGTCCTATAATTATGTATAATTTTATCCTAGAATCATTCAAGAACTGCCCATTCAATCATGACATACATCCCATCCCATTTGTATTCATATGGATATGAATGAGTGTCTTAGGATCTCCTGCCATTTGGAGGTGGCAGCCCCAGGATTCGAACTTTGGGTTCTAGCTCCCCCCGCTTAAACCCGAGAACAGGGAACTCACTGTTCTGTCCAAGAACATCAGCAAGACCAATGATTAGGCAGGCACCAGTGGCTATCAACATTCCTCCTTGACGTTTACAAGGCTGTGATGGGAGGATCATGGTCAAGATCACCCTGAGGAGGAAAGTCCTTGAGACCCTGTCCAATTTCAGTGCCAACAAAGCCAGAAGCCCTGTACCTCCAGTGGTAGAGGGCCAGCCTTGAGCAAAAGCAGCTCAGAGACTGTGCCCAGATCCTGAGTTCAAGGTTCGGGACTGGCAACAAACAGACATAAATAACAATCTGTGTAGCCATCCAGCTAAAGTGGTCTCCCTCTTGTCCCCAACTGAATGGGACAGAGTTCCCTGGGAAAAGGGCTGGGAGAGCCCCTGTCAACTTGACTCTGCCCATGCTGATTGCATCACAGGATTCTAGCCACACCCCCATTATTTCATGTTTCTTTGTGACCAATGGGATACAAGAATGGTGTCAACGCCCACATTCCATGATGCCTGGTAGCACCTAGATTCCCTCTTTTAGTACACCACTACCAGCAGTTAAGGAAGGTAGAGGTGGCTGAGTGGTGAGCAAGATACTCAAGGTAACTTTAGAGAATAGAAGGAAATTGACATGTCCCACCCTCCTCCCCCACTTCCTGTGGTACTGGATTTCAAATCTCAGCGGGCCTAAGGCCCTGACCTGGTCCCTGCCCCTGGTCCTCTGCTCTGGGTCCATGTGTCTGCCATGCCACCGCCATCCCTGCTTGCTCTACCTGGATCAGCTGCCAAAAGCGTCTCCCAGCAGCACAGGTGAGTGGCCGCCCCAACACCATTCCCAACTCGGGTCAGAAACCCCTCTGAGAGCACAATGACCCCCTGCTTGTTTCGTCTCCCTGGCTCTGAGGAGCCACCTTTCTGTCTTGTGCATTTCTGAGAAACAAACAATATATACTTAGGCTGGGCTGAGTCAGGCGATCCTCCTATCTGTGACATGTATGCTCCACCAGTCCTGGTCCTCTGTAGTTGGGATGGTAGACATGTAGAGCCATGCTTAGTCATCAGTTTGGATGGATATCACAAAATCTTAGGCCATGGCAGCCGATTCTTGACCACAGATAAAGCTCTGGGTAGGACCACAACCATTGGAACTCAGTCTCTTCACAGGACAGTTGTGAGGAAACAAGGGATTTATATATAGAGATCTCTGAAACATGGCTAGGCACAGAGGGAGTGGCCTTCAGGTAATGTTCTCGCCAATTCTGTGAGCATATGACAGGAAGATACCTGGAAAGGGTTCAGGTGGCCCCTGTTATGAATGGGGCAACCGGTGTGGGATTATGAAACAAAACATGGCTCTCTTTCATCATTACCCTATCCCCATGAGGAAGGGTATCCTTCACTGTGTTGAGTTTTGCAACTGGGGGAAACAAAGCATGGAGAAGCTGGGTGACCTACTTATGACCTCAAGTTCACAGGAAGCTAGGCCTGACTTCTCTACCACGCTCCCTAGTTAAATGGGTGCTGTTCAGTCCACTTTTTGTAGTGGGAAGTCCACTTCTTGCCAGTCATGGGGCTTGAACTCTAGGTCTGGGTGCTGTTCAGGAGCTCCTCAGCTCAAGACTATCACTCTACCACTTAAGCCCACAGCACCACTTTCAGATTTCTGGTGGATCTTTGGAGATTAGAGTCTCACAGACTTTCCTTCCTGGGCTGTCTATGAACCATGATCCTCATTTCTCAGACTCCTGTGTAGTTGGGATTAGAGTTCTGAGCCACCGGCACAGGGCTTAAGTGTACTTCTCACTTTCTTTCTCCCTCTCTCTCACATGAACTGGTTGAATGTATGCTGGAGGAGGTGGCCCATTGTCTCCATGTGGCTAGACCCCATGGTGGCCCTCTCATTCTGGAGATGGGCTGTGGGTCAGGAGCTGTCTCACTCAGCCTGTTGAAACAGCTCCATGAAATAAGCTCCTCTGTACCCTGGCTAGACCATGACGGTTATTCATTTCCATCCAGCTTTACTGGACTTCTCATATTGAATTGTTTTCTACATCATTTTCTAGCACCTGGCCAAAATTATGATACATAGTTACAGAATCAAAATGTCATGCTTTCTTAAGAAATTCATTTAAGATTCTGGGAATGTGGTTTCATGGTACGGTGATTGCCTAGCATGCATGAAACCCTGGGTTCAATTCCCTAGTACCACATAAACAGAAAAACACTGGAATTGGTGCTGTGCCTGAAGTGGTAGAGTGCTAGCCTTGAGAAAAAAAAAACAAGCTCAGCAATAATTCCCTAGCCCTGAGTTTAAGCCCCTGGACTGGCAATAAAAAAAAGTATTCAAATATTTTTTCATTCATGTGACTGTTTCTAATATATTTATAAGATGATTTCTTTGTTGCTTTGTATGTCCCCCACACACACGTTATAACCCCTGCTTTCACTGTATTTAATGTTGGTATAATTTGTGGAGGGGAATGGAAAAAAAACACAAATCGTTTAAATAGGGATACAGGTGGACCCATTGTAATAATGAGAAGTACAAGTCGTTATGTGGAAAAACGAACTTTACAATTTTGGAGGGGGGTGCAGTAGAGATGGGAGGGATGGTAAGGGATAGGAAGGGGAAACAAAGGAGGAGCCAACAATACTTGATAAGAAATGTACTCATTATCTTGCACACATGTAATTGTAACTCCTCTGTACAGTATTTTCACAATTAAAAAAAACCATTTAGTTAGCAAATGCAAAATAAAGAAACCATACTTTGAACATATAATTGCTCCTTCCATACTGACACCTGACAATAGTCCCTTATTCATGTACTTTACTTATAATAGCATACTCTGTTGATAAAAAAGTTTTGATCATTAGGTCAAAGCAACTGATGCCAGGATTTTGTGTGGTCACTGCTAATCACAGAGAGAAGGGTAGTCTAAGTGACATTTGGAAATCTTTTTGGTCAATCATGGTACCAAAAACGCAGAGGCTAATTAACAGTTGTGACAGAATAGAAGGAATAACTCGATGGAAGGAATAAATGATAGTAATTAAGGTGTACCAGAAACTGTTCTTGAGAACCATTTTTGGTTATTGAAGAACTAGTTATCAACTAAGCTTATTCCTCATTGCATTTAGCAGTCTAAATGACTTAGGCTAGTTCTTAATATCTGTGTGATAAATGTATCTCCTTCTGTGCTGTCCTTTCCTACTCAATCTCCTTTGCTTTCTAAAAATCTCAGTCTTTCTATTTTTCTCTATGAACATTTCCTGATACTAAATACACCTATACAGATGGCAGAGGATGTTAATGTAAGGGTCTCATGAGTCATTAATGTAACAACATGGAAAAGGAGGACATATTTATTGCTATCTCAATTTTTCTGAAAAGCTGCAATGTCATCATTTGGTTCAAATTTCCATACTTTGTCTACATAGTGTCATTAAGTGCACATAAATGCAAATATGAGCCAGGTGCTGATGGTTCACGCCTGTAATGCTAGCTACTCAGGAGATTGAGACTAGAGGATTGTGGTTGAAAACCAGCCTGGTCAGGAAAGTCAATGAGACCTTTTTCTTCAATTAACCACCAGAATCCCAGAAGTGGTGCTGGAGCTAAAGTGGTAGAGTGCTCAACTTGAGTTGAAGAGCTGAGGAATAATGCCCAGGATCAGAGTTCAATCCCCACGACCAACAAAAAAAGTGAAATGTGACTTTAAGTTTCCACAAAAGGAACGACAAGTTCAATAATCTTTCCAAGCAGAAAAAATAATTCCAAAATGATTCAGTGTACCTATTTTTGCTGAATTATTTAAGTTATGGCTTTTTTGCTGGACATAATCTCTTCTTTTAAAAATTGTCAAATATTAGCTTTACAATAAACTTCATCTAATATTTCTTATTTCAAAAGAGAAGTCTATACAGTTGATATCACATAGCTTTCTTACTAGCTTAGTTTAAAGTCAACCCAGGCAGGAGAGTCTGTCAAACTCTTATCTCTAATTAAACACCCGAAATCCAGAAGTGGAGTTTTGGCTCAACAGTAGAGTATTGGCTTTGGGGGCAGGTGGGCAGGAAAGGCAACTGTTCAAGAACAGGGTCCAGCCTCTGGGTTCAAGCCCCACAACCAGCACAAACTAAACAAACAAGCAAACAATAGCAACAGAGATATTTCTTTGGGACCCTCCTTAAAAGAATACTCTTTTAAGAGAAGGGGCTCCTTTTGTTGATCATTCTCACTGGATTCTGCGTTTTGGAATCCTTATTGCTAAGGAGAACTCAGGACCATACTAAGTAATTGATAACTGACTCCTGCAACAAAAGGATCATCACAGGAACGAAATATCCACGCATAAGGCATTTTAAAATTTTCATGTCTTTGTTTCTTTGCAGGAGAACACTTTTAAAACAATGTTATTTCTTTTTGTTCTATGCTGGCCTTCAAATAACACATTATTTCTTTTTGTAATATTCAACTAAAAGTTTACAGAAAAGTTTAATATGAGTAAATAACACACTCGAAAAAGTCAGGGACAGAGTTTCCTTCAAGCCTTGGGATTGTTTTCTTGTACAGTAAAAAGGAAAGCACATATTAACTTGAACTTTGTCATTCCTCTATGTTCCATTCCTCTCCTGGGATCAGTTTCCACATCCAGTAACCGTTACTTCCAGTAACAACCAATGGTGCTGCTTGAGGTATAATGAACAGGATTCATCGTAGGGTACAATTGGATTCAACATACTTGTCAATAAATGTAACACACAACATCAGCAGAAGCAGGGACAAGAACCACATGATCTTTATATGGATTTTGAAATCTTTTAATAAGCTCCAATACTCCTTTATGATTAAAAGGTCTGAGAAGCTAGGAATGCATGCAACTTTCCTCAATATTATACAGATTATGCATATGACAAAGAATGTACCTAACAGTGGACACATGAAGACATTAAAATCTGGAATGAATTCTAGACTAAAACTCTTCTACACAGCTCTTTAAAAACCACTTGACCCACAACTATTTTTCTAATAACACAATTGCTAATACCAGAAAAGTCTTATTAATTTTTCTAGCATCTGTTTCTTGAAGATTTGTGATAAGCTGGGCTTCTCAATAAATTCTAAAGCAGAAATGTTTGTCTTGGAGTCTGTGGATGCTTTAAACCTGTGTTTTAATTCACAATGTTACATTAAATAATTTAAGGGTTTTGTATCATTTCAAACATTTGTGGTGTAATGAATGATCTTTGTTAAACATGTATTCTGTAAAGTGCCATAGTCTTTTTATGTGTAGTGTATTTAAATATATATTATATAAAATACATGCACAGATTTGTGTGAAAGATGTGCAATAACAAAGGTGTATGTATGTATGTATATATATATATATATATATATATATATATATATATATATATATATATATAATTTGGAAACTGGACAGGAGTCGAAATGGGGTGTTTCTGTTTTGGCAGTGGAGAATCACACATTTTTTTACCTGCATGGCCTCATCATTAGCGTTAAACAATTTTAATGCTACACAAATCTTATATGAAGAAATGACTGCTATGAACTCATTTTCTCTTAGGTCTAAAATAAAAGAATCACTCTACGTGAGTGAAGCCAGACCCAGTTAATGCTCATCTTTCATGTGAAATGTGAAGCTCCCATGTTGCCTTTTTCTGTTGGTGTGACAACTAGTAATTAGTACATTCTCACTAAGGAGCTATTTCTTAACATAGACCAGGTTAATGCTACACCACTGTTTAAAGGGCTAATCTCACACCTTCTTAGCCATGAGTCTGGCTTACAATGGAGTTCTCTGTGCAATAACTTTTGGCCACTGGAAATCCCTGGCCTCCAGTTGTGTTTGGATACCAATGATTCCATTGGCCCCAAGAGTTGAAGGGATGACTGGGATTTCGACTGAGACTGTGGTGAAACTCCGCCCAAGGCTGAGGGGGTCAAGAAGTGCTTTGGAAGGACTTGGCACCATTTGAAATTCAGTAGCCATTTGAGCCAAATATAAAATTGTATTTACAACTGACAGACTCAATTTGAGCCTTCAAATTTGTGGTTATTCTATTGTAAAGTAATATGTTGTTTATCTATCATTTATTAGATTTTTATGTATATGTATTTTCACAATGTGCTCCTCAGTTTGATTTAAACCAGATTTTGCAAACTCAAAAAATAATAAAATAAAATCTGGAATGAAACAAGGATGTCCACTCTCTCTACTACTCTTCCATATAGTAGTGGACATTCTAGCAAGAGCTATAGGCAAGAGAAAAACATAACGGGGATCCAAATAAGGAAGAAGTAAAATGATCCCTTTGTACAGATGAAATGATCCTGTATTTAGAGACCATATACCTACCTTCCTCAAGTTAGTAAAGGTGTTGCTAACCTTTAGCAATGTAGCAAGGGTATAAAACCCACAAGAATCAGTAGTCTTTCTTTGTTACCAACAATGGGAACATCCAGGTTGAAATCCAAAAAACAATCTCATATGTATTAGCCTCAAAATCAACTCAAATCTAAACAAAACAAAACAACAACAACAACAAAACTAGGAATTAATTTAACCAAAAATGTGAAGGACCTCTACTGTGAAAATTTAAAAACTTAAAAAGGGAAATTGAAGGACATTCAAGGAAATGAAAAATCTTTCAATGCTTTCACAAATAACATTGTGAAAACTGCACTACTGCCCCCAAACAATTGACAATGCACTACCCATCAAAATCCCAACAATATTCCTTCAATGCAGTAGAGAAAGCAATCCAAATTTAATATGAAATTAGAGAATTACAGATGAAAAATTAGGCTTAAAAATGAACTCATGGGCCTACAGTCATCTTACACACACACACACACACACACACACACACACACACACACACACACACACACACACACACAATGGAATTCTATTCACCCATTAGAAAGTATGACTTTTCACCAGTTTTAAGGAAAATGAAAGGCTTGGGAAAATTATGGTAAGAGAAAGGAATGCAGATGCAGAAAAATAGAGGTTTCATTGATTCATTCATTTATAGTAGCTAGAAGGTGCCTACAAATCTACAAGTAAACAAGACAGATTCTACCCCTTCCCAGTTAGAATGGCCATTATCAAGAAAACTAATAATAGCAAATGCTGTCGTGGGTGTAACCAATTGGGAACCTCCCTGGGCTGGCTTTGAACCATGATCCTCAGATCTCAACCTCCTGAGTAGTAAGGATTACAAGCGTGAGCCACCAGCACCCGTCTCCAATTGGGAATTCTATTACACTGTTGGTGGGAAGTTAAACTTCTTCCACTCCTCTGGAATACAGTATGGAGTTTCCTCAAAAGACTAAACATAGTTCTCTCTTATGACTCCGTAATTCCCCTCATGGGCAGTAATCCAATAAATAAACAAGCTCACATTAACGCTACAAGCATAATCATGTTCAGGGCCCGGGCCCAGAGTTCAAGGACTGGAAAAAATGTTACCATTGCTGGTATTTGATCCCGAAAATATGAACTTTTTGACATAAGATAACAAACCATTCTATTTGCAGTAGCTAGGACAGGATTTAAATGTTGTGGGTGATAAAATGGCTTCTTTGTTGAATGTTAGGAAAAGATGTAGGCAGTCCAACAAAAGGGAGATTTTTTTTTGGTCTTGGTCGAGGGGCTTTAAGTCTGGGCTTGTGTACTGTCTCTGAGCTCTTCAACTCAATTGGACATAAGAGTCTCAGGGATTTTCCTGCCAGGCTGGCTTTGAAAAGCAGTCCTCAGTTCTCAGCTTCCTAAGTAGCTAGGATTACAGCTGTGAGCCTCTGGCACCAGGCTAAAAATGGGGGATTTTTAAAAAAGAAAATCCCCCTCTTCATCTATGTCTAAAGCTCAGATATCACTATTAGAACACTTCACCCTCAACTCATTTCATCAGACATTTTTAAATTTTCTCTTTTCCTTCATGTGGGAATACTGCAGTAAATATCAACTCAGCTGTGGGAATGGATCAATTGTATGGTATTTGCTAGCACATAAATCAGAAACTGTAACATCAAAACAAATGAAACCCTCATTTGGAATATTTTTTCTCTTTTTATTACAAATCTGTGCTTGATTCCTTCCTAATGTGATATTGGACCTCGTAATTGAGTGATGATGTTTTCTTTCTCTTCAGCAATTGGCCTTCTCCTACATGTGGTCAAATGTTTAAGAATACAAAGATTTCCATTGATAATTCATTAAGCTGACCTCTAAGAGAATGCACATATCTGGAATTTGGTCTGCTGTCTTGTTCTTATATGCACAGGCTTTCTAAGATTTATTTACTGTACAAGGAATTGTATTTTCCAATCTTCATGTGACCAATATTAGTCTCTCTGATCAGTCTTTTGACCCTCTCTCTGAAGTCTTATTTCAGTCTGCCTCATTAAAATATATTAGTTATCAGATAAATGACTCTCAGCTTCCGTATTTTGTCTGACTTCATGTAGGCTGTGATAGTTGCCCTGAGTTGCTTTTCCTACTGGAGTTTTGTTTTGTTTTGTTTTTAGAGGCCTAGGATTACTATTCATGGTAGTAGCTTCTCTGGACCCCTTTGATCCCCAGACCTAGAGTCAATGGGATTTTTTCCTAAAGATACAAAGAATAGCTGAATAAATTCCTGTTTTAATTGTCTCAAAATGAGGCAATCCGGCATCCTTGCAAAGCCATGGATAATCCAATGTAACCACTTAAAAAATGGTCTATCAAGATGGCTTTTCAAGGTTGACTGTGAAAAATGTTCATTTTCAAGTCACCAACATAAAACAGATCACATTCCTTGGAGCAGACTTTTGGAAGGAAGGTACCCCATCCTTCCTTCTCTTATGATAGACCAAACCATAATATTCTACAGTTGTGGTCAGCCTTGAGCACATTTTCCTTATAATATTCTGTAGGGTAAAAGAGGACCAACTATCAAAATAAAGGTGAAAATACTTATCTACTACACACTGATTTATCTTTTTTATATCTGTTGTTATTTTCATTACTTCAAACATATGGATAATTTAAACTTGGGATTAAACAAGTGGCAAAATATTGATAGAATAAACATTCAGTTTACCTTCATATATCCAATATAATACACTTAACCCTTTATGGAAAATTAAATCCAACTATAGAAACAATGGCAGGGATATAAAATAATCCTCAACTCAGAAATTCAGTCTCTCTATAAATATTTATTTGGTAGAAAACAATAAAATTTAATTAATGAATGTGACTTTTAACTATCATCAGAAACACTCCTCATATACATAATTGTTTATAATTTTATAGATGTCACCTTGGCAAGAATTTAACATGCATGTAGAAATCAAATTTCCACAATTTAAGCTAGATGAGAGGAGCCAAACTCTGATGTACTGTGTGGTGTGAATATTAACACAGTGCTGAACCCTTCCACCTAATACGATGTCATGTGCAATAATTTATTATTTGATGTTAAGATGAGAGCGAAGTGTAGAAAACACTTTGAATTATTACATTAATTCACAGAAATGAAACAATAATGATGTTATTCGTTTAAATTCTAATGCTTCTCAATTTTACAATTCATGCTATATATTATTAAACATAGTTTCACTTTCTTTTCTATAGCTACTGAAATTAAAATTATATATTAAACATTCAATATTAAGAAATCAATTAGAAGTAACCTAATTTTAAAATGATATACTATTAAACTGTGATTTGAAGTATAGTTCCAACAAGTTATGAGGTTAAGAAAACATTACTAGAATTATTAGTAATATTTTATAACTTACCAGCTTGTTATTTGTTTACTAATTGTGTCATTTTTTATTCTTGGTCCAAGTCATTTCTTCACCTTAATTGTTTAGTTTTCTATTTTATCTCTATTGGTTTACTGATTGTACATTTTGTTTTCCCTTTTTAGTAACTGACATGAGGCTGAAAATCTGCATGCTAGTTTATTACTTCCTAAGTTAAAGTCAAATTACTGCTGTCCATAGCTGTTTTACTCTTCTTTGTATAGTACAGTATTTCCCCACTCACATCTCCTGTATTGCTGCTTGCTATCATGTATTTTATGTTTTATATTTAAATTTTATTGTCAAGTTAATGTACAGAGGGGTTATAGTTACATAAGTAAGTTAATGAATTCATTTCTTTTATAACTTGTTATCCGTTCCCCCATTTTTCTCCCTCTTCCATCCCAATGCCCCCCCCAAGATTATTTCCAACGTATTGTCTTGTGAGTATCACTGTTGCATAAGTTCCCCCTTTTGTCATTTGTCTCACTATTTTGCTTTTTCCCTTTCCCTTAACTAGTTCGGATCAACATAGTTACAATATCCAGGGTATCAAAATCAAATACAGTTACTCCAGATGATAAACGATAGGTGTGGAAAACACAAAAGGATAAAAAGAAATCACATATTACATTTAGAACAACAAGAAATAAAATATCTTGGAGATCATTTCCCTTGGAATCACAATACACCCTCATATGTACATAGCTATTGAGCTATTCTTCTCATCTACTACGATTATCCTTGATGTACACAATAATGCTCCTCTATTACACAGTAATTCCGCTTCTTGGCATTTACCCAAGTGATCACAAACCAGATCACACTAAAGCTACCAGAACAATTATGTTTATCACAGTATTATTTATCATAGCTAGGATAAGGAATCAACCCAGATGCTCCTCAGTAGATCAATGGATCAAGAGAATGTCACACACACACACACACACACACACACACACACACACACACACACACACACACACACACACACACACACACACACACACACACACACACACACATGGAATACTATGCTTCCATCAGAAAGAATGATACCACCTCATTTGTAGTGATATGGAAGATCTTGGGAAAAAATCATATTAAGTTCTGTAAGCCAGACTTAAAGAAACCTAGGTCCTATGGTTTCCCTTATTTGGAATTAATAGTTTACATCTAGGATAATCTCATGTATTTAAATTTGACATTTTGTTCTATGTTGAGCATACAACATTATTGCTACCTTGTTTGTTATTTCTGCAAACAGGCAGGTATATTTAAAGAATTACGTTCATGTCATCCATTACTGAAGGAAGAACATCTAAAAGAGCAGCCCCTACTAGGAAGAACAACTACTCATTTAGCTTCATTCCTATCTTAGGCCAGTGTTGTCCTCTGTATCCTCATGTTGTACATTAAAATTGTATACTTGGTCATCCTGTATATTTACTATCTTCTACATTGTGACCTAAATGCCCCAGCAATTCCAGTTTGCTTTACTTTAAATAAAAATTTCTCTCATAATTATTGAGGTTGGTGTGTGTGTGTGTGTGTGTGTGTGTGTGTGTAGTTTTATAAATATCAGAAGACAACATTTTTCTTCATTTAGAATACATCTTTCAGGTCATTGTAAGTTATGCCTAATTGGAGAAATCTCTTGCTATTTTAAAGATGAAACAGAAAAATATATTTGTGCATGCACCACAGTTGCCTTATTAGTCTGTTGTTGAACACTTAACTTCTATTTATATCTGGGTGGCTGTTGTGAACAATGTGAATAACAAATAACTACAGATATATTTTCGAGTTACCCAGAGAGAAATAATCAAATGATTGTTGTGTCAGATGGTATTTCAACTTTGCATTTCTTTAGAAAACTGCAAATTACTTTCTAAAATGAGAATACTAACCTGTATTTTGACCAAGAGTGTAGAAAATTTCCTTTTCTCACACTCTCACCAACATTATTACATTTTGAGTTTTTTAAGGGCAGGTTTTTACAATGTGCAGAACCCCAGACTGGCCTTAGACCCAAATCCTCTTACTCCAAACTGCTAAATGCTTGGAATTGCAAGCCTTTTCACTATACCTGGTTCCTTTGATTTTTTTGATAAGAGTTATTATAGTTATGAAGTAGTATCCTAGTAATTTTCAATTGCATTTCTATAATGACTTCTGTTCACAAAGCATTAACCTAGCATAGAAGTGGTATTAAACACAACTTTGTAAACAAACTGGTGCTTTTCAGGACTTTTTGGAAAATGTGTCTATTATGAACTTTTGTCCATTTTTAATCATTTCTTGTTAATCTCATCTTTAATCTCTCTATACAAAATCAATACTTAATTCAATATAGTAGAAAGAAAAAATTAAGCAACTCCTAACATTTTTTAATTTTCAATAATATTATATTGTTTAAATCATTTTTTGTTTACACTTAAGACTATATAAATAAATTTAGTTAGACCTTTTACAAGGCTATATGTATTTTATTTATTTTTCGTTCCTGGCTCTTTCCATGCCTGCGTGTCTAATTTTTCTAGGTTTCTTTCAGTCTCATGTAGTTCAGATTTCAAACTGAAGTATAAATGGAAAGAAGCACAAAAACAATAGAGTTCCTCTCATCTGATGATGCCTCTACAAGAATGAGGAAAGAGTTCAATCTTCTAAGGACCTTTGATTGGCTATCAAATAGAGAATTCATTCCTCTCGGTCTTCCCTATTTTTGCAATTTAACTTAAATGATGTAAAACACAATATACTACTCAGAGACTTTTACGTTTTCATCAGTTTTGCACATTTTCATATGGACTTCACCTCAGTCTACAACATTCCGTCATTATTCTGTCCCTGATGTTTTTATACTGTCAAGACATAATAAAACCAGTTTGATTTACAGCATGAGAAGTTATCCACCTGGCTGACTTTGAAGCAGAGCATGGTCAATAGAGAACATGCCTTCTGGTTTCTCATTACATGTAATGGCTTTTGTAATACTGATTGCATACTATTTAGTATTTAAAAAAAAAACTGCTGGCTAGTTTGTGACCATTTGTTTAAATACCCCAAAGTGGTATTGTTGGATCATAGAGGAGCTCTACGTGGAGTCTTTGGAGGAAACTCCATACTACTTTCCAAAGCTGTTGAACAAGTTTACACTCCCAACAATAATGCATTAAGGTTCCATTCTGTCCAAATCCCCACTAACATCTGTTGTTTTTAGAGTTCATGATTATAGCCATTCTAACTTGGGTGATATGGTATCTCAATGTTGTTTTGATTTGCATTTCTTTTATGGCTAGAGAGGTTGAGCATTTCTTCATGTGTCTATTGGCCATACTTTTATCCTCTTCAGAAAATTTTCTCTTTAAGTCTTTAGCTCACTTATTTATTGGGCATTGTTTCTTTGAGGATTTGTCATTGGGGAATTTAATTTTTCTGGGTTCCAGGTATATTTTAGATATGAGACCCTTGTCCATTACCAGGACAACTATGTTTATTGAAGCATTATTTATCATGGCTAAAATATGAAACAAACCCAGATGTCCCTCACTAGATGAAAGGATTAAGAAAATGTGATGTATATATATACATATATATGATATATATGATATATATATGTGATATATATATGATATATATGATATATATGTATGATATATGTATGATATATATATGATATATATGTATGATATATATGATATATATATGATATATATATATATATGATATATATATATATATATATATATATATATATATATATATATATATATATATATATACACAATGGAATTCTATGCCTCCATCAGAAAGAATGACATTGCCCCATTTGTTAGGAAATGGAAAGACCTAGAAAAAATTATAATAAGTGAATTAAGTCAGGCCCAAAAAAACATAGGTAATAGGTCCCATGGTTCTCTTATTTGCAAAAACTAGTATATGTCTGAGACAAGCAGAAAATGTCAGATAAGTTGATGTTAGCTGAAATGAACCCCAAGATAAGGATTCAATTGTTTTTTTTCTTTATTGCAATTGTTTCAAATATTTATAAGATGATTTCTTTGTTGATTTGTATGTCCATCCCCCATGGTATAACCCATGCTTTCACTGTATTTGTTGTTGGTATAACTTGTGGAGGGGAAGGGAAAAAACAAATCATTTAAATAGGGATGCAGGTGGACTCATTGTAATAATGAGATGTACAAGTCCTTACGTCGAAAAATGAACTTTACATCTTTGGTGGGGGGGAGAGATTGTGGGATGGGGAGTGTGGGGGGAGATGGGAAGCGATGGGAACAAGAAGCAAAGAAGGAGGCAACAATGATTGATAAGAAATATACTCATTATCTTGCCCCTGTAGTTGTAATTGTTATTCCTAGAAGTTTATGTTAAGTATTTCACAAGTTTTTTTCTCTTAATTCTTAAGAAAGCATTTGCTATAATTCTAATATTAGTACCATTTTAGTGTTAGAAAATATTGTAATTAAAGACACTAAATGCATGGCCCAAAGACACACAGTGGGGAAGGAAATGATTCAAAATTTCAAAAAGTAAGCTATAAAAAAGTGGATAAAATCCTCTACATTCCCTTACTCTCTCAACTCAATATTCATGCTGTCCAAGAAATAATAGCATAGCAATTATTGTCCACGGTAATTGTTTTCTGTCACATTTTGTCTTCAACACAGTGTTGGTGATATTGGGTTTTCATGCTCAGAGCTGAGCTCATAAATTGAGGTCTAAAGAGAGACAAATTTCTTCTGTTCCACAGTTCCAGTATATATTTTAAAAAAGTACTAAAGGGCTGGGAAGGTGGCTCAGTGGTAGAGCGCTTGCCTTGCATGTATGAGGCCCTGGGTTCGATTCCTCAGCACCACATAAGCAAGAAAGATAAAAAGGCAGAAGTGGCACTGTGACTCACGTGGTAGAGCACTAGCGTTGAGCTGAAGAGGTAAGGGACAGTGCCCAGGCCCAGAGGTCAGGCCCCACGACTGGACCCCCCAAAAAAATAAAAAAAAAAAAAGGTACTAAAACTAGCCGGTAGCTGGTGGCTCCCACCTATAATCCTGGCTACAGAGGAAGCTGAGATCTGAGGAATGCGCTTCAAAGCAAGCCCAGGCTGGAAAGACTGTGAGACTCTTATCTCCAATAAACTACTAGGAAAACAGAAGTGGCACTGTTGCTCAAGGGGTAGAGCACTCACCTTCAGCTGAAAGATGCAGGGAGAGCGCCCAAGCCCAGAGTTCATGCCGAATGACCAATTAAAAAAAAAAGATTAAAACGTTTAAATACCATCACTTACTGTCTTTTAAGAATCCAAAAATGAAATAAATTCACATATAATCACTCCAAAATGCTTTAAAAGCGGGAGATGATAAACAAGCCTCCATGAAGTAAATTTTCGTCTACTTTTTAAATTATTCTGAAAACCTTGTGCTGGTTGGTCACACCTGTAATCCTGTCTACTCGGGTATCTGCTCAGGAACCTGAGATCTGTGGATAACCGTTGGAAGCCAATCAGGACAAAAAAATATTCGTGAGATTATTTAAAAAAAATTACAATGGGATTCTATGCCTCCATCAGAAAGAATGACATTGCCCCATTTGTTAGGAAATGGAAAGGCTTGGAAAAAATTATATTAAGTGAAGTAAGCCAAGCCCAAAGAAACATAGGTCCCATGGTTTCCCTTATTTGCAATATCTAGTATATGTATGAGTCAAGCAGAAAAGGTCAGATAATGTGATGTTAGGAAAATGAACCCTTACATATGTATTTAAATGTTTTTTTCTTTCATGAAATTTTTTCTAACGCATTTATAAAATTATTTCTTTGTTGCTTTGTATATCCCTCCCCCACAGTATAACCCCTGCTTTCACTATATTTGATGTCGGTATAATTTGTGGAGGAGAAGGGGAACAACAAGTCGTTTAAGGATACAGGTGGACACGTTGCAACAATGAGAAGTACAAGTTGTCATGTCGAAAACGAACTTTACAACTTTGGCGTGGGGGGGAGGCTGGGGTAGGGGGTGTGGGGGGAGCCTGGGAAGGAATGTGAAGGGTAAACAAAGGAGGAGGCTACAATGCTTGATAAGAAATGTACTCATTATCTTGCCCATGTAATTGTAACCCCTCTGTACAGTATGTTCACAATAAAAAAAATAATAAAAATATTAAAAAAATTAATGAACTAGCAAAGAGCCAAGAATGGAGATGTAGCTTATATAGTAGCTCATCCATCTAGAGAGGAATGGCCTAGCGGGACCTTGATGCACTGAATTCAAACTCTGAGAACGAAAATGAGCAGGCACGCACACACACATACACAAACACATTTATTCAAAATATCTACATATCAGTGTTTTTCATTAATTTCTTTGTTAACGATATTATATGGGTAAAATAGGAAAAATATTCTCTTCCATCCCATAACATTTTTATATTTTTATTGTAAAAGTACTGTACAGAGTGGTTACAGTTACATGAAAAAGTAATAGTTCATTTCCTATCAAGCATTGTTACCTCCTCCTTTGTTTTCCCCCCGCCATCCCTTCCCACCCACCTCCACAAGTACAGTCCCGTCCCCCACCCTCCTAAATTGTAAAGTTCGTTTTTCAACATACTATCTTGTGCGTCACATTATTGCAATGGGTCATACTGTATCCTTATTTAACCATTTTGTTTTTTCCCTTTCCATCCCCAAATTAGAGAAGTGTATATACAAGATGGAGGTGCACCAACATCAGATACAGTGAAAACAGGGGTTTAACTGTGGGGGATGCACATATAAAAATCACATCGTACATTATAAATATATTAGAAACCACAGGAAGAATTAAAAAAACCACTAGTGTCTTTATCATGGGGTTCATTTACCTTAACATCATCTTATCTAGTCATATGCACATGCTTTTTCCTTTTTTTTTAATTGTAAAAATACCATACAGAGGAGTTACAATTACATGGAAAATGTAATGAGTACATTTCTTATCAAGCATTGTTGCCTACTCCTTTTTTTCACCTTACCATACCTTCTTTGTTTATCCCAGATATGCATTAGTTATTGCAAATAAGGGATACCACAGGACCTATGTTTCTTTTTTTTTATTGTGAAAATGCCATACAGAGGGGTTACAATTACATGCGTGAGTTATTGAGTACATTTTTTTTATTGTGAGAATACTGACAGAGGAGTTACAATTACATGGGCAAGATAACGAGTACATGTCTTATCAAGCATTGTTGCCTCCCCTTTGTTTCCCCTTCCCATCCCTTCCCACACTCCCCCACTTTCCCCACCCTGTCCTCCTCCCCCCAAAGTTGTAAAGTTCATTTTTTGACATAATAACTTGTACATCTCATTGTTGCAATGGGTCCACTTGTTCCTCCTTTGTTTCCTCTTCCCATCCCTGCCCATCTCCCACCCCCCACACCCACCAACCCCTCCCCCATCCCCCCCCACTGTCCACATCCCTCAGCACCCGGCCAAAATCATTTTTTGAAATAACGACTTGTTCATCTCATTGTTGCAATGGGTCCACCTGCATCCCTTTTTAAACGACTTGTGTTTCCCTTCCACTGCACAAAGTATACCAACATCAAATACAGTGAAAACAGGGGCTTTAGCTTGCAGGAGGAACATACAAAGCAACAAAGAATTCATCTTATAAATATCTTAGAAACAATTGCAAGAAATGAAAACCATTTGTATCCTTATCTTGGGGTTCATTTTGCCTAACATCAATTTATATGATGTTTTCAGCTTGTAGCAGACACATACTAGTTATTGCAATTAAGGCAACCATGGGACCTATCTTTGTTTGGGTCTGGCTTACTTCACTTCTTTGGGCCTGGCTTAATTCACTTAATAAAATTTTTTCCATGTCTTTCCATTTCCTAACAAACTGGGTGATGTCATTTTTTCTGATGGAGGCATAGAATTCCAGTACACACATACACACACACACACACACACACACACACACACACACACACACACACACACACACACACACATTTTCTTGATCCATTCGTTTACTGTGGGGCCTTGGGTTTGGTTCTGTATCTTAGCTTTGGTAAATAATGCTGCAATGAACATAGTTTTGTTGGTAGTTTTAGTATGGTCTTGTTTGTGATCATTTGGGTGAATGCCCAAAATGGGATTGCTGGGACTTAGGGGCGCTCTATTGTAGTCTTTTGAGGAACCGCCATACTACTTTCCAAAGTCTTCGAACAAGTTTAAACTCCCAACAACAATGCATTAAGGTTCCCTTGTGTCCACATCCCCTCCAGCATCTGTTCTTTTAAAAATCTAGAATGCTTCACGAAATTGAGTGTCATCCTCAGTCAGGGGCTATTCTTCTCTTTATTGTTCCAATGTTAGTGTATGTGCTACTGAATTGAGCACAACATTTTTTATACATAAAGTGTAATTGATTTTCTTAACCTAGACAATTCCACAAAAATTAAATTCAAAAGAATTGTTGTGAAATTTTAGAACCATGTATTTCTTACATAAGAGCACATTTAAGAATAAAGTCAAGTTTGACATGTCAAAAACAAAATAATACCAAATATTTGTTGTTCAACAGATGTGTAGGAGGAGGAATTCAATTATTCTGTACAAGGAACCTGCCATAATGAACACTATAGAAAGTGTTAAGGTTTGTTAAAAGTTTTAATGTTTTAAATATGTTTAATTTTGGGAATTTGCTCAAATATACAAAAATTAAGACTATTTAGCAGGTTGTAAAACTTTTTCATAAAGCATTTAATATTCATGGTACATACTACTAAATATGTACATTTCAGAGTTTATAGAAGCTTTACTAATGAGAAGTTGCAAAGTGTTTGTGTAAAGAAGCAGATTTAAGACATTAACTGCACAGTTTCTGTTAAAATTTAAAGGCTTCTTTACTTTATATGTTAGTGAGGAACAAATGATGGTATAAACCATATACAAATGATGAGATGAACCATAAATAATAATCTTAATAATAATAATAATAATAATAATATTTAAAGGCTACTCATAGCCTACAAAATTCTTGTTGAACATCATAGACTTAGGCAGTTTTAAATGTACAGCAATATGAGAAAATAATAAATCAAATATGTAGTACATTACAAATACTGGAAACAGTGGTAATTGTTTTTTTTATTTTATTAATCATTAATATTTATGTATTGGTTTTCCTTATTTGTAGCATTGTTTTCCTTGTTGTAATATAAAACAACTTTTTGTAAGTCATCATTAGGAAGTACTTTGAGAATGTTATTGGGATGGCCACACTTTTTATAGGTATATGTGAATTTACAAAGAGCAAAATTAATAAGAACAAATTTTATCAATTAGAATCTGAATCAGGAGTGTTGATAAATGTCCACACCTAAAATCTTAGCCCTAGACTGAAGCACTAGTGTTACAATGTTAAGCACACAAAAGTGAGAGACTGTGTTTTGTTTTGTTTTTATTTTGTTTTTGTTGGTTTTGGGGCTTGAACTCTGGGTCCTGGGTGCTGTCTCTCAGCTCTTCAGCTCAAGGCTAGTGGTACTACTCGAGTCACAGAACCTCTTCCATCTTTTTCTGCTTTTGTGGTGCTGAGGAATCAAACCCAGGACCTCATGCATGCAAGGCAAGCACTGTACACTGAACCACCTTCCCAGCACCTGAGAGACAACATTTACTTTCTGTTTTGTGTTATATAATGAAATAAAGAATATCTTTTTATATTTTTGAATGGTCATACTTCTAAATTTATATTAAATTCAGCCACTTTATACTTTTCAAAGTCATGTAATATCTCTGAGAGTTTGCTTCTGTAAAGATTGTTTTTGCATTGATAATTTATTCTGAGTCATTTTTATTTTTTATAAAAATCACTTTATATTTTATGGTTTTTTGTGTTTTTTTAAGTGTGAAAATACCAGACAGAGGGGTTACAATTAAATGGGCAAGGTAATGAGTACATTTCTTATCAAGCATTGTTGCATACTCCTTTGTTTCTACTAACTATCCCTTCCCATCTCACCCATTTCCCCCTCCCCTTTCCCCCAACCAAAGTTGTAAAATTTGTTTTTCGACATAATATCTTGTATATCTCATTGTTGCAATGGGTCCACCTGTATCCCTATTTAAAAAAAATTTCCCCTTTCCCTCCACAAATTATACCAACATCAAATACAGTGAAAACAGGGGTTATACCATGTGGGAGGGACATAAAAAGTAACAAAGAAGTCATCTTATAAATATGTTAGAAATAATTACAGAAAAGAAAAAAAATTTGAATTCTTATCTTGGGGTTCACTTCACCTAACATCAACTTATCTAACAATTTCTGCATGTCTCAGACATACACTAGTAATTGCTAATAAGGGAAACCATGGGACCTATGTTTCTTTGGGCCTGGCTTACTTCACTTAATATAATTTTTTCCAAGTTTTCCATTTCCTAACAAATGGGGCAATATCATTCTTTCAGATAGAGACATAGAATTCCATTTTGTATATATACAACATTTTCTTGATCCATTCATCTACTGAGGGACATCTGCGTTGGTTCCATATCTTAGCTATGGTAATGCTGCAATAAATATATCTGTGTGGTAGCTTTAGTATGGTCTTGTTTATGTTCATTTGGGTAAATGCCCAAAAGTGGGATTGCTGGGTCATAGGGGAGCCCTATGTGGAGTCTTTGGAGGAACATATACTATTTTCCAAAGTGGTTGAAAAAGATTACACTCTCACTAACAATGAAGTAAGGTTCCCTTCTGTCCACATTCCCTCCAGCATCTGTTGTTATTAGAGTTCTTGATTATAGCCATTGTAACTTGGGTGAGGTGATATCTCAGTGTTGATTGATTTGCATTTCTTTTATGGCTAGGGAGGTTGAGCATTTCTGCATATCTTTATTGGTCACCCTCCTTTCCTCTTCAGAGAAGTTTCTATTTATGGCTTTAGCCCACTTATTTATTGGGCAGTATTTTCTTTGAGTATTTGTTGTTGGGGGATTTAATTTTTTGATTTCCAGGTCTGTTTTAGATATGAAACCCTTGTCAGTTGTATGGCTAGTGAAGATCCTCTCCGATTCCGTGGGCTTTCTATTGATCCTGCTAGCTATGTCCTTTGCCATGCAGAAGCTCTGCAATTACATACAATCCCATTCGTCTTCGTCCAACCTTTCTTTCAATTGTTGTGCTTTTGCATTTCTTTTCAGAAAATTTCAGCCTTTGTCAAGGAGACCTAGGGTTTCTCCTATTCCATCCTGTAATGTTTTCAAAATATCTGCTTTGACCCCGAGGTCTTTGATCCATTTGGACTTGATTCTGGTACAGGGTGATATATAAGGATCTGGCCTTAATTTTCTACAAGTGATTAACCAATTTTGCCAGTACCATTTACTGAACAGCCTTTCTTTGATTTTATCTTTTTAGATGCTTTATCGTATATTAGATGATTATGGTTCATTTCTGGGTTTTCAATTCTATTCCATTGTTCCTGAGATCTTTTCTTGTGCCAGTACAAAACTGTTTTAATTACTATGGCTTTGTAGTAGAGTTTGAAATTTGCTATTGATATTGCTCCAACACTGTTCTTTCTGTTAAGGATCGCTTTTTTCAATTGGGGGTCTTTTGTTGTCCCATATGAATTTTTGGATTGCCTCTTCTATTTGCTTGAAGAATGCGGTTGGAATATTGATAGGTATGACATTGAACTTGTAGATAGCCTTGGAAAATATTGCCATTTTCACAAGGTTCATCCTTCCTATCGAGGAACATGGGAGGTTTTTGCCACTTTCTAAGTTCTGTTTTGATTTCCTTTATCAGATTTTTAAATTTTTCATCATATAAGTCCTTCACTTCTTTGGTTAAGTTAAATCTTAGGAATTTTATTTTTTGTGGGGCTATTACAAATGGAAAAGCTTTCCTGATTTGAGCCACACTTTTCTCATTGTTGGCGTACAGAAAAGACATTAATTTTTCAGGGTTAATTTTATACCCTGCTATTTTTCCAGGTTTGAATCAGCTTGAGTAATTTGGGAGTAGTGTCCGTGGGATTCTTTAAGTACAAGATCATGTCATCTGCAAAGAGAGAGAATTTTACTTCTTCTTTCTCTATTTGGATCCCTTTTATGTTGGCATATTGTCTTATTTCTGTAGCTAGGCATTCTAATACTAAATTGAAGAGAAGTTGAGAGAGTGGACATCCTTGTCTCATTCCCGAGTTAAGAGGAAATGGCTTTAGTTTTACACCATTAATTATAATGCTGGTTGTAGGTTTTCCATATACAGTTTTTATTGTATTGAGGAAAGTTCCATGGATTCCTAATTTTTCCAGAACCTTCATCATAAAGGGGTGTTGGATCTGGTCCAATGCTTTTTCTGCATCTGTTGAGATAACCATGTGGTTTTAATCCTTGCTCTTGTTGATGTGATAAATTATATTAATTGATTTGTGTATATTGAAACAGGTTTGCATCCCTGAAATAAATCCTGTATATTGGTGTATGATTTTTTGGATGAATTGTTGAAGTCGATTGGCCAAAATTTTGTTGAGAAGTTTTGCATCAATGTTCATCAAAGAAATGGGTCTATACTTCTCTTTCTTTGATGAGTCCGTGCCTGGTTTCGGGATGATGGTTATGATGGCTTCATAGAATGTGTTCGGTAGTGAACTTTCTCTTTCAATTTCATTGAAGAGTTGGAGTAGTATTGGTGTGAGCTCTATTTTGAAGCTCTTGTACAATTCCACTGTAAATCCATCAGGTTCTGGGATTTTCTTACATGGGAGGTCTCTTTTTGCTGTGTCTATTTCAATGCTTGATGTGGGCCCCTTAATATGCTTTAACTCATCTTGGTTTAGTATTTTCATGTTGATAATTGCTAGCAAAAGGTCCATTTCTGCCAAGTTTTCAAACTTATTAGCATAAAGATTTGAAAATATTCCCTTATAATGTTCAGAATCTTGGTTGTTTCTGTGGTGATGTTTCCATTCTCACATCTGAGTTTATTTATTTGGGTGTGTTCCTTCTTTTTATGATAAGATTTGCTAAGGGTTTGTCAATTTTTTTAATTTTTTCGAAGAACCAACTCTTTTTTTGTTGATTCATTCTGTTTTTTTTTTTATTTCTTATTCGTTTAACTCGGATTTAATGTTAATTATTTCTTTCCATCTATTGAATTGGGATTTATCTTGGTGCTCTTTGTCAAGGTGGTTCAGATGTCTCATTAAGTGGTTGGTTTCAGATCTCTCTAATTTCTTGGTGTAGGAACTCAGAGCTATAAACTTGCCACTGAGTCCTGCCTTTGCAGTGTCCCCAAGGAGCTGGTAATTTGTGTGTTCATTTTTGTGGAATATCATGGACATTTGAATTTCTTTTCTAATCTCTTCTATGACCCCCTGGTTATTAAACAGTGTGTCGTCCAGCCTCCATGTGTTAGAAGACTTTTTTGGTGTTGAGTTCTAATTTTATTCCCTTGTGTTCTGAGAGGATGCAAGGTGTAACTTCAATGTTTCTGAATTTGGACATGTTTGTTTTGTGACCTAAAATGTGATCTCTTTTGGAAAATGATCCATGAACTGCAGAGTAAAATGAGTTTTCGGTTGCTACTGGGTGAAATATTCAGTAGATGTCTGTTAAATCTCTTTGCTCTATGCAGTTGTTTAAATCTGTGGTTGCCGTGTTGATTTTTTTTGCTGATTTGATCTATATAGTGGGGATAGTGGTGTGTTAAGATCCTCAACAATTAATGTTGTTGGATCTATGTGAGATCTAAGGGAAAATAGTGTCTCTTGGATAAATTTTGGTGCTCTATTGTTTGGCAATTCCATATTTAGAATTGTAATATCCTCCTGAAGTAGAGAACCCATAAGTCATATGTAGCGACCTTCTTTATCTCTTTAATTTTAATTCGAGGCATATTTTATCTGATATTATTATTGCAACTCCTTCCTGTTTATGGCAGCCGTTTGCTTCGTAGATTTTATTCCATCCTTTCATTAACAAAATGTGTTTGCTTTTATAGGTAAAGTGTGCCTCCTGAAAGCAGGAGATAGAATTATCTTGCTTTTTAATCCAACTAGACAGTCTATTTCTCTAAATTGGAGCTTTAAGTCTGTTAATGTTGAGAGGTAGGACTGAGAGGTGTTTGGTAGCTCCTGCCATGCTATCCACCTCCTTGGGGGCTGTGGAAACTTGGTTTTTCGTATGGTTCTTGGATTCTCATTTTGGGTGTGGTTTCTTAGCCATTATTGTGGTGTTGTTGGTTTTCTGTGTGTAGGTCATCTTTAAGTATTTTTTATAGGGCTGGTTTTGTGGAGCTATATTTTTCAGTTTTTCTTTGCTATGGAAGGTTTTTATTTTACCTTCAGTTATGAAGGAGAGTTTAGTTGGGTACATTATTCTTGGTTGAAAATTGTTTGTCTTCAGGGCATGGCATACAGCCTGCCAGGCTCTTCTTGCTTTACTTATCTATGCTGAAAAATATGAGGTGATTCTAATTGGTTTTCCTTTATAGATGATTGATCTTTTCTCCTTGACATTTTTAAGAACTTATTCTTGATCTGAATTGGTCCTGTGTGGATTATAATGTGACAATGTGAAGTGCTGTTCTGGTCTGGTCTATTTGGGGTTCTACAAGCATCTTGTATCTGAATAGGCCTATCTTTTTGTGTGTTTGGGAAGTTCTCTGCTAGGATCCTGTTAAAAAAATTTACTTGACAATTAACTTCTGTCTCTACGGGCTCCTCTACACCATTTGTCCTCAGAGTAGGCCTTCTCATTGTGTATTCTAAATGTTGAATAGATCTATCATATTTCTTGGATTTGTCTTGGATAGTTGTATGTTCTTTCTTTATAATACCTAGGCTGTCTTCAATCTCCAAGATTCGATCTTCTGCATGCTCTAACCTACTGTTGTCTTTTTACTTGGTTTATTTATTTTCCTTCTAGTTGGTCGGCCTTGATGGCTTCAAATTCTTTGTGTAGCCTTGTTTTAGATCTTCTATGAACTTCTTTACTTCCTTAATTTGGTGTTCTCAAATCATTTAGTTGATTGGTTATGGATTACTTGGACTCCCATTCATGCTGTCGGGGCTCCATTCAGCATTCCCTGTGTGGTCGCCCTGAATTCTATCAGTTGTCTGTTTATGGATTCCATGAATGCCTCTATTGATCTTTGTCTATTCTCATCCCGATGTCACAATTCCTGTGTTATGCTTTGATTATCTTCCTCACGTTCATGCAATTCCTGTAGTTCACTTTGACTGTTCTCAGTCTGCTCATGCAATTCCTGTGTCTCTCTTCATCTGTTCTCTGCCTGCTCACACAATTCCTTTCTTTCTCTTTGACTGTTCTCAGCCTGCTCACGCAATTCCTTTATTTCTCTTTGACAGTTCTCAACCTGTTCACACAATTACTGTATCAGTCTTTGAATAGTTTCCTCACAGTCACGAAATTCCTGTACTAATGTTTGGTTTGCCTCCTCTGTCTCTCCCTATCACGTTCAAACTGAGTCCTTTGAAAGCTTTCATTCTTTTCATTCACCACGTTTACCAGTAGTGTTTGTAGTGCTTTGCAGGAACTCTCCTCCGGATTATTCATTAACTGTTCTGTCACTGGATTATCATGAATGGGAGTTGAGATACCCAGACTTGCCATTTTTCTCGTGTTTTCCGGCTTGTTCTGCACACTTGATATGAAAGTGACACCAATTTTTTTGCTAAAACACTATTTTAAGGCAAGCATCAACCAAAGTCCTGTAGTTGCAAAGTCAAAATGGCTGCAGATAGAACCTAGTGTAACAGATACAATCTATTCAACATCAAAAAAACTATGCATTAATGGGCTAAGAACAGCAAAGATGAATTTTTCAAATCAGAAATTATTATGTTCAGGGAGAAATGTGTGGAAAAATAGGATTAGAAAAATGTGGAGAAGTTAAAGTAAATTTAACCAAGTCCTAATCTCAGAAAGGGAAAGGGATTGGACAGAATGATTGGAGAGAAATTAAAAAGAAGATAATCAAAAATCGAAAAACAAAAATTTAAATTTAAAAAGTGAAACATTTAAAAATTATGTAACTTTAAAGAAGTGATATTGAGAGAAGAAAAGGATAGGATGACAGGAGGGGATGATAGAAAGGAGACATGAAAAACTAAAAAATAAAAATTCTTAAAATATTTACTTGAAAATTATACGGTATAAAGATATAATACTGCTATTAAACAGTTAAGCCTAAAAGTTTGTGAATTAAGTAATACATTTCTGGATTAATTATGTACACAATGGGGGATAAGTTCTAATAAACGATAAAGGGTATTTATCTGGGGATGAGGCAAAACAGCAATTAAGTCACTCAAAAAAAAAAAAGAAAGACAAAAAAATGAAAAGAATCAAAAAAAGTTAAAACAATTTAAAAAGGACCAAAATGTCAATAGCAATTTTTTTTAATAAGCACACACACACACACACACAAACACACACACACACACACACACACACACACACACACACACACACACACACACACACACACACACACACACACACCTAAAATAAAAATTAGGAGAAGAAGAAAAAAACGATTAATAGAAAACAATTTAAAATTTAAAAAAATGGTACCAAAAAGAGTTGTTTAATTTTCGTGGGTGTGTGAGGAATGGGAAGATCCTGTATCTCCCCTGTGTCTGTAACCAGTCTCTTCGTGGAGTCTCTGGTCTGCTTATGGTGTTTGGTTTTCTTGTGGCCTGATTGATTTCTTACATCAGTTTGTTTGAGCAGTCAATAAAATGCTCCGCTTTATCCAGGATTTTGTGATCCTCCTTCAGTCTGGTTCAGTGGGAGGGAGATCTGCTTTGAGTATCACGAAAGAGAAAGATGGCTGTTTCCTCTAGTTTGGAGATGCTGTGATGAGGCTATGTTCTGGGTAGGGTTGAGGTGTTTCAGCAAACAGTAGCTTTTCCCTGAGGGGCTAGCTCCTGAGACACTCCCAGACCCCAGCCTGTAGCCATTCTCAAGGTTTATGTTTATTGAATTTCAATTGATTGTCTAGGCTGCTGTAGGTAGGGGCAGCCTCTGGTTCTGTTAACCCAGTGAAGATAGTCACTCCTCTGGGGGGCAGAACTCTCTCTGCTTGGACTAGGTGACTTTCTCCTGGGTGGATCTGAGCCTGGAAGGTCAGGTCAGATACCTGTGACCTGCTAAATGACTCTTTTGTTTTCTTCCAAGGCCTGACTTGGAGCTAGTTGCTCAGCCTGGCCTTTCTCAGTATCAAAGATGATGTCTGGTGGGAGGGGGAGGGGCAGCCTTCCCTCCTCTGCTCCATGAGAAGGAGTGAGAATGTCAGGATTCTACTCAGGCAGGAGTCTTTGTTCCTGGTTATCTCTGGTCTGTGATCTGCAGGATGAATTTATCTGCTCCTTTTCAGTTCTTGTTGGTGTTGAGTAGAATCCGCTCACCCACTGCATATGGCGCCTTTGTCCTGGACACTCTGTTGTAGATATGGTGGCTATGGGTGCCACAGATGCTGCCACAACCGTGGCTACTGGCAAGTGCTCAGATCTTTCTTCTTGCCTGGATCTTCCCTCTCTAGTCAAACTCTGTGTACAGTGTTGGCACACTTGGTGTGATTGTCTAGGCTAGTACTGTTCACTGGAACACTAAAACTGCTTTGTATGTGAGAGCTTGTTTAGCCTCCAGGTTCTCCTCTACCATCTTCCTCCGACCTCCATGAAACGCTTTATATTTTATGTTGATTGGTTATTATGCAACAAATACCTTCAAATGTACATGTAGTGTCAAAAGATAGGCATATGAATATTCTCATACAGATCTTATTTATCTGTTATGCACTTTCACTATTATGATATTTTTCTCTCTCTTATACTCTTTATCATTTCCTCACTTTCTCTTTCATGCTTCATGTCTGCTGCTTAGAATTTCTGGTGGTCTACTATTATCCTTCAGGATCCACTGGTTTGTGGGAACATGATATGGACAATCAGTTACTTTGCCTTATTGAAGAGTTACAACTGTGATGTGATATTATTATTTGCCATTCTAAATGGTAAAACAACAGATCTAGGAATTCCTTTTCAATTTTATTACTATTATAAATTTTATGTCATAGGAATAATTGGGATAGATAAGATACTTTCAACCTGTGATCTAAAAGTACGTTTCCTTTTACAAACAACCTTTTCCTTTGAGTATCAGTGAGTAACTACATGTAATGAAAACAAAACTATTCTATGGAAAGTAGACTGAAAAACATGATAGTGGGGAAGTGAGTACAAAGGATACCCGTCATAGAGCACAGATCCTCAGAGCAGTTTATCATGTACACTTTGTGAGAATGACAATGTGTTAGGAACTATACATTAAATCACTGAACGCTTGATATATATATGCAAATATATTTATATATTTACATTTGTTTATATATGCATATATGTATGTGCCCTTATATGTGTACACATGTATGTTACTATGCTCACAAATACACACATACATATACCCATGTATACATGCACACATGGAGAAAGACACATAGTTACAGTCAACATAAGTTTCACTAGTTGTTGAATATGCCTTAGACGGAATTCTTGGAACCAAATATGTTGAAGATGTATTTGTCTCTAAGAGTTCTTTTACCACTCCTCTTATCTCTTAAAACTGGTACGTTTTAAGACATGAGATTCTACTTGCAAAATGCAGTAATAGTGATAGGAAGTCATTTGGAAATCTCAGTAAGTAAAGGCCGTATGGTGTCACCCTGCTCCCCATGGAATGCTTGCTCTTGTAGACTCTCAACAACCAAACGAGCAGGAGAATATCCTATCAGAGTATATACTGTCAGAGGGGGGTTGGAGGGAGGATTTGGGTGATGTGAAGGGAAGGTATGGTAGGGGAAAAACAAAGGATTGGGTAATAATGCTCAATAAGAAATGTACTCACTTCCTTCCTTATGTAACTGTAACCCCTGTGTACAGTGTCTTTACAATAATAATATATATTAAAAAGATACAAGGAAAACTTCTGTACTTATGAGAAGTTGTATTTATCAGTCAATATCAGTAAGGTATTGGTTTTAGGACCACAGGCATATTAAAATGTTGGATCCTCAAACTTTTTACTTGAACACAGTATATTATTTACATTAGAATGTGTCCATAACCTAGTCCAGAGTAATTGCTATGAAACATTTTACTACATTTTATGTTTGTAATGGAAAATAAAAGTATATGCACTATCAACAGATACAATTTTTTTCAATTTTTTTTGTCTTTTTGTCTGCATTTTGTGGATGGAATTGGGAGAGCAATTTTGAAAAGCTCAAATTTCATCACCAAGGGCTGTCTGCTCAAAGGATCTAATACAGCATCTTGAATAGTATGGAACTCCAAGGAGAAGTACTTGAATTGAGACATCAGAAAGTCTAACCACGCAAGGACTTTTTAGAAGCACAGCTGCTAGATTTCTAATGGAGAGCTTTCATAACCCTTTGTGAAACACAAGTCAGAACCTCATTGAAGTGTAGATTGTTTTCTCTCACCTTTCTGTCAAGCTCAGTCATTATCAATCAACAATTAGCTAATCTTGAATAATCCTCTAATAACCAAATGTTGATGTAATGTTCATATGCAGAAAACCTGGGAAGGCAAACTTTTTCCAATTAAGACAATCTATATTCTATGCTCCAGAAGAGAGAAAACTAGGTAAGCATCTATTTACAACCTTCTGAATAGTTCTAATTCTGCCCACATCAGTTATCTGTCCATACCTGTGATGGAGTGAAATGATTTTAAAAGAATTTAGTGATCTAAAAGTTAAATTTAAATGTGGAATGAAATTAGTTCCAATATATTACATTAAGATATTTAGAAACAAGTGAAAAACCCAAAGGTCTATAAGATTTTTTTTATTGGAAGTGTAGGGATATTGGAAATTGGTTCTCTATATTTTAAGCAACTGGCAAGAAGAATTGGCAAAACACAATTTACATTCGGAGTAGACTTGTCACACTAATTTTTGTATATTGAAAGGAGCACAAGCCTCAACAATATGTGAATGCTATCCTCTTATTTATCTCTAAAGTTTTATGCATCTGGTCCATTAACATTAAAATTTCAAAAAAAATTAATTTTTAGATAATTGTCCAAAGGGGTTTTGCTTCATCATGTCAGTGTTGAATAGAGAATATGTGCATTTCAATGTACAATGCATCTGGATAATTGTCAACCTTTCCATTTTTCTTTTTTCCTTTACCCGAACCCCACATATCCCTTCCAGTCTCCTACTTATATTCTCACTTATTTATATTGAGTTATATGACTGTATTAGTCCACCATTTCTATCTCCATTCTTATGCCCTACTTCCTTTATGCCAAAATCTCCCTTTTAAGACTGATTTCAACTTCATGGGACTTTGTTAAGTATCTCTGCCATTGGTATGTGGCTTTGGGCTTGCCCTATCCTCTCTTCCATGTTTGACCAACATAAATGAGGATATTTCTACATTTTTCTAATCTCTGAATGTCTCAGTAAGGTCATTAATCTGGGTATCCTTTTCATTTTTTAAATTTCAAATATAATATAAGCTTTGTTTGAATAGTCATTTTCTAAAAATGATTGATATTCCTGAACACAAATATTTTGGTACCAAATTGAGACTGTAGTAACCTTGATGATAATAACAACCAATCTATTTTAAGTAGATTGAGATGCAACTAAAGTATTTTCATTATATTTATTTCTTAGTGATCATTTTTTAATGAATAAATGAGACATTTCCATCCAGTTTAGGTTAAGAGCGTTAAGTAATGGACTAGATGGTAAGTAAATCCGAAAATGTTTTAGGCTACAGGGGTTCAGGAAAATGTAGGATCAATGGATACTACAGTATTTTTCCTGATAATAGAATTTGAGGGCAAGTTATTTTATAATGGTTCATGTTAGGGAACAAGATAACTTCAGAGGAAGAGTCAGAAAATTTGTGGGAATCAAGGCAATCTGAAACTCATTTCCAGGGTGCAAACTGATTAAAACTAAACTATTTTTCTTAAACATTAGAATTGGACTATCATTAGGGTGAAAGTTAGGTTTCAGTTGCAGCTGTGGTTAGTGTTAGCATTAGGGCAATGATAAGTTTAGTGTAAAACTGAAACTATCTTTGAATAACAAGTCATGTTAGAATTAGGATGAATGTGAAATATGAACCTGCTAATTATATTAAGATTAGGATATGGTTAGTGTGAGGGTTAGCCTCAATATTCCAGTTAAGGTTAGGGTTACAAAAATGGCAAGATAATGAGTAAAACTACAAACTATTTTTAGAGAGATTAGTTGAATCAAAGTTAGGATGAATAAATCTAATGTATTTGTATGGCTTTTAGAATCCAAAGGCTATTAGTACTATGGTTAGGGTTACTGTTCTAGTTCAGGTTAGACTTAGGGTTAGGGAAGGGTAAGCTTTAAGGTAAAACAGAGTTTTCTGCTAACATTTTCAAGTAAAATAAGTGTGAAATTTAACAAAAACTACAGAGTTTTCCTAATTTTCCTGTTCAGGGTTCAATAGGGTTAAATTTAGAGTTAGGTTTCTAGTAAGGTTTAGATATATAGTTAGGGTTAGGAAGTAGAGTATCATTTAAGTAAACCTGCAACTTCTTTTTAGAGATATAGGAGTTCAGTAAAAGTTAAGATCAGTGGAAACTATAATAGTTTTCATGAGTTGAAGATTTGAGGTTAATATTCATAATAGGGAACGATTTCAGAGTCCAGTTTAGGGAATCTGTAGGATTTGGTGCAAAGTGCAAATAAAGCATTTCAAAGACCATGAATATCTCTTAGGATATATTTTCCATTAATTTTAGGATTGGGTTACTATTATCATCAAGGTTACTCTCGGGGTTCTGACCAGGATTAGAGTTAGGATTATGGAAATGGAAGGTTGAGAACTTGAGTGACTTACTTCCTTTGTGTATGTTTATGCACTTTTCTAAGGCTAGAAGTCAAGGCTTGGGTTCTATCCCTGAGCATTATGCTGTAGGCTAGCATTCTACCACTTGAGCCATGATTCCACTTCCATCTTTCTTTGGAAGTGAATTGGAGATGAGAGTCTCACAGATTTTCCTATCCAAGCTGACATTGAACTGAGATTCCCAAATCTCTGCCTTATTATTAAAGGTAGGATTAAACTAATGAGCTACAAGTGCCATGGAAAGTGCCTGACTTTTATTAATTGTTTTTACTTTTGTTCAAGATCAACATTGAATTCAATATCTGAAAGCATTGCTCACTAGGTAACAAGTTGCCACTTGAGCTATATCTCCAAAAATGATTATCTTAAATAGCTGGAAATCATTAAATTTTCTTTAGATGATATGTATCATTAGTGTTGTTCTAAAAATTATACTAACCAAAACAGATTTATAGACCCTAGAGGTAATCTGAGCAGATTCTTATGATTGGCTTCTAATTGCATAATATTTTAGGGACATGATTTTTTAATTATTATTTTAAGTAGCAAAGGTATTATTAAACAAAGCAGTTTCTGCGTACAATATACGTTGATCAATGCCAACCCTTTCAACATTCACATCCTTCCTCTATGCACCTCTACCTTCACTCTTAATTTTGTAGGATATTTACTCGATTACTCTGTGCACTTCCCCCATTTTCTCCTGGTCATTCTTGTACCTTTTCCCCCTTCACCTCTGTTTTGACTAGCCACTTACATATGATCCAGCAACTCTACTCCTAGGCATTTACTTGAAAGATTACAAACCAGGATATAGTAAATATTTCAGCACAACCATGCTTACTGAATCAGCCCAGATACCCCTCAAGAGAGAAATGATTCAAGAAAATGTAATACACACACACACACACACACACACACACACACACACACACACACACACACACACACAGAGGAAATCCTACTTACCCATCAGAAAGAGTATTGTACTATTTGTATCTCTCATTTCTCCTTTCTTCTGTCTGGTATCCCATTGTTGTCATACTGTCCCTGTACTGCAGTAAGTGACACATGCAAACTGACGTAAAAGATTGTCAGTGCTATCGGCTAGCCATAGATTCCTAAATATGAGTTCTATGCTCATTCTCTTTGTTTATTCATGCCTTTGAGCAGTGATTGCACAGTTTCATTTGTACCATTTGCTACACAGAAAAGAGATGAACCACGTGTATGTATATATACATATATGCACATTCATGTATATACATACATACATGGATATTTGTACACATATGGGTATATATTAAATACTTGAATATATTTTATATTTTTGAGAATTATGGAGCTAACAAAAATCACATGCATTTTAATTCTTAGTCAATTATTTCAAAGCCTAAATAACTTTGTCTCCTTTGAATACATAATTTTAAAGAGAATATCACCATCTCTAATCTTTCAGTGGCCTTGAAATTAGATGTTCAAATGAGAAAAAGTTATTTAGGCTTTTTGGTGGAAGAGAGGAGTATTACTAGGGTTCTATTCAGATATTCTCTGCTTGCTAGATAGGACTTTATTTTTATATCAACAAGCAGCTCAATTACTTTTGGCATACTTCTAGTTCATTTTATTGACTTGAAGTTTTGAACTTTTTACCAGGGTCTGATCTTAGATTGACTGAATGATCTTAGATTGCTTCTTATGTCTCCCACACAATTAGCTAGGATTGCAGATGTGAACCACTATGGCCAGCTCATTTGTTGAGATGGATGACTTGGCAGTTTTTTCTCTGGCCTGGCCTCATTTCTGCTTCCTGATCAGCTGGGTTTACAGATGTAGGCAACTATACTAGGTGTACATGACACCTTTTTTTCAAAGAGGTTTTTATTTAAAAATAAAATATAGAGGGGTTATAGTTACATGAGCAAGGTAATGAGTAATTTTCTATTAAGCCTTGCTACCTCCTCCTTTGTTTTCCCCTACCCTTCCTTCCTTCCCACCTGCACAATTACTCCTCCACTCCCACCTTCCCCTCTTCCCTGCCTAAATTGCAAAGTTCCTTTTTCAACATAGTGCATTGTGTATCTCATTGCTACAATGGGTCAGCCTGTATCCCTATTTAAACAATTTGTTTTTTCCCTTCCCCTCCCAAAGCTAGAGAATTGTGTATACAAGATACAGGGCACTGACACCGAATACAGAGAAAACAGGGGTTATGCCATGGTGGAGGAACATACAATGAAACAAAAAAATCAGATGTTATATTATAAATCCCTATCTTGTAGTTCAATTTGCTTAAGAATATCTTATCTGGTCATATGTACATACTTTTTGAACTTTTATTCTTGTCGCAGATATATACTACTTATTGCAAATAAGGGAAACCATAGGACCTATGATTTTTTGGGTCTGACTTATTTCAGTTAATATAATTTTTTCCAAGACTCCACTTAGAGCTCACCCAGCAATCTCACTTTTGGGCATTTACCAAATGATCAAAAATTAGAACATACTAAGCTACCAGCACAACTATGTATATTGCAGAATTATTTACAATAGCTAAGATATCAAATGGACTCAGACGCACCTCAGTGGATGAATGGATATATACTTATATACATATGTATGGAATATATACATATATACCTATGTGTGTATATATACATATATATGTGCCACACTTTCTTGTATATATATGCATATACATATATACGTACACATATATATGTGTATGTATATATCTGTATGTATATACATACATATGTATGTATACATATATATATATATATATATGATACTATTCCTGCATCAGAAAGAATGACATCATCCCATTTGTTAGGAATTGGAAAGATGTGAAAAAAATATAGTAAGTGAAATAAGCCAGGCCAAAATATCCATAGGTCCCATGGTTTCCCTTACTTGAAGTAACTAATACAGGGTACCATATAATCATATAAGATGCTGTTAAGTGAAATGAACCCCAAGATAGGGACATAAATGATTTTTATTCCACAAGCTTCTTATCTGTATATAATCCCCCACATAAATTTGGAAGGGAGTTGTGGTTCAAGTATAGAGCACCACCAGTTAGGGAAAAAGCTTAAGTGAGAAGGTCAGGTTTAACCACAATATCAGAGTTTAAACCACAATATCTGCACTCAAATAAGTTTATTTCTTTCTTTGAGGTTTTTATTAAATTGCTCAGAAAATAGCAACGTTATATTTATGTTTAACAGTACTATTAAAATCATGTTATATTTATTGATGTTATTCTTTATTTTCCTAAATTTTACTTACTCATTAATAATATCCAGTAATGAAAAGAGATGAATACTGTTTCTCAAGTTTTTATGACAGTTGAGTATATGAATGAAAGATGCATACAAGGAGTTTGTACTGAAAATAGGTATTTGAAAGCTCTTCACATAAATAAATGATAGTTGAAGAAGCTGTGGGCATGTATGAAATAAACTAAAGAAATCGCAAGGAAAGATAAGGTATGATTCGGAAACCACACAATTTTGGAAGAAAAAAAAAGGAAAATATGTAGCTTCTGGTAAGAACTTTGTAACCCACCTATACATTTGATTCCTTATTTCTAGTGGAAGGCATTTCAGTTAACTTTATTTTACAAAGTTAAACATGATTGACATTTAATATTAACTGGCCTCTGTCTCAGGTAAGCTATTATTCTAACCAGGCGCCAGGAACTCATGCCTATATTCCTAGCTACACAGAGGGCAGAGATCTCTAGATCCTAGTTCAAAGCCAATTTGGAGAGGGAAGCTGGTGAGTCGTTTCTGTTCAATTAACCACAAGAAAACTGGAAGTGGCACTGTGGCTCAAAGTGGCAGCACTAGCCTTGAGTAATAAACCTCAGAGACAGACCCCAGGCCCTTAGTTCAAGCTCTCTGAAATTATTCTTACCAGGATTTCTCTAACTTGTTTAGAAGAATGTTTTAAACTTAGGGATTTTTTATTTCATGTTGTCAGCATTGATTTTTAAGATGTGTAGAGAAAAATTATTTATAGTCAGAACTGATTTGTATTGTTTTGTATTACACATTGCCTCTACACCCAGAGATCAGCAGGAAAGTAGATGGCCAAATCCTGACTGTTGGTAATGTATATGGATATGTATTTATTTTAGCAAAGGAAAAAATTATGAATTGGTAGCCCTTATACATAACACCTTAATAGTAATTACATAATTACTATTATTACTAGTATTTTTTTTTGTCGGTTGTGGGACTTGAACACTAGGCCTGGGCATTGTCCCTCAGTTCTTCAGCTCAAGACTTGCAAAAGTGCCAGTTCACATTTTCTCACCCTTAAGTTGGGGATAAGGGTCTCACAGACTTTCCCACCAGTGCTAGCTTTGAAAAGAGACCTTCAAGCTCAGCCTCCTTAGTAGCTAGGATTACAGGTGTGAGCCACTAGCACCTGGCAGTACAATTATTTTGAAAAAGAAAAAAAACCCACGATTGTATTCTTAAAAATTCACAATATGGCAAGTGTATCTGTAACATAAATTGTATCAAGGAACCATCGGCAGCAATCATTTTCAGATCTCACTATGTCCTGTCCAATTCCAGATAATATTTCATTAATTTATTTTACTTTTTCCTAACAAAGTTTATTATGAATGTACAACAGCACAATTTTCTATTGAGTATAAAGAATTCATTAGCCCTGGTGCTTGAAATCAGGGCCTAGGCACTCTCTCTGAGCATTTTTTGCTCAAGGCTACCACATTACCAATTGACCCACAACACCACTTCCAGTTTTTCTATTTATGTCATACTGAGGAATCAAATCAAGTGCTTCATGCATGCTACCCTAGCACTCTACTACATTCCCAGTCATTGAGTCTTTTGTTGTTGTTGTTTTAAGATAGCATTTTACTATGTGTCCTTCTGTTGGCCTAAAATTTAGACTGGTCCCAAGCCTACTCCTAAATCAGCCTCCCAAATTCAGAGATTACAGACATTGACCATCATATTCAGTCCACGATTCTTTGTGATACTCTTTTCAGATATAGAAAGTTATTCTGTCTTCCTTGGATTGGATGGTTTTTGCTGTTAATCACTGTTAATCACATTTCTTGTCCTGGTATGTTGCCGCTTCTAGATCATTAGAAATATTTCAGGTTCTGATCTTGAAAATGAACCTTGTCATCCAACAACATCACATTTTTGTGAAAAGCACTAGCAGGCATAATGAGCATAGCAGCCAGCTGGAGCTCAGCTATCTGATGGCCTTAGGGTCCAACAATGCAATCATTAATGTGCACCGGATGAAAACTATCAGAGGTAATTTTGATTTATTCCATACAATTCTCAACTACTTGCCATTCTCAGTTATGTATGCTTTAAATTCTGTTAAACATTAATTACTATTTCATCATTCTCACAAGTAACATATATGTCTTACTTTAAAATGTATTCAAACATGCAAAAAGTTATCATAGTGCTGTCCACCAGTGGCTCATGTTTTAAAACCTAGCTACTTTAGAGGTCAAAAACTGAGGATCCTGGTTTAAAACAGCCCATGCAGAAAATTGTGAGATATTTCTCCCATTAAGAAACCAAAATCCAGGGCTGGGAAGGTGGCTCAGTGGTAGAGTGCTTGCCTTGCAAGCATGAGGCCCTGGGTTCGATTCCTCAGCACCACATAAACAGAAAAAGCCGGAAGTGGTGTTGTGGGCTCAAGCGGTCGAGTGCTCTCCTTGAGCTGAAGAGCTGAGGGACAGCGCCTAGGCCCAGAGTTCAGGTCCACAACCGGCAAAAAAAAAAAAAAATCCAGAAGTGGAGATGTGGCTCAAGTAATAGAGTGTCAGTTTTGAGCAAAAAGACTAAGCAAGAATAATATGTCTACTTCTGACTCTATTATTTACTTATGGAAAACTCACACACATTCACACACACACACACACACACAAACACACACACAATTTACAAAATATACACATTCTTCTAGACTCTCCTTCTTGAGAAATACTCAATGCCATTAATTTAATGCATGTTTTCTCCAAATTATTTTGGTAGGGATTAAACTACACTTGTATTTTGATACTGCACTTTTTGTACTTTTTGTTTTGCAATTTTTTTGGTACTTATGTAAGAAAACAGTGTTTTGTGAAGACTAATCAGAAATAAGCATGTCAGTAAATAGGTAGGTGGCAGGTAGACTGAAACTTGCATATAATACCACTTGAAATTTTATTTCTCCAAGTTTAAATATATATACATATGTATGTGTTTAAAACTTCTGCCAAAATTTTATTTCCATTAACAATGATCTATTTGTTCCATTATATAAATTTAATGTATTGTATGTTTCATAGTAGATTAATATTTATAGAATTTCTTTTCTTTGGAGACAAGATTCTGCAGTTTAGACCAGGCTTTCTTCAACTCCTAATTCTCATGTTTCAGGTTCCTGACTATTGACTGTAACAGTACTTGTGATGGAATCTACAGTCAAACTGTTAGACCTGGAAAGGATAGATTGGGAAGCCATCTCAAACAGCAATCAAAAAGCTGAGAACGGTGCTCTGGGAAGGTCAAACAGTCAAGGGAAGACAAGGGTATGAGTTATTACCTCAAGAGTATTTAAGTTAGAGCTGTTGGACACTAAAAGATTAAGACTTTGGAGACAAGATGGATGTCTGTGCTATGGTTGTAATGACTATTGCTCCCTTCGGCTCTCTAACAAAAAGGGATTTATCATTATGTATACAAACAATACCTCAAGTTAATAGTTGTAACCACAAGCTAGATTGATGCCTTAGTTTGTGGACATACCTGTACGCACTGACCACCTCCCACCCCTGTAGTAGACTGAATATAAAGCATGTTAAGCAGGATTTTGGGATCCAGAAGCTGGCAATGAGGCTGTGGGTCCTCTGGTGTCTTCTTTCCTATCACTTCCTGTGATTTCTGAGATTTTTGGCCAGGTATCCCATCATCTTTGCTGTTCCATGGTTATTGTTAGTTACAGTATTGATATTCTGATCACCTCAAAACAAACTATGGAAAAACACCTCCTTGAACAAGATTCAGAAGTGTATAGGAGCACCTAGAAAGATAGCAAACATCAGCAGTCATCCTGTGATTTTCTAGCAAGAAAGTACAATTCAGAAGTATCTTTATTTTTTAATAATATAAAGAGATGGATAATTGTCTTTTTGTATATTTTGTACTTGATATTGCATAAATTTTCAGAAAAATATATACATTGTGAAATAATGTTAATTTTTTCATAGGTTACAAAACCACGTCACTGGAGTAATGACCCTAATGTCTTATCTCAGTTGACTGAATCAGATTTAGATGAGTGTGAATTCCCTAATTATGAACATTTCTCCATGAAACTCAACAACATAGAACGAAGTGTGAGGGTCAGGCCATTCCATACCTCTAAGGATTTTACATATGTTAGTGTAATATACACCCACACTGCTCAGCACTAATGGCACATTGTTGTGTCATAATTGTCTTTATATCAGAATTATGCTAGAGCTTAAAGTAGAATGATGGGCTGAACATTTTCAAAGCAAGAGTGATGATCACCCCCTGCTATTATTCTCAGTGGAGAATCCTTCCTATACATTTTACTGACTTAGCTTCTACTCTATGCTTTACCATTATCAGGGAGGGTCACACTGTATCGAGCTACAATACTGCGGCAACCTTAGCTGCCTTTGAATTTTACCTCCAATCTTGATCCCAAGGTCAACCCTGCAACGCTAATCACATAGTTAGTGGTCAACCGAACTTTTCAAGCCTGGTTAAAATTTCAGCTATCATTGCTCATTGCCTGGGTTAAAGATCTCACTACTTTAGATTTGTTGTTTATCTTCTTGTATTTCCAATACTGCCTTTGAAGTTGGTTTTTGAAGTAGAGCTTTTAGTTTGCATTTGATTTATGGAGGTGTTAGTGATGCCAGTTGAACCGCATATATTATAATGTAAGTAATTTGATGTTTTGATATATGAATTTAATTTTGGCAGTTGAGGAAGTGAATACACATCATTCACAAAAGTTTATTTATGTATATTGGTATTGCTTTATTGTGAGCTTCCTAAAAGCCAGTCATGAGAGAACATGTCCCTAATCCCATCATTTCTGTCACTGAGACAAGGCTTGAAATGTCCAGACCACTTGACACTTCATAGTGAGAACCTTTCTACAAAGAAGGGGAGAGAATAGTAAACAGGATGCTATTAAGGACTTGAATTAAAGAAAAAAACAGAGTTGGAGAGAAAAAACAGAAATAATTACATGTATTCAGTGATAACAACCATGAGAATGAACATTACAGAACTAAGCCCTGGGATAGCCAAATATGTAAAACATGACAAATGAAGAAAAACAGTAATAAATATGTAATGCAGACTTATATGGATAGGTATTTTTAATGTTTAAGGGCTACGAAGTGAGTATGTGATGACCTAAAATTTAAGAAATTTGTAAGGTCAATTATCCCTGGGCCAAACATAGCTAATAGTTTAAGTAAAACACGGCCACAATATTGTGTCTTGATTTACCAAAGTAAAAACCGGTCAATATTTGGAAAGTTATTTTTTGGACATGTGGTTGGTGTGACAATTACTGACATTTGTTCAAGTGTCAGTAGGAGGGTACAGTTTTAGCACAATGATAGAAATCTTTCAGGGATCTGGTAAATTTTCCCTCTGTCTTCAATTTCCTTTTTTTCAGAGAACTAAAATATCATTACTGGAAGCCAGTCCCAAATTGTGCCTTTTCCAAGTTATCAGATATTCAGTCCATCACATGTCCAAATAATAGAGAATGGGAACAGGTCTACATTGGGCACTCACAGTAGATAGGTCTCTGGACTTTCTCAGGAAGAGCTTTCTGCCATTGTGGGATGGATAGGGGTGGATAATATACAAAACAGACATCATAGCTTCAAAGTATTGTGCTAAGTTGACACCTGAGATATAGGATTTTTTAACTGCATAGTATTGGTTTTCATGAATCAGTTAATCAGATTCTTTACACAATATGATGTTACTAGACTGCGGAAAGCATGTTTATAGCATTTACTTTGTATAACATATTTTGAAATTTGGTATAAATCGTTCATCTTTTTTTTTTTATATGGATTACTCCTAGTTATCAATAGTGAGGAAATGCCCTGGAACTTTGTAACTTGAAGTCTTATGTTGCCATGTATCATATCCTATTTTCCTTTTACAGAGTTGGTAAAAAAAATATATGTAATTTATTTTTTATTTTATTTCTTATCTATTACAGAATTTGAACTCAGAGCCTGGGCACTGCTTCTGATGACTTTTGCTCAAGGTTAGCTCTCTACAACTTCGAGGCACAGAATCAATTTTAGTTTTCAATGATTAATTGGTGATAAGTGTCCCGCGGGGACTTTTCTCAACCTGGCTTTGAACTGTGATCCTCATATTCCAGCCTCCAGATTAGCAAATGTTACAGGCATGAGCTACCTCCACCCGGTTATACTTAATTTAAACTATAGTTTCAGAAGTGTTTCATCCTACATTGAATATTTTTTCTTACGAGCTTTCTAATAAATATATAATCTATTCAATTTTGAAAAGTACTGTGTACCTCCCACTTATTTGTGGCATTTCTGAAATCCAAGTTTCTCTGTGTGTCAGGGTGGATACTTAAGCCTGTAATAAGTATGTTGAACACATATCATCTGGCTACTTACAGAACAAAGGATGTGAAGCTAGAGTAGCCAGATAAAGAACTTCCAGGACAATTCAATGGCAACTCATGTACTCTCTCTGTAGGTGAATAGCAGCATAGAAAAGAAATTCTTATATTTGAAAGTGATTGAGTGTGTGTGCACATAGGTGTTCACTTATTTATCTGTTATTATAGTTTCAGATATATTCACTAGTATAAAACAATATTTCATATATACATATACATATACACACACACACACACATATATATATATATATATGCAATAACAGTTTCCAAAATCCAGGGAACCACCTCCATGGGCATTGCTTCCCTAGGTTGCTCTTTGGGTAATAAGAATGAAACTTGGAATTGTCCTGTGGTAAAGAAATTACTCAGAGATTCAAGCATTTTTCTTTTAATATGTTGCTTATTCCTAACTCTAAAATTAGGAAGTCTGTTAATATATATGTTATATTATAGTATATTTAATATATTATATATAATGTATAATATATTGTTTATTATGAAATATGTTTCATATAATACCTGAGGATATTATATATTTATGAAGAAAAATACAACAAATGTATCAGTCCATACTTTCCTAGCCATGATTAGCTTCAGTACAGTTAGGCACATTACATCTCAACAGGAAAATTCTACTGAAGTTCTGATCACCTTGAGCTAGGTAAGAATTCCTGTAAAAGAAGCCTCTCCTCAATTATGAGAAAAGATATGTTTGGAAGTTTAGTTTAGTTTTTTTGTTTTGTTTTGTTTTGTTTTTATGGCCATTCATGGGGCCTGAACTCTGGGCCTGGGCGCTGTCCCTCACCTCTTAAGCTCAAGGTTAGTGTTCTACCACTTGAGCCATAGCTCCACCTCTGGCTTTTTCAGCTTATGTGGTGCTGAGAAATAGAACCCAAGGTCTCATGCATGCCAGGCAAGCATTCTACCACTGAGCCACCAACCCGGCCGACATTTGCAAGTTTTTGAGAAGAGGAATTTGGCATTTGCTTTGCATCCTTGATTAGTCATGAATAGATACCATTTTGCTCCAAATTTTGTCTCCTTGTAGGTTCCATAAAAAGTTACACATCAGCCTCATTCCATCACACATCTTTAAGTCCTTTTTTATTTATTTTTATCATTATTGTTTTGTTGTTGTTGCATTTCTGATCCTGAAGCTTGAACTCATGGCCTATGTAGTGTCCTAGAGCTCAATGCTAGTGCTCTACCACTTGAGCCATGTACCACTTCTGGCTTTTTCTGTCTGGACATGCTTTGAATCATAATACTCAGATCTCAGCCTCCAGGGTAGCTAGGATCACAAGTGTGAGCCACCAGTGCCAAGCAAGTTCCTCTGTTTTAGATATTATTCTAAAAGCCTCCTATCCAATTTCACTCCTAAGATAGTAAATTGACCTATGCCAATAGTTCCTTCACACTCTCATCTCTTGTTATGGCTATGGTGTATCTTTTGCAAATTATATTGAATCTACTTCACTGTTCTCTTCCTAATCCATGATTCTAGATTTGTTAGTAATAATTACTTAAATTTATTGGCTATAAACCCTAAATCTCTCAATTATTAATTTCTTTAATTCTTTGAATATGATTATATTTCAATACAAATATGAGCTTATACACACCTTCTTGAATTTACCCCTTGGCATGAGCAGTGCCTGGGCCTATTCTACCTCAAATGAAAGAGGTTGGCAAAAGAATAGCCTACGGTATTCCTGCCTAAGAGTCAGGACAAGTAGTTGAGTGCCTAAAAGAAGCAATTTCCTGGCATAGGAAAGGGTGGGAGAGACAACAGCCTAGAGAGCAACCTGACAGTCACAACATTTAACAACTTCTCCTTTGGGGAAACTGATCTCTTGCAAAGTGACAGTGAGATAACTCACCTAGTGAATTTTCATATATGAAGGAAGTTGTCATGTCTCACTACACAACTCACTTGTAGTCAAAGAGAGGGTCATTCTTTTGTGTCCTCCTTAGGCCCAGTCTCATTTTTATCTCCATCTTAGACTTTGCCCAGACTCTATTCCTACCAGACGGTCCCTGGTGAGGAGGAATGTATGATCTCTTGGCTTTTGATTAGCCCTATGGGAACTGAGGCCACTTTTAATTTTGATCCTGTTCATTTTGAAAAGGCTGTGGTGGGTGGTGAGAAAGCTCATTCTCTGAATTTTTCCCTATTACCAAATCTCTTCAGAGAAAGTCAAGGAATGACAGATTCTGCCTGAGGGAGTGAGTTTCTCCATTTCCAAAGAAGTCAATTAATATCTGATTATGAGGCCCACATGGTGATCCTTCCCCAGATCCTCCGAACAGGAGTGGATGTTACCTCAGACACCAGGCCATCCTCATATTTCTTCAGCTCTTTCTCATGCAAATAAAGGCCACAGGAGTTGAGTTGACAATGAAGAAAAAATGAGAGTAGCAGAATCATTGGCATGGGGAGGAATTAGAAACTCTGGGTGAAAAAAGGGCTCAGAAAATCTAGGATCACACATCATTTAGGAATCACATCACAAGATTAGGTAATAAAAGTAATAAATTGCTACCTAAATTAGTAACTCCACTGCTCTCAATACATTACAAGTGTTCTCTCAAAAGGTAGCTGTCCTATTTTAATGAGGAAAAAGAAGAACATTCTTTCCTCACAAAGTTCTACTCAGTGTCTTCTTCCATAAACCAGGTTGTTCTTACCCTATACTTGTCGGTTACTTTCCTTTGCTGGATTCAATCAATGACACTTGAAAGTGTGTCATCTTCAGACATGTAATTACATTTTGTTTTAATCCATTTGTTATAAAATAAAACAAATTTTTGGGAAAATATGTCTATGCTATATTTTCTTCCATGCCATAGTTATTTGATGTTATTAAGTATTATTTTAATAGTTTCATTTTTAAAACTTATGAAAATGTTTTGTTACTGTTAGCACTAATTAGTTGCACCTTTTTTGGTATTTTTCCATATCTGTATATTTGTTATTAAGCTTCTAACATTGTATTTTCCCCCTACTGTTACCTTCTTAAAATTGCCTCAAATTATAAACTCTATATGATGATCTGTATGTGTTCATTGACATATTTAAATTTTTATCTAATATGCACATTTTATATGATATTTTCATCCTATTGTAACTGCTCTGAAATCCATAAGGAAGTCCTTCATTAAAGAAAAAACACAATACCACAAAACTCAGTGAAATTAGGATTAGGTATCTATCCAAAAATATTTAGCAATGATATAGTAGAAACATCCACTTCTCTTATATACCAAAACATGTTTATAGCTATGAAAGGTGAATTTTCTTTATTCTCTCTTAATGGAACATCCAGGTTGATTACACAGTTTGGTTGCTATGAATATTGCTGCCATGAACATGTTTGTTCATATTGATTTATATTCTTTCAGTATGGATCCAATTTGCAATAATGGTCTTCAAGATATGTGTCTTTTTTGTATCAAGTAAACTTCCATCAGGATCTCCATATGGGTTGCACTAGTTTACAATGCCACACCACCAAACACAGTTCCTGATATATTTCAACCTCTCCAGGAGTTTGTTTATTTGCGTGGTGATAGCTATTCTGGTGTGTAAGATGGGATCGTAGTGACTTTCCTTTTTATTTTCCTATGTATTTCCTATGTGGATAAGAATCTCAAACATTTCATTTATTTACTAAACACATTGGTAGTTCATTATTGATCAATGTCTTTCTTTTTCTTTTGGTATTTGATCAATTTTTAAGTTTTATAATATTTGATTTTCCCATTCCAAATACTCACTTTAGTAAAAAGATTTTTTTCATTACAGTGGTGTATTGCTTGGATATTTTGATTTTGTGAAGGCTAAGAGAATTTGATATTGTCCTCTCAGTCAAATTATAAGTATGTAAAAATGAAGTGAACCTGATTAAATGAAGTTCTTTCTGCACATTTTCTCCGGTACAGATTTCTCTGATTTAAGAAATGTTTATTTTATGTCATACTGGATGCCTAACTAAGTCTGTGTGTGTGGATGATTCAGTAAGAATTGCAGAATTCGCCACATAGATTTTGGATCAAAGGGTTACAGCTGGTAACAGGGCAATGATTCAGAACACAGCTGAGGCTGAAGCTGTGATCCCTTCTACCTGTGTTCAGCCCCCAATCTCTTGTAATACACCGCTCACATCCCATGCAGCGGTTTCTTTTTCAATCCGAAATGTTTCTGGACCTTCATGTTATTCTTGCCTCCTAGTATGCCAACATGAGGGGAGTGAAAGCAAGCAAGGCAGATGTGGCAGAGGAATTTATTTTTTAAAATTGTGTAAATACCATACAGAGGGGTTACAATTATATGGGCAAGGTAATGAGTACATATCTTATCAAGCATTGTGGCAGCCTCCTTTGATTCCCCTTCCCATCCCTTCCCAACTTCCCGCCCCCACCCAGCGGTCCCTCCTCAGACCCCCATCCCGCCAAAGTTGTAAAGTTCGTTTTTCAACATAACGTCTTGCACATCTCATTGCTGCAATGGATCCACCTGTATCCCAATTTAAATAATTTGTTTTTTTCACTTCTCCTGCACAAAGTATGCCAACATCAAGTGCAGTGAACACAGTGGGCATACCGTGGCGGAGGGACATACAAAGCAACAAAGAAATCATCTTATAAATATGACAGAAACAATCACAAGAAAGAAAAAAATTTTGAGTTCTTATCTTGGGGTTCATTTCGCCTAACATCAACTTATCTGACAGTTTCTGCTTGTCTCAGACATGTACTAATTATTGAAAATAAGAGAAACCATGGGACCTATGCTTCTTTGGGCCTGGCTTACTTCGTTTAAAAATTTTTTTGGTCAGTTTTGGGGTTTGAACTCTGGGCCTGGGCACTGCCCCTCAACTCTTCAGCTCAAGGCTAGCACTATCCCACTTGAGCCACAATGTCACTTCCAGCTTTTACAGTGTCGCCTCCAGCTTATATGAGGCTGAGGAATTGAACCTAGGGCCTCATGCATGCAAAGCAAGCACTCTAACACTGTACCACCTTCTCAGACCTGGCAGAGGGTTTTTATCTGAAGATCCATCACACTTGGGACCTTTTGGCTGAAAACTCCAGAAAGACAAAAGTGAAGAAACACTTAAGAGAAAATGTAAAACAGAAAGCCACAATGTTTAAACCTAAAACCAGTTTCTAGGATAAGGAGACTCAAGAACTGGTGTCACCTGGGAGAAAGAGGAAATATTCAGGAAAAATGAGAAGGAAATATTCAGGAAGAATGGGAGGGAATAGAGAGAAAGTGACCTAGACTACCAAGAGCTGGGACCTCAATGTGAGCTTAATTTTAATATGGGAAACCAGACCCAAGGATGCAATACCTTACAATTTTGATTACTCTCTCTCATGCTACAAAGCCTATTCCAGATCTACTTCCACTCAGCATGGTGTCCATTCTGGGATCCAGACTGATTGCTGGAGGTTCCCAGGGGATGGAAAGAGTGAAAACCAAAGGGCTAAAGCTCAGAAAAGACACATGCCATCACTTCTCACATGTCATTTGTCAAAGTAAGTTCTACAACCAAGCCTGGTATCAATGGGGATGGGAGTAGATATTGAGAGCATTATAATAATATCTACTATTATATCATATAATAATCTAACATCTATCATTTCATCAAAGGGAGAGAGATAGCATTTCTCCCTTTTTAGGAGTATGGGACAGGGCATTTTATAGAATGTTCTTCAATTGGGGGCTCTCTGCTGCGGACCGGCTCTGTCGGGATGATGGAAGATACCAAGGGGAGGAACCTGGAATGGGGGGGGAGATGGCAAACAGACAAACACACATTAGGAGTGGATGCTGAGTGTGATTTAATGCAGAGGATAACAAACTTTTATAGCAAAAGTCTCCTTAAGAAAGGGCAAATGGTTACACAATCTTGCTGCAGGGTTTAATTTTTGGGTGGTCACCAGCTGGTCGCCTGAAAAGGCAAAAGGTTACACAATTTTGCTGCAGGACTTCATTCTTGGTTGGTCACCAGCTGGTCACCTGAAAGACACTTGTTTCTGGCTTATCTCTAAGAAATATAATGGGTTTCGATGTTTGTCACCATCTAACCATTACCTTATTTCTATAGAGGCCTTAATTGTCCCATAAGATCTTTCCTGTTCCTTCTTTAATAGTGAGGTTACTGAGGCCTAGATCTAGCAAGTCTCTTAGTAAATGAAAGAGAGTAACAGGAAGTTCTTTCTCCTAAGTAGTTATCTCAGCAATTGCCATACATTCTTTCCATTCTAGCCGCGCCTACACCTTCTTGTAAATCTCTTACAGACAATTCCTCCTGCTGAAGTGACTTCATGAAACCCCCAATACTTTTATATTTACTTATGACTTGTCTACTCGCCTCCTTAAGAGGGGTTTCAGGGTAGCACTTAACTCTGGTGACTTAGTCATATTTTTAAGACACTCATCAGATGTTGGAGTCTTCAACACTCTTAAGAAAGAGCTTTGAATAAAGGAACGTTGAGCATGAGTAAGTACAATGAGCAGCAGAACAGTAAAAGATTAATAGGCACTCTTATACAGTGAAGAAAAGAAAAGAAAAGCAGAAACACATCTTTCCCAGGGGTTTGCCAGCTTTTCCAGGAGTAGGCCTCTTTGAAGCCCTATTCTCTGAGGTAGACTTCGGTGAAGTCCCAATACTCAGAGATAGGTCACTGTAAAGCCCCATTCTCTGAGGTAAACTTCAGTGAAGTCCCAATACGCAGAGATGGGTCTCTGAAGCCCCATTCTCAGGTCTGAAAGCTGGTTTTCCATGCTAAGCAGACTCCACTGGAGTAGGCTTGGCAGCTCTCTGAATCTTTTCTCCCATGATTGTGGCTATGAAGTTTCGGAAAGGAGAATTAAAATGGAAAAGTGAGTTCTCAAGCTGGGTACTGATGGCTGACACCTATATTCCGAGCCTGAGATGTGAGGATTATGATTTGAAGTCAGTCTGGGCGGGAAAATCCATGAGACTCATCTCCAATTAAACAAAAAGAGCCAGAATTGGATTTGTGGCTCAAATGCTAGAGCATTAGCTATGAGCGTGGGGGTGGGGGGACAGAATCTTGGTCCTGAATTTAAACCCAGGATTGGGGGAAGAGAGGAAATGTGTTCTCAGTGCATGAAATCAAGGGTGTATGGTCAACATCACTATTGATGTTAACTTTGGGGTAGAGTTGATCAGTTTTATTCTGGAAATGATTTGTTCCACTCTTCTCTGTCCTGTATTCTTTAAAAGAAATAGCTTTGAACAATCTATACCTAAGATGTGTGGATTGCACTGAAGCACTGGTTTCATTTTTTTCTACTTATAAAATGATACACAAGTAGTGTACTAAGGAGTTTTAATTTAATATGTCGGTTTGTGAGTACATCTTGATCGATGTCATCAATTTGATCATTCTTCTCTTCACTTTTTTGATCTTGTCTTCTCTATCGCACCTCCTCCATTTACATGGTCACATTTTCACACATGTACATTGAATATTATGACTGGATTCTCCCACTGAACCAGTTTGGCAAAGAAATTTCTTCATTGTACAGGTAAAGAAGATGAAGAGGACTACAAGCCCAAGACAGCATAGCTATTACTTTGCATCGAGATTATTTGACATACAAAATCTTCACCAAAAGAAGCATTATAAAAAAGAACATGGCCAGGAACTAGAAGCATCTTTCTTTGTGTGTGTGCTGGTTTTGGGGCCTGAGTGCTGTCCCTGAGCTGCTTTGCTAAAGGTTAGTACTCTCCCACTTGAGCCACACTACCACTTCTAGCTTTATGGTAGTCAATTGGAGGTAGGAATCTCATGGACTTTCTATCTTGGGCTCATTTTAAATGACAATCTTCAGACCTCAGTCTCCTGAGTAGCTATGATTGCTGGTGTGAGCCACTGGCAGCTAGCAAAACATCTATTAGTTGTCCCAATTAAACATGTGGAGCAATGGGTCATTTGATACTGGTGAAACTCAGATAATGATTCCTCTACTTGTTCCTTTCTGGTGTTATTACTAGTGTGATAATGCTTGCTCAGCTTTATATCACTGTGCAATCATTGCTCCATTTTGTTCAGTAAACAGCTTTTCAGGACAGGAGAACTGAGAGAGGAGAATATGGGATGAAAATTTTATCTGTACTTCTTGTGGCCTGGCAAAAGCTTCTCAGAAAGTTTGCAAGCAGAAATAAGAGTCCACTTGGTTCCTGGGTCGTCTCTGGTCTGTGAAATGCATGATGAAGATGTCTGCTCCTTGTCGGTTCTTGCTGGTGTTGAGTAGAATCCGCTCGCCTGCTGCTTCTGACTCCTTCGTCCTGGACTCTCTGTGTTTCAGGTATGGTGCCTGCAATTGCTGGTGCCACCGCTGCCGCTGCTGCAGCGGCAGCTGGCAAGAGCTCAGATGTGTCTCCTTGCCTGGATTTTCCCTCTCTGGCCTGACTGTCTGTCCTGTGATGGCATACTTGGTGTGATCTCTGGCTTAGGACTGTTCACTGGAACTCTAAAACTTCTTTCTATGCGAGAGTTTGTTTAGACTCCAGCTTCTCCTCTGCCATCTTCCCGGAACCCCTATGTGTTTGAATAAAAATGGATGACATCCTTGCCTGATTTCAGAGCAACTGGGAATACTTTCATTCTAATGCAGTACTCTTTATCAGATCAAGAAAGTTCCCATATAATAATTTTGACAAATTTTTACCATTCTGCTAGTTTGAAAAGATAAGATTTATTTTAGAGTTACAGCAGGGAATTCCCCTGTGACCAGTCTCCTCTACAGGCATGGAACCCCTCATGCAAACTGCTGATCATAATGGAAGAAAATTTTTGTTTGTTAGGAATATCAAATTTTTGACCTATGTACTCAGGATGTTTTCCCAGGAAACAAATCCACACATAGAAATTAGATCATCACAGCTGTTTGAATTGGCATTAGCAATATATATTTGTATTATTGATGTGCCATATCGCTATATAAAACAGTTTGTCACATAATAGTTTGTGAAAGAACAAACAAATGAATAACCTAGAATCTGGTATGGCAGTAACCTCTAGATGATTTTCTCATATTTTCAGACTTTTCATAAACGTAAATAATAGAAGCCAAATCCGAGCTACTCTGAAAATAGAAACGTGGATAGTCAAAGTTCAAGGTCAAACTGGAAAACATACAAGCGACCTCCATCTCAATCAATAAAATCTGGATGTGCCAATGTGTGGATGTCATCCTACCTATTACTGGACATACAACTAGGAAGTTCAGTATCTAGGTAGCCTAGGAATAAAAAAATGCAAGATTCTATATCAAAAACAATCAAAGCAAAAATTACTGGATGTGGCATGATTCAAGTGGTAAGGTGCCTGCCTGGCAAATGCAAGGCTCTGAATTTGAACCCAAGTACTTACCAAAAAATATTAAAAGTAAACATGAATTAATTCTCTAAATAATGTATCTGTAAATATTGTATATTCATATAGGCTTGATAAAATTATATTGTGGTTAATATGTCACAAAATAAAGTAACTGAAGTCTCCATAAGGTACTTGTGAAATATTAATGTCGTATTTGTGATGTATAATAGAAATACTTAAATAAATTGGAAAAAGATTTGAAGGGAATTATGTGTGTTCTTACAACATCATAAAGATCCATACTAACCTCAATATAATTTAATGATATCTAGAAAACAGAAGTCAATATTGAATGTTTACATTAAAACCAAGTTTGCTCCCAAACTTTAGATGAAATATACCTTGCTAATTAGGAGGCAGAGATTTAGAAGACTGATATAATGGACAGTTTTGACAAAAAAATTAGTAAAAAAAAAACTACAAAAACAAAGAAAGCTAGATATAATGTAATTTTCCTGTTATCTCACGATGTGGAAGCCATAGGTAAGAGATCATTGCTCAACGGAGGCTTTGCCTGAAAAATAATCTAAAGTTTTTAGAGCCTTAGCAATTTCAAACACCAGTAGTGCCAAAGGAAAAAGAAAAAAAGAAAACAGAAAATGAAAGGAATGGATAAAAAGAAAATATTTTCTCTTCATTCTTGGTTTCATTGCAATGGATACACAAATTGACAGTACTTTGTTTACAGTTTCAGGATTCAGGCCTCTCTAATATAAAAGCATTTATTTCAAGTAAATATTTTATTATTACTATTTATTAACTTATTATTGGACCTATAGGTTTGGAGATTGAAATCATGGCTTTGTATATATTAGTCTCGTTCTACAACTTAGCTGTACCCAAGCTCTCTTGTATAGTTTTGAAAATTGTTTATGAATTCTTCAATAGTTAAATATTATACTTTTCATCTTATATTTTCTCTCCCATCTTTTCCCCTATGTATTTTATTTTATGTGTTGAAAACTCAATTTTATCTTCTAAGCTTAGAAATTTGCTTTTGAGTTTACAGAGAAGTCAGTTATTTGTGACATCTTTTAAAATTATATATAGATATAAGTATTTCATATATATGATTGATTCTTAGAGTTCATTGCAATAAGCAACATTTATCTGTTCATATGCAAATAGTTATTGAGCCATTGTGATCCTCTCCTAAGGATAGCTTCCATTGTTCTTGCCATGTGAATGCTTAGAGTGCTGTTAATCATATCCAAGTTTAATTATTTGTCTTTTACTATCTATTGGATTAACTTGTAGATTTATGGGCATATCTAGTTATTAGAAATGAGGAAAACCATGGAGCATATATTTAATTGGATCTGGTTTATTTCCCTTAATAGCATTCCCCCCCCCCCCAGTCTTTCCATTTCTTCAGAATGGGGTAATACCATTCTTTCCCATGGAAGCACAAAATTCCATCAATGCAACAGAATTCAAGATCCAGAAATGAATCCATTCCTATAGGCTCATAATCTTTAATAAGGAAGCCAGAAACACAGGATGGAAGAAAAACAGCCTCTTCAAAAAATTGGTTTAACTGGCTCTACACAGAAAAGTGAAATTAGATCATTTTATATCCTCCTGCACCAGAATCAATTCCAAATGGATTGAAGAGCTCAATGTAAGTCCAGATGCCTTAAGAATCTTACAGGAAGAGTTAGGGGAAACATGAGGGCTCCTTGGAATAGGTCAAAATTTCCAAAGAAAGTCTGGATAAATGGGATTACATCAAACCAAATCAATCATTTGTCAGACTCAAAAGCAATGAAAAAAAGAGATAGTGTAGCACAGATTTATTAGGGAGCAAACCTACAGATAAGAGCCTCAGCCAATGGTAAACCCTTTCTCCCTTTTCTAACTAGGTTATTTATAGTGCGTTTACATGAATATAAGTGTTTTCTGATGGGGATTAATCAGAAAACAACTAATGCTAAGACAGAGATAGTATGTGAAATGAGTTGTAGCTGGAGAAAGGGAGGCATTAAGGCAGGAGTGTCTAGTTCAAAGACTTGGCTTGGTGCCAGCTAAGTAAGGCATAGCTGCACAAGGGAAGAGGGGTAAAACAGGAGTGGTTGTAAACAAAAGCAATTGTCTGAAGCCTCAAAATAAGGACCTCAGTCTGTGTGGACCAAACAGTCTCTAACAATAAGTTTTATTTAAATTAACAAGCATGATTTTAAATTTTGCAGAGTGGGATGGTACATAGTCAAAGGCAATTTCTCCTATGTCAGGTAATCCAGTCTACTCTTTCACATGTTACCCAGTAGCCAGGTTTCAACGCAAATGACTACAATGAGATTGTAGAAATGAGGCTGTGACTTTTCCCTCTCATGAATCAAAATTCTGTCAAATGATTTCTGTCTTCCAGATGTTTACACATTTCTCAGGATCTTTTTTTACTATTTTGTCTTCATTATTGATAATCGTAGTATATTTTGTTGTTGTTGTGTGTATATGTCATTTTTAGGGCTTGACTAGATGTTTAATGGTCTCCCTTGTATGTTTTGCTCATGGCTGATGACACTCTATCCTTGAGTCACATGCTCACCTTATGTTTCTTGCTGGATAATTGGAGATAAGTTTTCACATTTTATCTGTTTGGAATGACATTGAACTAAAATATTCAGGTCTCAGCCTCCTGAGTTCTAGGATTATACACATGAATGGCTAACACCAATCTTTGCTTTACTGTTATTTTAATTATGTGGTAGTGGAAAGTGGAAGTATACTTGTGTTAAGTGTGCAATTTTCAAATACAAGTTTGAATCAACTTGATATAATATAACTGTTATTAATTTTAAAGTTAAATCAATGAGTGTCACACATTCCCACAGAAATATAATTGAAAATAAAAGGCATAATTGTTTTCTTAAACAATCAATGAAACCATAAATTACTTTCACTTTACAAATCATGTTTTATTTAACTTAAATTAGCAGACTTCCTTGAGTAAAAGTAAATATATTAATTGTATACCACAAGAAACAAAGTTATTATAGTTAAGAATAAATATTTCATCACACCCAGAAGATACGTTTTATTATATTCTCACTAAAAAGAAACGTTACATGCAGAAATTAATGGATATGATGGAGCTTATCATTACACAATATATAAATAAATGGGATTACCACTCAATACTTTAGAAATATGTAAAAAGTAATTATGTATCTAGGAGCCAGTAGCTCATGCTTGTAACCCTAGCTACTAAGGAGGCTGAAAGCTTAGAATCATGGTTCAAAGCCAGCCTAGGCAGGAAAGTCGATGACCTTCTTATCTCCAATGAGCCACCAAAAAACTGACAGTGGCTCAAGAGGTAGAGCACTAGTCTTGAGCTAAAGAGCTGAGGAACAGTTCCAGGCCCAGATTTCAAGTCCCACAACTGAATAAAAATAAACAATTAAAATAAATATTTTGACATAAATGTTAAAATATCTATTCTAAAAATTTTAAATCCTAATAGACATACTAGTTTATATAAATATAGAGAAGTTTTTTTCTGGATTTAGTTGTCATTGAATTTTGTAAATCACATATTTGTCACTCAATTCATATTTGTATGTTTATATACTTATATACCGTAAGTATAATTAAATGATATGTGATAAGCAATACTGTTTTAGAAATTTCACTTGGCTTTTTAACATTAACCCTTCTACCCTAAAATCGATATACCCTCCAACCTTATCAGAAATTTCATGTCATTGGAGCAAAAAAGCATAAGGTATAATCATTGTTTGGAACAACTGTAACATTTTACATGAATTTCACTTAGTTTAAGATCCAAAACATTCATGTCATCTTAACCATGCCAATAATAGCAAAATGTCTTCTGAGCTTTGCAGTCTCTTAAGAGATGAAAATCTTTAATTATACATCTAGTTTTTTTCTGCCTAACATCTTATATCTTAGGAAGATCTTTTTGGGTAACCCTCTTTTCCTGACTAGAAGACCACAACAAAGGCAATATGGAAAATACTTGAAAACAATTAAAAAAGCAATCACAAATACTCCTCTAATCACCAGTTTCAATGAGAATATACATTAAAGTAACACGTTTTTGTTGCATTTAAAGAGCAATAATGAAACTTTAATTAGCAATGAAGAAGATAACAGAAAACAGTGTTTGAAAACATCTTGACTTTGAACAATTCAATATAAGCATAATGGATTTATCTTGTTTTTCTATGGAGTTGCCAAAATAATAGAGAGCAACACCCAAAGGCAGGAAAACACCTAAGCCAAAGCAGTAAACATTTGTTTATAAAATAATCGTGAGGGTGTGACTCTTCCAAAGTCAGGCTTGCAAAGAGGAAAGTGTATTTGCTTTGGAGTGAACAATAAAAAATATAAAAATCTTTTATTAAGGTTTTACATATCTTGACTAGAACTTCTCATGTTGGAGAAGAGGAAAGGTATGAAAAATTTCAAGATTGTTTGACTATTCCCGAAGATCATTCTTATTTATTAGCTATAGCCTGGGTTACACTTAGTATCATGCTTGTTTAAATTTAGAAGCATTATTTGTTTCTGGGTTATAAGCCGCAAAGCCTTGAGTATTAATAAAGGTCATTTCCTAAGAGGTGAAAGTTGCTGTGTAAACAAACCTAAAATATCAAAGACAGCATAGTGGAAACTATTTTCTAGCTATATGACAATCTGTGGTGTAGATTTTGTTTCGCATTGTTCCAGGGAACTCATTTTTGTTATCTTCTTTTTCACCATCTAGTGTTCCTATAATATTCTATACCATCCTCTGATGACTATAACTTTACTGGATTCTCTAATTTCTCTGTTTCTGTTTTACCTTTTTTTAATTACTTTAGAAATTCTAACTCAACATGACATAAATTATCTTTATAATATTAGCAAACAGATTTCATTTCCATATTCTTACCCTAGCCTTCAACATAATTTTGGTACTTAGTGATCCCCAAATGTGAAAATAAAGACAGGGAGCTTCTTATTTAGATATTATTTAGAATTTCAAGGCTTCATTAATTCCAGGCCCTTAGTAGTATGTACATCATACATGTGTACTAAGCTGGCGGCAACTTTTTCTTATTCTCAGAAACTAGGAAACATGGTGTCCCTGTAGTTTCATTAGGAAAAGGCTATAGTTGAATTAATTTACTAAACCAAATCTGCTGTAAAGTATTTCTGCAAGTTATTTGGCTTAAATAATCCGTATTTACCATTTTACAGTTCTAAAGGACAGAAATCTAAAAGAAGTCTCACTAGATTAAAATAGAGACACCCACAGAGCTAAAATATTTTTCAAATGATTATAGTGGAAAAGACATTTATCTCCTGTTCTGCCTCCCAGAAATTCAGAATCTGGGTTGTTATTTTTTCCTTTATCTTCTAATGTAGCATCTTTATATCTTTTTGATGGTTCTAACCTAATCATGTCCCTTTTGAACTACACCTGGGAATTTTAACTACCTTTGAGTATACTTCCCCCATATGATAATTATTCAAATTTGTTCACCTTGGGTAATGAGAGGTTATTATTTTACAAACATATATATAATGCAAATCTACAATTGAAGGATTAGGTATGTGGGAAAGACAGATATTCTGTGAAGGTATTTTGCTATGTACAATGAGTGTGTAGCATTCTTTCTATTATAACCTGTTATCCTTTCATTAACTTGAACAAGATATTTCTTCAATGAAATATAACTAGAAAATATTTATTCCCTGAAAGCAATTAATCCTGATTAAAACATTGTCATGTACTAGAAATCATAAATGCTTGAAGCAGTTCTGGCACTATCACATTTTATATATTCTGCATACATTCTTCTCTTTTCAAGAGCATTTGATTGTTATTATTTTGGAATTATGGTTAATATTTATTTGACTGCTATTTTTAAAGAATGCATCACCCAATACTGGTTGTCTTATTCTAACTTTTTTGGGTCTAATCTATTTTTGAAAGAAAGGCAGCCATTTGAGTTACATGAACTGCTTATTGAAGTTGAATCAGCATGGAGAGGAAAGGAAGAAAATTGATGACTTTGTGAGTATATTACATTAAACATATATCTACAAGCTATTTATCTTAAAAACTACTATTTTTCATTATATAAGATTCTGATATAATTTAGTCTCTCAACTCACACATTGTTAATGCAGTCTTATTTCATGCTTGCCAAAAACAAACACAAAATTACTATTTATTTTTAAATTATCATTTATTTTATAAAATATATTTTTAAAAATTAGTCGAGGGAGATGGTTTATTAGATATTTAGAGTCATGTTCAGACTCTAAGGTGAAAGCCAGAGAAGGGAAAAAAATCCTGATGTTATTCTCCCTTGAGCCAATCTGATTTACTTCATTTGTTTCTGAAAGAATGAAATTCTTGATTTGAAGCCTTTTGCTTGATATCCACAATGTGTCATTCTTCCATTATTAATAGAATTTGTAGAAAGGAAGAGAATTCACACTAGAAATAGGAGAAGAGGGAAAGAGAAGAAGAAATCTAGATATTTTATTCTTCCTCATCAAAATCACAAGGTCCGGATAATGATAATGGATATTAGACACAGTGCTCTAGAGTGATTAAACCCATCTATAGAAAAGATAACCCTACAAGTGATCACATGGAAAATGCTTATTTATAAAATATTGTAATAATTTCCTACAGAAAATGTTATCTATTTGTTAAGTTCTTGGTTAGGATTTGTTTAATTCTGGTGTGCTATAGTCAACTATCATAATGGTGTACAAGGATGGTAAGAAACTAACATCTTAATATCACTTTCTAATATTAGCTTAATTCTGCCTGTCTTATATGTATGAGGCTGTATTTGAGTTTTGCTTCAATTTCACATGCTATATTCTTCCAGTATATAAACTGAAGGAAGACTCCCTCTGAAATATGCTATTTTTATGGCTAAGGGAAAACAAGTCAGCTTTTAGACACAGACAATGAGATAGAAATCTTCCCCTAGAAATAATCTTTCTCCACTTCTGGTTCACTTTTGTAAGCGGAAATAACTCATATAACCCATTTTGACATTGCAGGTAGAAGTAAATCTCACCTACAGAAGCTGATGCAACAAATAGAGTAATATACCAAGGTATGCAACACTTGAGATAAAGAGAAAAAAAAGAGAACTATAATATAATCAATCATACTTGTGCTCACATGTCTCTGCAGGAAGGAAGGTATTATATACCTTTGTTTCTAAAACTACTGAGATTTTCAAATCACGTCTTTTATGCTTGGATGTTACAGGAATTAGAGAACATTTTGATACTGAGACAGCATAAAATCTCGAAGAAAGCTGGATTAATCATTTCAATACTACCTTTTGTTCTCCAAGAAAATAAACCATTTTAAAAACAATACTTTATAATTTCTTATCTAGTATCTTTTATTTTCCAGAAATGGATTTTGTTAATATATGTGACTATCCAACAGAATAAATGTCTTCATTTATATGCATCTTGTGCAGACAGCAAGTCAATTAGCTGTAAGTGTGAGTTCATCAGTAGCACTTTTTCAAACTGCAAAACTTCGTTTAAATAGAGATACAGGTGGACCCATTGCAACAATGAGATGTACAAGACGTTATGTCGAAAAATGAACTTTACAACTTTGGTGGGGGAGGGTAGCGGGGAGGATTGAGTGGGGGGACATGGGAAGGGATGGGAAGGGGAATCAAAAGAGGAGGCTACTACGCTTGCTAAGAAATGTACTCATTATTTTGCCCATGTAATTGTAACCCCTCTGTACAGTATTTTCACAATAAAAATAATATAAAGAAGAAAAATAAATAAATAAAACTGCAAAAAATTTGGACAAGGAGATAATACATATATTTTTTTCCATCATCAACTACCAAACCCTCCTTCTTCCTTCCTAAGAAACACACAAAATTAATAAAAAGTCATAGATATTTGGCTATTGATCTTGCAAATGAAAGCAAAATGTTATGGATGTCTGAGATGATAGTTAATAGTGTTTTACATAGTAATGTCACATGCAACCACCCTATGAATCTTGCAGGTCTTAATACTCTTTCCTTAGTGATGTAATAGGAATGACAGCTTTACTGGATGTAGTATTGTTTTCCACTTCCTTTCCTACCACCTGACCTAAATTATAATACATATTATGGGTGTGTTCTCTTTTTTTCTGATAAGATTTGCTAAGTGTCTGTCAATCACTTTGATTTTTCAAAGAATCAACTCTTTGTTGTGTTGATTCTTTCTGTTTTTTTTTAATTCTAATTCATTTAATTCTGATTTAATTTTAATCATTTGCTTTAGTCTACTGCATTGGGGTTTATTTTACTGCTCTTTTGCAAGGAGGCCCAGATGTCTCATTAAATTTTTGGTTTCAGATCTCTCCAATTTGTTGATGTAAGAACTGAGAGCTATAAACTTGCCTCTGAGTACTGCCATTGCTGTTTCACAGAGGAGCTGGTAGTTTGTATGCTCATTTTTGTTGAATAACATGAACACTTGAATTTCCTTTCTAATCTCTTCCATGAACCAATCGTGATTCAGCAGTGTGTTGTTCCGGGTCCTTGCGTTGTTACAGGATCCTCTTTGGTGGTTTTCAGTGTTGAGTTCTAATTTTATTCCCTTGTGTTCTGAGAGAAAGCAAGGTATAAATTCAATGTATCTGAATTTGGACAAGTTTGCTTTGTGGACTAAAATGTGGTCTATTTTGGAAAATGTTCCATGTGCTGCTGAGAAAACCATGTATTCTGATGCTGCTGGTTGAAATATTCGGTAGGTGTCTGTTAAATCTAATTTACCTATGCAGTTGTTTAGATCCGCAATTTCTCTTTTCAGTTTTTGCCGAGTTGATCTATCTAGTGGGGAAAGTGGTGTGCTAACGTCCCCAACAATTAATGTCCTTGGATCTATTTGGGATTTGAGGGAAAGTAGTGTTGCTTGGATAAATTTGGGTGCTCCATTGTTTGGCGAAAAGATATTTAGAATTGTAATATCCTCCAGAAGTAGATATCCTTTAATTAGTGTGTAGTGACCTTCTTTATCTCTTCTCACTAGTTTTAGTTTGAAGTGTATTTTATCTGATATTAGTATTGCAACTCCCACTTGATAATGGGGGCTGTTTGCTTGGTAGATTTTGTTCCAGACTTTCATATTGAAAATATTTTTGTTTTTATGAGCAAGACGTGAATCCTGAAGGCAGAAGATGGAAGGATCTTGCTTTTTAATTGAACTAGACAGTCTATGTAGCTTAATTGGAGAGTTAAGTTCATCAATGTTGAGAGAGAGGACTGAGAGGTATTAGGGAGTTCCTGCCATTTTATCCACCTTCTTGGGGGCTGAGGCAACTGAGTTCTTCCTATGCTGCTTGGATTCTCAGTTTGGGTTTAGTTTCTTGGCCTTTATTGCGGTCTTGTTGGTTTTCTATGTGTAGGACATCTTTAAGAATCTTTTGTAGGGCTGGTTTGGTGGAGATAAATTGTTTAATTTTTTCATTGCTATGGAAGGACTTTCTTTGACCTTGGGTTATGAATGAGAGTTTAGCTGGGTAAAGTATTCTTGGTTGATATTTGTTTGTCATTAGGGCATGGCATATATCGTTCCAAGGTCTTCCTGCTTGAATTATCTCTGCTGAGAAATCTGAGGTGATTCTAATTGGTTTCCCTTTATAAGTGATTGATATTTTCTCCTTGATAGCTTTAAGGATCTTTTCCTTGGTCTGAATTGATCCTGCGAGGATTATACTGTGAGAGTGGGATGTCCTGTTTTGGCCATGTCTATTTGTATTTCTAAAAGCTTCTTGTATCTTAATAGGCCTATCTTTTTGCATGTTTGGGAAGTTCTCTGCTAGGATCCTGTTAAACAAATTTCCTAGACCATTAACTTCTGTTTCTAGGTGCTCCTCTACACCCATTATCCTCAGATTAGGCTTTCTGATGGTTTCTTCCATGTGTTGAATAGATCTATCGTATTTCCTGGATTTTTCTTGAATGGTTGTATGTTCTTTCCCTATAATATCTAGGCTGTCTTCAATCCCTGAGATTGGACCTACTATCAAGACTTTCTACTTTGTTATTTATTTCTTTTCCTTCTAGTTGGTTGGCTTTGATGGCTTCCAATTCTTTGTTGGAGCTTTGTTTTAGATCTTGTGTGAACTTCTTTACTTCCTTAATTTAATGTTCAGTGTTTATTCTCAAGTCACTTAGTTGATTGGTTATGGTTTCCTTGGACTCCCATTACTTCTGTTGGGTTTCAGTCAGCATTCCCTTTGTGGACTTCCTGACTTCTTTCAGCTCTCTGTTTATAGATTCCATGGATGCCTTTAGTGATCTTTGTGTATTCTCATGCTGCTCTCTCAATTCCTGTATCACTATTTGATTAGCTTCCTTATGTTCACTCAATTCCTGTAGTTCTCTTTGAGTGTTCTCAGCCTCCTAACAACATTCCTGACTTTCTCTTTGTCTCTTCTACTCCAACTCCCGCAATTCCTGTCTATCTCTTTGACTGATCTCAGCCTGCTCACACCATTCTTTTATTTCTCTTTGAGTGTTCTCAAGCTGCTCATACAATTCCTGTATCAATCTTTGAGTAGCTTCCTCAGGCTCATGATATTCCTGTATTGACCTTTCGTTTGTCGTCTCTCTCTTCCTATCATGCTCACACGAAGTCTTTGCAGGTTTTCAATCTTTTCATTTATCATGTTTACCAGTAGTGTTTGCAGAGTTTTTTGGGATCTCTCCTCTGGATTATTCATTTTCTGTTCTGTCCCCTGATTACCATGAGTGGGAGTTGAGATACCCGGATTTACCATTTTTCTTGTGTTTTTCAGGTTTGTTCTGCCCATTTGGGATGAATGAAACACCAGTTTTGTGCTAGAATAGTATCTTTAGGCAAGCATCAACCAAAATCTGTAGTTGCAAAGTAAAAAGTCTGCAGATACAATCTAGTTCAACAGATATATATATATTCAACATCAAACAAGTATGTATTAGTGTGCTGCGAACTGCAAAGAAGAATTTGGCAAAGCAGACATTATTAGGTTAAGGGAGAAATGTGGATAAAAATAGGAATAGAGGGATGTGGAAATGTAGAGGGAGAGTTAACTTGACTAAATACTAATATCTAAGTGGGAAATAGGTTGGATAGAATGATAGTAGAGAGAGAGAAAAAAAAGAAAGAAAAAAAGGGCAAGAAAAAATAGAAACAAAAATTAAAAATTAAAAGTGAAACACATAAATTATGCAAATTAACAAAGTAATATTCAGAGAAGAACGAGGATAGGATAAGAGAAGTGAAGGGATAGAATGAGATGTGAAAAACTTAAAAATAAAAATACTTAAAATATCATATAGGTACATAGAAGTGATACTGCTATTAAGGAATTTAACTCTAAGAGTTTTTGAACTGAGTAATAAATTTCTGGATTAAGTGTGTACAAAATGGGGGATAATGTTTAATAATCGACTACGGGTATATCTGAGGATGAGCAGAACAGCAATTAAGTCACACAAAGATGAACGAAAGAGAGGAAAAGTGAAAAGAATGAGAAACAAAGAAAGAAAGGAAGGAAGAAAGGAAGAAAGAAAGAAAGAAAGAAAGAAAGGGATCAAAAGTCTGTAGAGCTAAACAAAAACATGAATAAAAAGAAAAAAAAGAAAAAATCACACACACACACACACACATATTCCCTTAAAATAAAAAGTATAAGAGCAAGAAAAAAAGAGTTAATAAAAAATATTTTTTAAAGATAAAAATTAAAAAGTTTAAAAAAATTATAAAATGTACAAAAAAAAGAATTCTTTGGTATTTTTTGGTGGGGATGGGTAGATCCTGTATCTCCCTTGTGTCTGTAACTGTCTCTAGTTGGAGTCTCTGGTCTGCTTGTGGTGTTTGATTTTCCTGTGGCTTGGTTGGTCTCTTAAGTCAGTTTGTTTGAGCAGGCAGAAAAATGCTCTGCTTTACCCAGAATTTTGTGATCCTCCTCTCAGGCTAGTTCAATGAGAAGGAGATCTGCTTTGAGTTTCACAAAAGAGGGAGATGGCTGTTTCTTCTAGTTTGGAGATGCTGTGATGAGGCTAGTTTCTGGTAGGGTGGAGGCCTTTTAGCAAACAGTAGCTTTTCCCTGGGGGGCTAGCTTCTGAGACACTGACAGAGCCCAGCCTGGAGCCATTCTCAGGGTTTATGTTTACTGAATGTCAATTGATTGTCAAGGCTACTATAGGGAGGTGCAGCCTCTGGCTCTGTTTACCCAGAGAAGAAAGCCACTCCTGGGGCTGGTGGAGCTTTCTCAGCTGTGCTGGGTCACTTTCAGCTGGGTGTAGCTGAGCCTGGAATGTCATAATAGGTTCCTGTGACCTGGTAAATGACTCTTGTATTCTTTCAAGGCCTGAGTTGGAGCTAGCTGCTCAGCCAGGCCTTTGTCAGTATCAAAGATGGAGATCTCTGGTATTGGGGAGGGGAGGGATGTTCTTAACTCCTCTGCTCCCTGAGAAGGAGTGAGGATGTCAGGCTTCTACTCATGCCAGATTCTTGGTTCTTGGGACGTCTCTGCAATCTGCAGGATGAAGATGTCTGTTCCTTGTCAGTTCTTCCTGGTGTTGAGTAGAATCAACTCGCCTGCTGCATCTGGAGTCGTTGCCCTGGACTCTCTGTGTTGCAGGTATGGTGGCTATGGCCGCCACAGCGGTGGCTGCTGACAAGTGCACAGATCTGTTTCCTTGCTGGATTTTCTCTCTCTGGCCTAACTCTGTGGACTGTGATGGCACACTTGGTGTGATTCTCTGGCTTAGGACGGTTCACTGGAGCACTAAAACTGCTTTCTATGTGAGAGCTTGTTTAGCCTCCAGCTTCTCCTCTGCCATCTACCTGGAACTCCTGTATGTATTTTTATTTTGTCAAGCACTGAGCTTGAACTCAGGTAGTGGCAGTTCTGCCTCAGGTTTGATCACTCTAGGTTGGGGTGCAGCCACTGGACCCATAGCCGAACCTGGGTTCCTGGGTCCCAATGGCTGACAGGAAAAAAAATTTAATGCAAAACAGAAAAAACACTGGCAATTTGCAGATGGCTGCCAATTTTACATTTTTTTTTTTGCTAGGTGACCATACTGGGTCTGAATGACACAGTTGAAAAATGTTGGTAACCTGGCATTGCTGAAAGCTGGCAGGCTACCAAGGAAGCCATAGGCCAACACAGCAACATAGGCCCTGTGTTTGAATCCCAGTCCTGACCCCTAAGAGATCCAAGAGTCTCGTTCCTAATCATAGGAATACCGATGGAAGATTATGAATAGCAAGGTTGAATTAGTTATTTCTGAATACTATTATACAATTAGAGTGATTTTAGGAGGCCAATTGATTTTAATGAATGCTTTTTGACATATTCAAAAATACTATTAATTACATGTATGCTATAGTTTCAGGACAGTGGTTGATTTAATTAATAATTCATTAAGGCTGAAAACAATAATATTAATTACATGGAGGCATAATAAACACCCAAGAATTGTCAGGAATATAGCCTATATAGCTGAATAATGTGTAGACATCTCCGGCACTCTATAATGATCTATATTTATTTGTGTACTACAATCTGCATATCAATGTGTTCTTATTTTGTCAACTCTTAGGGCTCAATCTCAGGTGCTAGAAATGCTAGTAAGCTTAATATGCTCCAGGCTGGCATGCTGACACTTACCCATTAATGAACTGGGCTTTGTAGACTGTGAGTTCAGATGTGAGAAGCCGAGCGTGAAACATGTTTTCTTTTTCTTTGAAAGTGCTCAGTGACAGGTAGGATGTATAATTCAGATGCAAATCTATATGCTATGTAATAGGATGTAATAAATGTAAAAAATGTCATAGGTGGAAGAATTGTCATTACAATAAATGAAAAAAAGATTGAATTAGTAGGGAATCATTCTAAGATAAAATTAAACACAAAAATTATAGGACGTGGATTAAGTTTAATATTTTATTAAGCATTAACCGAATAAACATTTCATGGAAACACGAATACCTAATAATTGGTAGTAACACACGATGCATAATTTAATAATATATAGGAATATGTCTCATTCTATAAAATACATAATTATAGTAGGAATGAACGTACATATGTGGTAAACAATAACAGGATATTGAGTAATTTTAATTAATGCTTTATTAATTGTTAACTGGGACACTTCATTAAATGGAAACATAATTTAATACCTAATAATTGGTAGTAATACTATCTATGATTTAATAATATCCAGACATCTCTCTTTTTGTGTATATAATATTTGTATACAACAATCTCTATCTATTTATATCTCATTCACTCCTGGGGCTCGGTGGTTGAATGTTCACCAAGGAAGCATGAAGCACTGGGTTTGATTCCTCAGTGCACATAAACAAAAAACCCAGAAGTTCTGCTGTCTTTCATTCAATTGTGTGCTAGCCTTGAGCATAAACGCTTAGGAACAGGGTCAAAGTGCATACTCAAGCCCTAGGACTGCCGCCAAAAAAAAGTAGAATGTTTTAACTGGAACTATAGAAGGGTAAGAAGGACAGGACTTCAAATACCTCATCACAGGGCAATCTAGGAGTCTGGGGCTGACAGCTTCCACCTAACCTGACTTAGCCAGATGTAAACTGCTGCAACCCAGATCCATGGGCTATCCCCATCATCCTGGTTACCCTGGCTTATCCCCATAACCTGGGTGCTCAGGGCCTTTAAAACTTGGCAGGAAGTTTGCTAGAAACTTTGAAATATGGCTTGAAGTGGTAGAGCTCTAGTCTTGATCAAATGTTATTAGAATAGTATACTCATGTTTTGAGTTCAAGCACCATGGCTAACCACCACCCCAAAAAAAAACACCACACTAAACCATTAGATGTGAACTTGAGTGGTTTGTGAACTGTTCCTCAAAGAATGGTGATACTGATAAAAGCACCCTAATTCTAATGAAAGCTTGTGGAATAGAGCTAGGTGCTGAGTCCTTCACAGGGTGCAGTTTGCTGCATCCTGCATTGGGTGCTGTGTGCTGAGTCTTTCAAAGGATGCTGTGTGCTGAGTCATGCAAAGAGTACAATGTGCTGTGTCCTTCACGGGGTGCATTCTTTCTTCGGGTCCTTATAAGATCTCCACAACTGAGATGATTATGCAGACAAGAATATTGAGGCTCATTTATGTCCCCATGGCAGGGACAAAGATGTATTACTGAAGACTAGTAAGTTGTCTCCTGCAGACAATTGTTTTGTTTTGTTTTTTCTCAGTCATGAACCTTGAACTCATGGTCTAGGTACTGGCCCTTACCTCTTGGGCTTATGACTAGCGCTCTACCATGTGGAGACATGGATCCCCTTATAGCAGAGGCCACAGCCTAGGGGTCTATAGCTAAGGTCTGTCATCCTGCCTTCTCAGAAAGCTGAGATATGAGGATCTGGGTTCCAAACTATGCCAGACACAAAAGCCTATTATCTCCAATTATCTCCATGAGCTTATTATTTCCAATTCACCACTAAGAAACCCGAAGTGGAATCTGGGTGCTTGTTGCTCATGTCTGTCATCCTAGCTACCCAGGAGGATAAGATCTGAGGATCATGGTTCAAAGCTAGCCTGGGCAGGAAAGTCCTTGAGACACTTAGCTCCGATGGACCCCCCAAAAAGCTGAAGTGGTGTTTGGCTCAAGTGGTAGAGCACAAGACTTGAGGAGAAGAGTTCAAGGACAGTACCCAGGCCCAGATTTCAACTCCTACAACAATAAAGAAAAGACAGAAACAAACTAACAAACCTGAAGTAGAGGGCTGGGAATGTGTAGAGTGTAGATTGCTTTGCATATATGAAACCCTGGGTTTGATTTCTCAGGACCATATCACTAAAAAGAAGCCTGAAGTGTCTCTGTTGCTCAAGTGGGAGAGGGGTATCCTTGTACAAGAGAAAATAGGTACAGTGATCAGGACCTGAGTTCAACCTCCTGTGCACACGTGGGCTCACACACACACACACACACACACACACACACACACACACACACACTCACAGACTAGAAGTGATGCTGTTAGACAAAATGGTAAAGCACTGGGCTTCTACACTGAGCTCATGGTCAGCACCCCAGCCCTGCTTTCAATCCCCAAACCTAGCCAGCCAGGGCCCAACTTGGAGAGGTCAAATGTTTCAAAACCTGAAGAGCTTCAACAGCCCTAAATGACAGGAAGCTTTGTGATATGAGATATGTGCTTGGATTTCCCAAGCTTCCAGAAACCTAGGAGAGACATCATAGGCCAATCATCATCCTCAATGAAACATTTCATGAGTTTCAGTGCCCTAGTTGTCTGCTAGAAGGACTGCTGAATTATATTGAGCACTGTATTTGAACACAGGAATATAGTCTCACAATGGCAGGATAAGTGCACAGGACTTGGCCTGCCATGGGAGGTGGCACAAATGGCTTCCTGTCAAACCAGAGCACTGGGGAAAGAAATAGATTGGGCTAAAATTAGACCTTTATCCTGACCTTTAGATCCCACTCACACTCATTCTCACAATCTGACACAGATGGAGTTGTTTGTTACATAGCTGTCTGCCTGTCCAGACAATGAGGGAGACTTCTTCCAGCAGGCCTGGGATGCAGAGAAACCCTCAGGCTATACTGGGAACAGTGAGGGGAGCCGCAGAACATGCACTCTCATGAAATCAGTCTCTGTTATGAAATCATTTTATTGGATACAAATTTTCTAGCTTGGTGCCATTCATCGTAACTACTCTGGAGCTTCACCTATAGGAATACATACATACATATACAAAGATATGGAGGTACAGGTTATTTTTGAGGGGGCAGGTTCTGGTGTTGAACTATGAGCCTAGGCATTGTTCCTGAGATCCTTTTGCTAAAGGGTAGTGCATTAACCTTGAGTCAAAACCCCACTTCTGGGTTTTTCTGTGATCTCTTAGAAATAACATTGTCATAGACTTTCCTACGCTGGCTGGATTCAAACTCAGATTCTCTACATCTCAGACTCCTGAGGAGCTCAGATTACAATGAGAAGCCACTGGCACCTTCTTTCTTTTCTTCTTCACTTTTTAATCTGGAAACCTGACTTCTTAACAGGGTCATACCAGTGTTATGAATTTATAAGTTAACTACCCAATGTCATTTATAGCTGCTTTCTCTAAGAAGGATTTTCCTTCCTCATCTTACCATCTGTTCATATGTTTGAAACCAAAAGTGAGAAATGAGTGTCACAGAATTTCTGTGCAAATGTCCACAGGACATGCCAGCTCTGTCAGTTAGCATTGAGCTACAGCAATTTACTGTCTCAAGATGGGAGGACCAAAAGCTAGAGCGATCCTTATATTGTCTGCATTGCTTCTTTTGCCTATAAAATGATCTAATAATTAGGAGTGTTGTGTGTCTCCAACCTTAAGTATCTGGAATATACTACAAGCATCTTCATGCATTACTTTTCTAGTGTCTCTCGAGATTGAGACTACAGGTTTGTGTGGAGGTGCTCCTTGGTCAATCCCTGAGGAAAGCCGCTTGAAACCTTTTTGAGCGATCACCCTTCAAAGTCAGCCTGAGCAGGAAGTCTGTGAGACTCTTATGTCCAATAAACCACCAGAAAACCAGAAGTGGAGCAGTGGACCAGAAGGTAGAGATGGAGCTTTGAGAGAGAAAGTCGAGCAGAAGAAACAGGCTAGACCAGCCTGGAAAGCCTGGGAGGCACTTATGTCTGATTAACGACCAGATGGCTGGAAGTGGAGCTGTGGCAGTGGTAAAGCCTCAGCCTTGGGAAAAAACAGCTGAGGAATGCATCAGGCCCTGAGTTTAAGCCATGGGATAGCCTCAAAAACGTTTTCAAAAAGAGAAGGCCACGTTTATGAATCAGTGGCCTACTTACTTATGTGTGTATATTACCTCCCTGAGTTCAAACACACTGTATGCAATGATGCTTCTCTTATTTATTTATTTATTTTTCAGATATGATCCTTGCGCCTACTGCATCATCCTCTTCATGTCAGACCCATTGCTTTCTCTTCCAGGGTTCCAGGCTTGTGTCCTTATATGGTGCACACTGAAGATCTCAGCAGTCTTTGTTTACATTTTATTATGAGGAGAATGCAGGAACAGTCACAAATCAGGCAGGGGTACAGAAGATAGGGTTTCTTAGAAGTAACCAGTCTTCAGAAAATTAAACTTGAGGAAGTAAAATGGTAGCATACTTATGTAAAAACTACCATTAAGAAAAATATGAGGGGGCTGGGAGTGTGGATTAGAGAGAGAGTATTTGCCTAGCATGCAAGAAGCCCTGGGTACGATTCCTCGGTAGCACATACACAGAAAAGCCCAGAATTGGTGTTGTGGGTCAAGTAGTAGAGTGCTACAGACAGTGCCCAGGTCTTAAGTTCAACCCAAGACCTGGCAAAGAGATACCTAGGTAGGTAGGTAGATAGGAAGAAAGAAAGAAAGAAAGAAAGAAAGAAAGAAAGAAAGAAAGAAAGAAAGAAAGAAAGAAAGGAATAAAGAAAGGAAGAAAGAAAGAAAGAAAGAAAGAAAGGAATAAAGAAAGGAAGAAAGAAAGAAAGAAAGAAAGAAAGAAAGAAAGAAAGAAAGAAAGAAAGAAAGAAAGAAAGAAAGAAAGAAAGAAAGATAGATAGATGGGCTGGGAAGGTGGCTCAGTGGTAGAGCGCTTGCCTTGCATGCCTGAAGCCCTGGGTTCGATTCCTCAGCACCACATAAGCAAAAAGAAAAAAGCCGGAAGTGGCACTGTGGCTCAAGTGGTAGAGTGCTAGCCTTGAGCTGAAGAGCTGAGGGACAGCGCCCAGGCCCAGAGTTCAGGCCCCACGACCGGACCAAAAAAAAAAAAAAAGAAAGAAAGATGATAGTTTAAACTTTGGACGTCAGGAGGAAAGAAGGGAACACTTCCCAGTCAGGAGGCCTTTTGCATTGTGCCTTCACATAACCACAGAGCAGGAAGACTGTCTCTTTCCCACTTCTCAGGCAACCAAGGGCCCCAGAGTCAAGAGGGCAGAGCTAGGATCTAAATCATGTGCTTGGAGACAAAATAGAAACAGTCCTTCCTCTAGTTAGTCTGGGGATTTGCATTAATTATGTGGAGAATGAAGGAGAATGGACTGACAGAGGTAGAAGGGTCTTCAAATCTGATAGATGGAGAGTCAAAAACCCACTCCCTAAGACCAGAGAGCAGGGTTTTTCTACTCTGTTCCTCCCCTCTCCCCCAATAAACTGGCTCTCTATTGGTAACCTAAAGGTAGCCTGAGGCTCCCTTCACGTGAGGGAGGAAGGTTAATTAGTCATTGTTTGAAGAGGCCTAGTAAAGCCTGACCCTGGTGTAACTTTAACAAATGTTACAGGTTTTCCCCATTGTTGGTTGTGCCTGGAAAAAATGAAGTGGTTTTGCAGCTCACTTCCCTGTTGAGTGTGTACGTTCTGCCTCCTAATCCTGTAGGCCTGGTCTCTGCACCTAACCTGGATTTTGAAACTGTTTTCTGTCCTTCAATTACAGAGTTACACTGGAGTTCTTCCTCCTAGCAGAGCTAGGGCTTGGATCCTGAGAACTTCATCTGAATCCAGGATAGGTCAATAATGGTTCTTTCCTTCTTCTATAGCTCGAGTAATATAAGAACATTTAATGTGCAAGTAAATTCTCATCACCAAGGGAGACTCACGAAGCTCTTGAATATCTGACCTTTCAGAAGTGGAAGTCATTTTGTCATAGATTTCCTGCCCTGGCTGGCTTCACCCTGTGATCCTGAGACCTCAGCCACCTGAGCTAGGGTGACTTGTGTTCTGCTAGGTTCAGAATTGTAATGATATTGACAATAGAAGTCAACTGCTTATCACAAAGGGCTTGTGGAGTATATTAAGCCTTTTAACCTTGGACCTTTAAGAACCCTGTAGGACACAATACTACAAGGCTACAGTCTGAGAGGATGGGCATATGTATGTGCTACACTTGAACCTTGAGCTCTGAGACCAATTCTGGTGTACATCAGTGTTCATCTTCCAAAGAATGTTCTCATAATTAGCAAATAGGAAAAGTATTTTATTAACCCTCACTCTTTTTCCAGTTGTGTGTCTCGAACTCTAGCCTGGGCACTGACCCTGAGCCCTTCAGCTCGTGGTGAACACTCTAGCACTTAATCCAAAATGCCAGATGGGTTCTTTTGGTGGTTCACTGGAGATAAGAATCTAACAGGCTTTCCTTTGGACTGTGGTCTTCAGCTCTCAGCCTCTCGAGAAGCTATGATTCCACTTATGAGCCACTGGCATCTGGCCTATGGTTTTAGACAGTCCTGGGCTTGATTTTAGGGGCTGGGTCCTCTCACTGAGCTTCTTTTTCTCAAGGCTAGCCACTTGAGCTACTCCATAGCTGGTGGCTTTTTCTGAGTATGTGGCACTGAGGATTCAAACCCTGGCATTCATGCATGCTGAGCAAGCACTTTACCACTAAGCCACATTTCTAGCCCCACCCTCACAATTTTATACCTCACTTGCCTATCCTCAAGAAAAGGCTTCTGAGTATAAATCATCTAAAGAAAACCCGATAGGAAGTTTCCAAAGATAAATAAGACAAAGCTCATATTTTTGAGAGACTCTAATCATGTGAAGACTGTGACAAATGCTTCCATTTACTTATGTATTATGTTTCAACACTAAATAAAATATTAATGAAAATGAGTCAATGTCCTAAATTATTGGGTATAATTTTATAATAGATGTGCAAAATGTAATAAATATTATGCGTATAAAAATACTAAATACAGTAATCAATAAATGAATCAAAAGAAAATAAAATACAAAATCATTCTTTTTCTGTGGGGGTCCAGTTGTGTGGTTTGAACTCTGGGCCTGGGTGCTATTCCTGAGCTCTTCAGCTAAAGGCTAGCACTCTACCACTTGAGCCACAGCGCCACTTCCGGATTTTTTCTTTTTGCTTATGTGGTGCTGAGGAATTGAACCGAGGAATTCAGGCATGCAAGGCAGGTGTTCTACCACTGATCCACCTGAATCATAATATGAAATTAACATACATATGTAAGTATATATATATCATATATTACACATGTATAGAGATATTTTTTTCCATTTCAGGGCCTTCATTTAGGCCCTGGGAACGCTAGCCTGAATTTCTTTCCTCATGGACAGTGAGCTTCGCCTTCACCCATGATGCAAAATAGTTACATGGACGGTGAGCTCAAATCCTAGCAATGGCAGAAATACTGGACCCCGTTCCAAGACACTGACATAATTTTTTAATGGAAGCAGTTATGTTTATTCAGTTCCATACTGAACATTTTAAAAAGAGTAGAATTTTGTACAGCTATTCACTCAGAGATCCTTCTATTACCTCCAAAATGCTTCTCTGAGAACTACATTGTTTGTCTTTGTTCGTTTTTTATTGTAAAAATACTTTACAGGAGCAAGGTAATGAGTAAATTTCATATTGAGCATTGTTACCTCCTCCTTTGTTTTCCCCCTACCATACCTTCCCTCCCATCTCCACAACTACCTCCCCCTGCTTAGGTCAGTGACTTAAGTTTCATTTTTGGTTGGCACAAGGTTTGAACTCAAGTAGTAGCAAATCTTCCCTCACATTGCTACAGATTTACCAAGACCCTGAGTTCAAATCCCAGGCTAGGAAAGAAAACTAGCAGAAATTCCAAACTAGGTAGCTTTATTTTTTTAATTTAGTTAAACAATTATATTTTTTGTATTCTTTTTCTTTTTTTTCTTTTGGCCAACCATGGGGTTTGAACTCAGGTCATGGAAACTCTGCTTCAGCTTAGATCTCTCTTGGCTTGGGTGCAGCCTCCAGAACCATAGCTGATTCTAAGATCCTAGGCCCAGTGGACTTTCTAGAAAAAAAACTGGAAAGCAGAAAAAGTGGCAACCTTCAGGGGGCTGGGGTTTTATTATTTTTTTCTTTGCACAGTGACCATCCTGGGTTTGAATGACATGGCTGCAAAGTAGATATGACCTGCCATTGCTGATGGCTTGTGGGCTATCAGTGAAGCCATAGGACAACCTTTGAACATAGGCCCTGGGTTCAAATCCCAGTCCTGACACCAATGGCAGGAGATCACAAGAGACTCATTCCTATGCATGGGAATATCCATTGAAAGAGTAGTTCATGCATCCGTCTAGTCAAAAATTGGATGCAATAGTCCTAGAATGCTGATTGATCTTAATGTATAGTTTATTAAGCATTAAAAGAATAATATTCCTTCAATGGTGGTATAATAAATACCTAAGAGTTGGTAGGAACGTAGTATGTGTCATTCAATCATATGTAGACGGCTCTGGCACTCTTTAACAATATATATTTCTTTGTATATCACCTTCTGCCTATCCATGTAGCGCTGTTTTGGCCAAAACTGGGGGTCACTCTCAGTGCGTGGGAACCACCTGACAGCTTCATTGGCTATAGGCTCCCATGCTAAAACTCACCCATTCATGAATTGGGCCTGCTAGGCCCTGAGATCAGATCCTAGCACTGCCAGGCATGATGGAGAACACATACATCTAAAATCTAGATTCCATATGATAGGATGTAAACAATGTAATAAATGGTATAAGTGTCATCAGAGTCAATAAAATAAGTGGTAAATAAATTAATAAAACAAGAAATAAAATGAATAAACACACCAAACACAATATGGACTGAACATCTGAACGGAAGTATAAATCCTATCGTTAAGATGTATATAAGGAGTAACTTTTCCAGGACTGAGGCTTGAATTCAGTCCCCCTAGGAGGAGGGAATGGCGGGAGATCCTGAGATACTTGTTTCTGGACCTAGGAAGAGTCATGGCATGCGATCGATCTCATACTTGAATGAGTAGTTTGTGCATAATGCGAGTAGGAAATGATACGCAAGACTCATGGGGTATAGATTATTTGTAAAGAAGAGTTAATGAAGCATGACAATAATCATCAAAGACATGAAATTAATGCATCAGAAAATACCCAAATATAGGTACACACAGATTGGATTCCATCACAAGTCACCATCAATCCTACTCTATACAAATATGTACTTATTTGCATTCTACCTTCTACTTATGAATGGATGACTATTGTGCTCCCCACTCTCCCCCCAGGGGGGCTCAGATTCAGGTCCTGGGAACGCCTAGCTCCTTTGTCGCTCACAGGCTGTTGTGCTCATATGGACCCATTCACCAATTGGGCCTGCTAGACCCCGAGTTCAGATCCCAGCCCTTCCAAAAGATTCATCTTGATGTAAGACACCAATGGTTGCATATGTTTTCTTTCCTGTGCAAGTCTTGGGTCTCAGCTAGGATGGAGAATGCATGGGCCACCCTGTGGTCATGGGAATAAGTTGTTATCCATGTCAGCCCAGTTATACCTGTCATCATATACATGAGAAAATACACAATAATCCATGAATAGCATACAAAATAAACACAATAAGTACACTCAATGCACGATGCAGACCCCACACGGATGTGAATATACACCCATGTTTCAATCATGCATTGAGCACTATTTTGGCCTCCCTGTGGCTCGATCTCAGTTCCTGGGAAGAACCCATCTCCTTAGTGGCTCAAAGTCTGGTGTGATCACGTGGACCTATTGTGCAGTTGGGCCTCCTAGGCCCTGAGTTCGAAGCCCAGCAATGCCAAAAATTCACCCTGATGTGAAAAGCCAGTCATTGCACCTGTTTTCCTGTGCTGTGCAAATTCTGAGTCTCGGCCAGCATGGAGAATATATAGGCAACTGATGTCAGCTTATATTTCCATAATTCATTCATCTGCAATAACAATTTGCAAGACTGGAGATGTGAAGCACTTAGACATGATTTTATTCTTGTTCATTTGGAAGATTAATCTTTAGTCAAAAGGAACGTTTAAAAATGGCCTAGAATTTATTCCTACCAGTTTTTATAAATGGCTTTGTACAATGGTATGTGATTATTTATTTTACATAGGATAATTTTTTCTACTACCTATAAGTTTTGGAAAAAGAAGAAAACTAAAATTTACTACTTAGAGGAATGTGATAGAAATCGAAGACAGATTTTAGGTTTGTCAAATCTCTCATCAGTACCCATATTCAAGACTTAAAGTCGTATTTCTTACTATGTTAGACAGATAGGGAAAATATATGATAAGGCAACACATGATAAGGCAACTATTAGTGACTTTAAAATGTACCTTCTTATGTGATGAAATTTACTTTATTAGCTAATATTTGGGTTTGAATTATGGGAGGCTGATCTATTTAACACATTTCTGGAAGGCACCTACTGAACAACACATATGTTGGGGGGTAGTATTTCTGCACTTTAATGAATGGTTGAACTTGCTTGGTATTAGTGTTGGGTACGTAAATCAACTGTATTGTAACTTGCTCCCTACACTTGAAAACCTTGTAATGTCACTATCATCTACTTGTCAAGTGTTATTTTGGTGAATATGATTTTTAAAAGTTTATTTGAAAAGGAATATACTTTCAGGAGTTTAAATGTAGGTTACATTGGTTTGAGAATACATTTTTATACTACAGAACCAAGTTTTACTGAAGTACCAGTGTTTTGAAGCACTAAGGGTCTTCTCAATTAATGTTTTTCTAAATTATATTTGACCTCTAAATCAAGTTTTCCTAGTCTTGGTAGACCAATTATGATCTATCATTCAAGAAACTATTTTTTTGGCTGCACCGAAATCTTTCATTCATCATTAGGAGAAAGGTATTAAAAATAACCTTGTTCATTTGTGATTTTGTTCACTGATATGGGTTGGTCATCTGTAAATTGGAAGTTTGAATTACAGTACTTTCTCTCAGATTTTGTGATCTCATCTTTCATTTTAAGTTGCCTTGCATTTCACAATTGATTACTGCTAGTACTTGTAAGCAATTGGGGCCCTGAAATATTATAGGAAATGAGAAATTGAGATGAGTCTTTATTTTCTGTTGGCATGTTGCATGGGCCTATGTGAGAATTCATGCCCTTGTTATCTGATGATGCAGATAACTGGGACCTGTTATCCTAGGACACGTGGGTCCTGCAGAAGAATAATAGCTTTTAGACATCATATCAGCAAAATTTGGGTATAATCAGTAGGAATGCTTCAGAAATATGGAGAAAAACACTTTGGGACCAGCAAGTTAAAACAATATACAGAGCATCAGAATAAAATCCCTTAAAGATTAGCAGAAAACAATACTGTTAATTTACATTTGTATTCAGAAGACCACGAACAATTAGAAGATATCACAAGCTAATACTGAAGATATTGCATTGATACTTTTTATATTCTAATATATATTCTAAACCTAATTATTTATATTCCAATCTATTTATGGGAATAAATGTCAATATATTTGTCAAATTATCAATTCTAGTAAGATTCACTGTATGAAATTTAAAATCAGCACATATAAATATAAAATATATAAGTACATATAATATAAAAATTGTTTTGCATTGTTGTGTTGTGTTTAGGGAATCAAAGGCAACTCTGTTTTAAAGTATTATTCCATTTTCTCTACCTCAGTTTTTGGTAGAGTTAGACTTAAAGCTTTACCATTTGTAGATATGCAGCCTAGAAGCGAGAGGAAACACTGTGATTAAAACATTACAAATTTAAGGCCTAATATCGAGGAGAAACATATGGACTTCTCCAGGAGCTATTGCAATATTTAGTGATAGAATGTCAGTAGTGTAAGTTCCTGCTTGGTTGGATGATAGACAGGTCAGGACAGTAGGTAATCATGCATATGAACAATTCTTTCACTTTCCTGGCTTTAGCTACTTTTGAAATGATATGTATAATAAACAATTATGTTTTGATAAAATACCTTCCATTCTGAACAATTCTGTCTGAACTGTTCATCTCTCTATGATCCCTTGTAACTAAGATTATTTTTGTTCCAGTAAGACAATCCATGCTGTCAGGGTAAGATATTCTGGTTGGTCTGTTCCTACATGGAAGAAAGGTAAAGGTTCAGTGTCAACGTCTACTCCATTGGGGTCCCTGGGTAAGGGTCACAAAATCACCAGGACACAGGGGATGCAGAGTGCAAACAGCAATTGTCATTGCATGCTGTGCTTTATTGTTAGTGGGTATTTAAAAACTAGCAAGCATACTTTTTGCCAAGATTTGGCCAGAAAACATTTACACAAAAAATTTCCACAGATACATTTTTACTTAACCTATAAGAGAACGTCTAGGTATATTATTATCTAAACTATTTTAGAGCAAGCTCAAACCATTTCTCCAATCTCAGGAAAATGCATGACCAGCTGTTCATCTATGCTTAAGCAAGCAGAAGAGCCACTTCCTCAGCTCCCAGGAGTCTGTGACATGTTTTGAGGTAGGAAGAGGGAACATTTTCCCTCTGTATCCTGGCGTTCCAAGAGCTTTCCTAATCCCAAACACAGTCCTCAGATAATCCCGAGGCTGGAGCCTGCATCATTCTGCCACCTCAACATAGACCCTGAGTCTTCACAGTTCAGGTAGACATTTGTCCCAGCAAGACCTCATTTGGGAAATTTTAAGCTGCAGAAAGTTAGAAGTAGCTCTTAAGCAAGGCTTACTTTGAATCCATTAGCTCCACAAAGCTAACTCAGTTGATAAATAAGTACTTGAAAAGCCACCACCTTTGGACTTAGCTGTAAAGGCTTCAAAGTATGATCAAATTTAAAATGAAAATGACAAAATAGTCATTGACAAAAAAATTGTAAATGTGAGCAATCAACCAAACTATATAAGTTTTTTCCACTGTACACAGAAATTTAGAGAAATAACATCAATAGCATTTTTAGGAACAATAAGGGTTCCTTGTTACAAATAGGCAACCATGGATATATGCCTGTATAAAGATTGTATCATTACGTACTTAAATTTTGAGGATACTGCATGCTTCAGCAGCAGGTCTACCCAAACTACAACAATACAGAGATTAACATGGCACTTGCACAAGGATGATATGAAAATTTGTGAAGTATTCCATATTTTTCATTCTTCTGATGCAAGAAATGAAAAACAGTTATTAAAAAGTTGATTACAAAAACACAAGTGTAACAATATATGTAATTCATAGAATTAAAGGTTAGTTTGACATCAGTGTATTAAATTTTCACCTTAGAAAGGCCTTTACATAGCATAACCTTTACAAAACTTGAAATTAGATAATATTGCTATTTTATCCCAAAGAAATAAAATAATATAAGAAACTATGAAAAAAAGGAGTCTTAAAATTCTTCTATATGGAATGCAATCTGAAAGGTCACATTTATTAATGAATCTATACATTATATAACAATGTAGAATTCAAAGTATTATATCTAGGAGAGAATGAAATAGATTATGGACATTACACAAACATAGATATACTTTTTTCAGAAAAGCACCCGGAACATCTTTAGTTTCTATACTATTCATTTCAACAGATAAGTTAAAATTATTTCTGATTTAAAGAATCACAAACTCTGCAGAGATCATTACAGATATATACAAACAACTCTTGAATACATTTTGATATCAAAATCATGCAATTCACTTGGAAGAATACCATGGAATACATAAATTTTTATAGTAAGATATTGCTGTTGCTTTGTATTGTGAAAAAAATTTGTAGGGACACAAAAGATGGACTGGCATTTTTGAAATTTAAGAAACTTAACCAAACCATTACGACTTAGGAGAACAATTTGTACAGCCTTCGACAACTTTAAAAGGTAGTGATACATACTTACCCTTTTGGCAATATCAAATGCAGGTTCTTCAAAGTTGTTTTTCAGACCTGGTTTGATATAATGGTTAAACAGAAGGAGATACAGAGTATCTTTGCTATTTCTATTCCCAGCAGCAAGATGCAAGGAGGTCAATAGGCCTTTAGTTTGGGGATTGGTATCTGCATCATGATGAAGTAATAAAGAAGCCATTCTGGTATTATTCCACATATAAGTACTGTGCAGGGGTGTCCAGCCATTCAGAGTTATTGCATGAATATCTGCCTTGAGCTACCAACTCATGGACAATGTCTAAGTGTCCACTCTAGGCTTCCCGATGAAGAGGGGTATACTCATCCTCATCCCTAGTATTCATCTGGGTGGCCTTTTTGGAAAGTAGTGTTCACAGTAAGCCAATAAATTTCGCCATCCCAAAGAAGAAATTTGCTTGGATCCTACTCCATTGTTTTCTTGCAATTGATACAATTCCTCATTTTTTCATCTTGTTCCTTGTCTTCGTCAGAATTGCCTAACCAGAGATTTTGAGTACCAGTGGGAATGAGGTGTCCATATATTTCCCCAATAGTTCACATTGGTTGAACTGGTCAGAAAAAAAAACTGGTGAATTTTCTGCATATGCTTTTTCACCATGATTTATTTTCTCTTTTTCCATTTTTACTATTCTAAATTATTCTAACTGGAGAGTAGTGAATTATATTGAGCAGAGGAAAGATTTTCCTCAGTATTCAAAGGTACAGACTGATAATCAGGACCAGTGGTGTCTTCCTGTGCAGCTTATTCTAGGAATGAGAAAATAGGAAACAATGCCTTCTATGTAAATGATTTGGGAAATACCATGTTATAGTTTAAGAGAACTCACTATTCAACATATGGGATTTAAGAGCTTTCTAGTAGCTTTCTAATGTTGATATCAAACATTAGAAAAAATGTATAATGCAGTAGTAAAATAGAAGTCCTTTGTATGACTAACTAAATTCTTTTTTTTTTTAAAGACACTTGTTTTCATCTAAAAATAGGCCTATCTATTGTCTTCAGGTAATTTTGATGATTGAAGATGCTTAATGAGAAGTCAAAATGTATTACTAGTCCTTTGCTATCAATTAAATTTCTCTTTTTCTTCTTGGAAAATATAATGATCAAAGCAATAGTTCAGAATCAGCAAGCAATAATTCAGAATCATGCTTCAAGTGCAAGTGAATCACCATTAAGTAATCCTCGATTCCATTTTCCACAAAGTTTTGTTACAGATACAATCTGCCTGCCTTCTCTAGCTGTTTTCCTAGCCTGGATCTATTCCTTCATTTTACAGGAAAAGTGTGATTAAACTGATTTCAGTCAGATCTGTTAGTAGAATTATCAAATATTAAGATTCTTTTTTTTAAAATTAGTTGTGGGGCCTGACCTGTAGACCTGGGCACTGTCCTTGAGCTCTTCAAATCAAGGCAAGCACTCTACCACTTGAGCCACAGCATAATTTCTGGATTTTTCTGTTCATGTGGTGCTGTTTTGGGAAATGGCAGAACAGAAAGTGAAATGATGCAACCAAAAATATAAAAGCAAAATAAATCAGGATAATTATGGAGCAATCATATTGTCTATGAGAACCATAAAACAGAGAGAGGAAAAGAGATACAGATGTGCAATGACCTAGCTAGCCACAAAATCCATGCTTCTACTCAATTTACAGAGCAAACAAGTTTTTTTTTTATTTTTAAAAAAAGATGGAAATAGAATTTATGTATTTACTTGAAATTAGTAAATACATTGTTAGTTGCCAACATAAAGAGACATAACTTTGACCAAATTACAGATAAAAAATTTTTTTTTTCTTTTGGTCGGTCGTGGGGCTTGAACTCTGGGCTTGGGCGCTGTCCCTCAGCTCTTCAGCTCAAGGCGAGTGCTCTACCACTTGAGCTACAGCGCCACTTCCTGTTTCCTGGTGGTTTATTGGAGATAGGAGTCTCATGGTCCCTCCTGCCCGGGCTGACTTTGAACTGAGATCCTCAGATCTCAGCCTCCTGAGTAGCTAGGATTACAGGCTTGAGCCACCATCCCCCGGCCAGATAAGAACCTTAATCCTTGGTCTGGGAAGGTGGCTCAGTGTAGAGTGCTTGCCTTGCAGCTTACTACAGTGGAGACACTACTTTCCAAAAAGGCCACTCATATGAATACTAGGTATGAGGATAAGTATAATCCTCTTCATCGGTAAGCCTAGAGTGGACACTTAGACATTGTCCATGAGTTGATATCTCAAGGTAGATATTTATCCAATAACTGTGAATGGCTGGACACACCTGCACAGTGCTTATATGTGGAACATATTGCAACAGCACACACACACACACACACACACACACACACACACACACACACACACACACACACACACACACAAACACACAAATCATCAGATTTCTTCTTAAGTATTTTTTGTGTATGGTCTTAAGAAGAAATTTACATTACTAACCTGAATTTCTGACAGAACAATATAATCACTGTACATCTTGCTTCTATATTCTCAATATTAAATTGCTATCTAAGTATGTGCAATAGATAAGTATAAGAAAAAGTAGGAGCCACACTGGTGGCCAATGTCTTTATTCCTAGCTAATCAGAAAGACAAAATCTGATGATTGTGGTTTGAAACCAGACAAAAAAAATAGTCCATTAGATTCTGGTTTGAAAGTAACCAGCAAAAGCTAGAAATGGAGCTGTCTTACAAGCAGTAAAATGCTAGCCTTGAGAAAACTAAAACAAAATAAATAACAAATTCTGAGACAGAGCCAGGCCTTGAGTTCAAGCTCTAGTATTAGCACCAAACTAATGAATGAATGAATGAACTAAAAATAAATTAAATGTTCACATGTGGAGAGACAGGGAAAATGTAACCACCGTGGTGAGTGGATTATGTATTATTTTGTAAAAAGGCAAATTATCATTTTTCCTAATCACTAATATTTTTTTGGACATACATTGTTTTTTTAATTGTGAAAATACTGTACAGAGGAGTTACAATTACATGGGCAAGATAGTGAGTACATTTCTTATCAAGCATTCTAGCCTCCTCCATTGTTTCCCCTTCCTATCCCTTTCCATCCTCCCCACCCAATCCTCCCCGCCTTCCCTTCTCCCCTCTCCTCCCACCCCATGCAAAAGGGTTGAAAAGTTCGTTTTCGACATAACGACTTGTACATTTCACTGTTGCAATGGGTCTACCTGTATGGACATAATTTGTATCAGTAATACATGAGTGTCTTCGAGTAGTTCGAATGCTATTAGAACTTAAGTCTACTTAGAATTAACATATACATCTATGACAGTTAGTGAGGACAAATAGGCCTGTATTATATTCAGATATTCTGAGCTTTCTACTGGTGCATTTTGTTTTCCTTTCTCATAGGATACCTAGTGAAATATCATAATAATTTGGTCCTCATATCCCTTAGGTTCTTTTCTTTTCTTTTCTTTTCTTTATTTTTTTATTTTTTTTGTGAACATACTGTACAGAGGGCTTACAATTACATGGACAAGATAATGAGTACATTTCTTATCAAGCATTGCAGATTCCTCCTTTCTTTGCCCTTCACATCCCTTCCCAACCACCCCCGCCCCCCCCACAATCCTCCGCCCCCCCTCCTCCCTTCCCCCCCTGCACCAAAGTTGTAAAGTTCATTTTCGACATGACAACATGTCCTTCTCATTGTTGCAACGGGTCCAACTGTATCCTTAAATGACTTGTTTTTCCCCCTGTCCTCAACAAATTGTACCAACATCAAATATAGTGAAAGCAGGGGTTATACTGTGGGGGAGGGACATACAAAGCAGCAAAGAAATAATCTTATAAATGCGTTGGAAACAAATGCATGAAAGAAAAAAAACATTAAAATACATATCTAAGGGTTCATTTTCCTAACATCACATTATCTGACCTTTTCGGCTTGACTCATACATATACTAGATATCGTTAATAAGGGAAACCATGGGACCTATGTTTCTTTGGGCTTGGCTTACTTCACTTAATATAAAATTTTCCAAGTCTTTCCATTTCCTAACAAATGGGGCAATGTCATTTTTTCTGATGGAGGCATAGAATTCCATTGTGTATATATACCACATTTTCTTGATCCATTCATCTACTGAGGGGCATCTGGGTTGGATCCATATCTTAGCTATGGTAAATAATGCTGCAATAAACATGGTTGTGCTGGTAGCTTTAGTATGGTCTTCTTTGTAAACATTTGGGTAAAAACCCAAAAGTGGGATTGCTGGGTCATAGGGGAGCTCCATATGAAGTCTTTTGAAGAACCTCCATACTGCTTTCCAAAGTGGTTGAACAAGTTTACACTCACACCAACAATTCAGTAAGGTTCCCTTCTGTCCATATCCCTTCCAGCATCTGTTGTTGTTAGAGTTCTTGATTTTTGCCATCTAACTGGGGTGAGATGGTATCTCAATGTTGTTTTCATTTGCATTTCTTTTATGTCTAGGGAGATTGAGGATTTCTTCATGTGTCTATGGGCCATCCTTCTTTGTTCTTCAGAGAAGTTTCTCTTTATGTCTTTAGCCCACTTATTTATTGGACAGTTGTTTCTTTGAGGATTTGTTGTTGGGTGATTAAATTCTTTAAGTTCCAAGTATATTTTAGATATGAGACCCTTGTCCATTGTATGGCTATTGAAAATCTTCTCCCAATCTGTGGGCTTTCTATTGATCTTGCTTGCTATGTCCTTTGCCATGCAGAAGCTCTGAAACTTCAGGCAATCCCATTTGTCCAACCTTTCTGTGATTTGTTGTGTTTCTGGGTCTCTATAAAGAAAATATCGGCCTGAGCAAGGAGACCTAAGGATTCTCCTACTCCATCCTGTAATGTTTTCAGAGTGTCTAGTTTGACACCGAGGTCTTTGATCCATTTGGAATTGATTCTTGTGCCAGGTGATATATAAGGATCTAGCTTTAGTTTCCTATAAGTAGTTAACCAATTTTTCCAGCACCATTTACTGAAGAGGCTGTCTTTCTTCCATTCTATTATTTTAGCTCCCTTATCAAAGATTAGTTGGCTCTAGGTCTGTAGGTTCATTTCTGGGTTTTCAATTCTATTCCATTGATACTGAGGTCTGTTCTTATGCCTGTACCAAGCTGTTTTGTTTACTATGGCTTTATAGTAGAGTTTGAAATTTGGTATTGATATTCCTCCAGTAGTGTTCTTTCCGTTGAGGATCGTTTTTGCCATTGGGGGTCTTTTTTTGTTCCATATGAAATTTTAAAATGCCTCTTCTATTTCCTTGAAGAATGAAGTTGGAATTTTGATAGGTATTGCGTTGAATTTGTAGATAGCCTTGGGAAGTATTGCCATTTTCATGATGTTAATCTTTCCAATCCAGGTGCATGAAATGTTTTGCCATTTTCTAAGGTCTGTTTTTATTTCCTTTTTCAAGATTTTAAAGTCTTCATCGTAAATGTCCTTCACTCCTTTGGCTAAATTAATTCCTAGGTATTTTATTTTTTGTGGGGTTATTACAAATGGAGTTACTTTCATAATTTCAGCCACACATTTCTCATTGTTGGCATACAGAAAAGCCATTGATTTAGGGGGCTTAATTTTATACCAGGCTACTTTGCCAAAGTTTTGAATCAGCTTGAGTAATTTGGGAGTGCAGTCGATGGGATTCTTTAAATACAAGATCATGTCATCTGCAAAGAAGTAGAGTTTTATTTCTTCTTTCCCTATTTGGATCCCCTTTATGTTTGGATCTTGTCTTATTGCTGTAGCTAGGCATTCTAATACTAGATTGAAGAAACGTGGAGAGAGTGGACATCCTTGTCTTGTTCCAGAGTTAAGAGGAAATGACTTTAGTTTTTCACCATTAATATAATGCTGCCTGTATTTTTGTCATATACAGCCTTTATTGTATTGAGGAATGTTCCATGGATTGCTAATTTTTCGAAAACCTTCATCATAAAGGGGTGTTGAATCTTGTTGAAGGCTTTTTCTGCATCTATTGAGATAATCATGTGGTTCTTATCCTTGCTCCTGTTGATATGATGAATTATATTAATTGATTCGCATATATTGAACCAGCTTTGCATTCCTGAAATGAATCCTGTATGATATGGGTGTAGGATTTTTTGGATGAATTGTTGAAGTGGATTGGCCAAAATTGTGTTGAGAAGTTTTGCATCAATGTTCATCAAAGAAATGGGTCTATAGTTTTCTTTTTAATGAGTCCCTGCCTGGTTTTGGGATGAGGATTATGATGGCTGCATAGAATGTGTTCGGTAGTGAATTTTCTCTTTCAATTTCATTGAAGAGTTGGAGGAGTATTGGTGTGAGCTCTGCTTTGAAGGCCTTGGAGAATTCCGCTGTAAAACCATCTGGTCCTGGACTTTTCTTACCTGGGAGGTCTCTTATTGCTGTTTCTATTTCAATGCTTGATATGGGTCTGTTAAGATGGTTTAATTCATCTTAGTTTAGTTTTGGCATGTCAATATTCGCTAGGAAAAGGTCCATTTCTGTCAAGTTCTCAAACTTCTTAGTGTAACGTTTTGAGAAATATACCCTTATAATGTTCTGAATCTTGGTTGTTTCCGTGGTGATGTTTCCATTCTCATTTCTGAGTTTCTTTATTTGGGTGTGTTCTATTCTTTTTCTGATAAGATTTGCTAAGGGTCTGTCAATTTTGTTAAGTTTTTCGAAGAACTAACTCTTTGTTTTGTTGATTCTTTCTATAATTTTTTTTGGATTCTAATTTATTTAATTCTGATTAAATTTGAATTATTTCTTTCCGTCTACTGGATTGGGGTTTATCTTGCTGCTCTTTTCAAGGAGGTTTAGATATGTCATTATATTGTTGGTTTCAGATCTCCCCAATTTGTTGATGTAGGAGTTAAGAGGTATAAACTTACCTCTGAGTACTGCCTTTGCTGTGTCCCAAAGGAGCTGGTAATTTGTGTTCTCAGTTTTTTTGAATAGCATGAACATTTGAATTTCCTTTCTAATATCTTCCATGACCTACTGGTGATTCAGTAGTGTGTTCTTCATCCTTCATGTGTTACCGGCCTTTCTTTGGTGGCTTTTGGTGTTGAGTTCTAGTTTTATTCCCTTGTGGTCAGAGAGAATGCAAGGTATAGCTTCAAAGTTTTTGAATTTGGACAAGTTTGCTTTGTGGCCTAAAATGTGGTCTATTTTAGAAAATGTTCCTTGGGCTGCTGAGAAAAACGTGTATGTTGATGCTGCTGGGTGAAATATTCTGTAGATGTCCGTTAAATCTTGTTGATCTCTGCAGCTGTTTAGATCTGTGGTTTCTCTGTTTAGTTTTTGCCGAGTTGATCTATCTAGTGGGGAGAGTGGTGTTTTAAAATCCCCAGCTATTAATGTCTTTGGATCTATGTGGGATTTGAGGGAAAGTAGTGTTTGTTGGATAAATTTGGGTGCTACATGTTTTGTTGAACAGATATTTAAAATTGTAATATCCTCCTGCAGGAGAGAACCCTTAATTAGTATGTAGCGACCTTCTTTATCTCTTGTCACAAATTTTAATTTGAAGTCTATTTTATCTGATATTAGGATTACAACTCCTGTCTTTTTATGGGGGCCATTTGCTTGGTGGATTTTGTTCCAGACTTTAACATTGAAAATGTGTTTGTTTTTATGGGCAAGATGTGACTCCTGAAGGAAGCAGATAGAGGGAACTTTTTTTTTTTTTAATCCAACTAGGCAGTCTATGTCGCTTAATTGGAGAGTTAAGTCCGTTAATGTTGATAAAAAGGACTGAGAGGTATTTGGGACTTCCTGCCATGTTATCCACCTTCTCGGGGGCTGCGAAAACTGGGTTCTTTCTATGGTTTTTGGATTCTCAGTTTGGGTGCAGTTTCTTGGCCTTTATTGTGGTCTTGTTGGTTTTCTATGTGTACGACATCTTTAAGAATCTTTTGCAGGGCTAGTTTGGTGGAGATATATTGTTTCAATTTTTCTTTCCTATGGAAGGTTTTTATTTGGCCTTCAGTTATGAAGGAGAGTTTAGCTGGGCACAGTATTCTTGGCTGATATTTGGGTTTTTTTAGGGCATGGGATACATCATTCCAGGCTCTTCTTGCTTTGATTGTCTCTGCTGAGAAATCTGAGGTGATTCTATTTGGTTTTCCTTTATAGGTGATTAATCTTTTCTCCTTCACAGCTTTAAGGATCTTTTCTTTGTCTGAGTTGATCCTGTGTGGATTATAATGTGATGGTGGGATGTCCTATTCTTTTCTGGTCTATTTGGAATTCTAAAAGCTTCTAGTATCTGAATAGGCCTGTCTTTTTGCATGTTTGGGAAGTTCTCTGTTAGGATCCTGTTAAATTTCCTTGACCATTAACTTCCGTTTCTACGTGCTCCTCTACACCCATTATCCTTAGCCTTATCACTAATATTTTATTTGAACTTTATTGTATAATAAACCCTGAATTTCCCTTGTATGTAAATGTGTGTGTACATGTGTGCAAATATGTGTGTATGTGTGTGTGTGTGTGTGTGTGTGAGGTTGCAATGTTGCTTGCCAATGAGAACAGAGAGACGCTGAAAAGAACTGCTTTGCAATGTTGTTATTTATCAGTGTTCCGTACTGTCATTTCAGTGAAACCACCCTTCTGTACATTTTATTCCTCAAATAATAACATCATCATTATTAAAGCATTTACAACATTAAGTTAGATAAAAGAGATCACTTTCAAGCTCTTTGTATATGTTAGGCAAGAAGATACACATATATTTAAGTAGTAAGTTATTGCTGTAAGATGACTGTCAGTAAAAAATATGTATTTGATCTCTTAAATTGGCTATACTTTTAAGATATACTCATGGAGTGAGTTTGACTGACTTGACCAAACAGGTATTACACTCTGGTTATTCCTGTGAAACTCAAGGTGCATAAACTCTTTCCGGATTTCGGTTGAAAATAACTTTATAAGATAGTATCTATTCACACTAAGAATAAATCTCGTATTTTTTAGGTTTGAATATCCGATCATATTGACTGAAAAACAGCATTGTGGATATGTTTGTTATATATACATTGCAAAAACAAATAAACAAAAAAAGCATGTGTCACCTCCAGATTGTGGATGCATTTTAAGTTGTATTTTACATACAAAGGTTTCTTCATTAATAGTTCTTTTGTGGGAGTAACTATCACAAATTTAACAAATAAGACTTTTTTAAGATCTTTTCCAATATAAATAACATCCAAGAGTGACTCTTGCAATTTCTGAAAACCCTTTGAATACTATAGTGTTATTTCAGTTCATTGACTATACAGCTAAAGACATTTCTGAAATAAACATTGTTAAAATCAGAAAATGTAAGTAGGTATATAGGCTTTTTATGCATAATTTTATCAAAAGACAGTTTTTAGGAAACTAAAATATATAGAATAAAAGAATGGAAGTGAATTGCGTGAGCTAATTTTTAGTATTACTTTGTTTCCTATTAGCACAGTCCTTTGAATGTACATGATGAATTTAAATTATGCCCTTTGTGAAACTATGCTTCAGTTATTTTTAGAATCTTTGTAGTTATAATAGTGGATTTGTAGTATAAATAAATGTCTTTGGAAATGATTAGGATTAATCTTGTGTTTTGTTTCCTACTCCCAAGAAAAAGAGTTATTTTCAAGTGTTAACAGTTTACAATTGAATCTTCAGTATCATAAGAAATTTTGAACAAATATAGTAGTATTGATGTCTTTTTTTTAGGGGGGGGGAGTCTGGTAGTGGGGCCTGAACTCTGGGCCTGGGCGCTGTCCTTCAGCTCTTCAGCTCAAGGATAGCGTTCTTCCACTTGAGCCACAGCGCCATTTGCGGCTTTTTTCTTTTTTTTTTTAATGTGGTGCTGAGGAATCAAATCCAGGGCTTCACACATGCAAGGCAAGCGCTCTATCCCTGAGCCACCTTCCCAGCCCTTTATGTCTTTTTAAACCAATTGTATCCACAAGTTGGAGAGGCTTTAATTCATTAATAATAGGTCAGACTGCATTTTTGGGTACATAAAAGGTAAAATATTTATCTAGGGTCAAAGGTGATTTTTATATCTTATTTTAATAGCATTTTAAAGTAGTACCTTTCTCTCAAAATGTTGTGTATAAAAAGCAATCCAAATACTTCTAATGGTAAACAACTTAGTTGAGCTACAATTTGGAAATGATTGGTCCATAAGACCTGTAGTCTGTTTCCATCAGGAATTATGGAGGTCATTCTTTCAGTAAGACAGTGTTAAACAGAGATAGTGTCCCCAGGCAGTTCAGTGTTTAGAGAAGGGTTAAAATATGATTTCTACTATTTTGAGCTAGAAATCAAGAATGTTATGCATTAGCAGTTCTTTTCACCAGGGAGGTATGCATTGATTATGAATTTTGAGTATTCATATTACAGTTCCCTATTTTCTAACAAAGATAAAGTGAAATATTATGAGTGTACACAATAATTCTGGGAAATTTTCCTAGAATTTGTAGACTAAGTGTTGGTATTTTAGTCATAAAATAGAATGAAGTTAATTGATACAGTGGGAGATGAACCTCAGGCAATGTTGTACTAGTAATTCCAAATCTGAAGACTTCATCATCTGAGAATTAAAAATGTAAGGAGCTCCACTTTATGCAATTATTGTGAGGATTAAATTAGATACCATTGGTATAGTACTTGGAAAAACAATCAATGATCATTTGGCATATTCTACCTGTTACTTTATCATGTGGTTAATTCTAACATTTTTACTGTGATTTTTATTGTGTCTCTTTATGATGTGCAATGTGATGTATTGATATTCATTGCATTGATCATTTTTCTGTCACTAAAAGGAAAATACCTGCAAAGAAAATTTCTGAGGAGGAAACTATTATATTGACTCATGGTTTAAGAGAACACAGTTTAAGATCAGATGGCTCTATTGTTTTTAATTATATTTTTATTATCATAACTAGTTGTACAAGGGAATTTACATTCAATAAATAATGCTTTTAAGTATAATGGATCCTTATATAACTTTTCCCTGCCTTTCTAAACCTCACTACACTTTAATTTTTTCCATTTTCATACTATCTGCATTGAATATCATGTCTTCAATTTCTTCCTCCATACCTCTTTTTATTCTTTCCCTTTGACTTCCCCTCACATCTTCAAAGTGATAGTTTCCTGGTATTTATTTTGTTGGATTAAAAGTTCAATTTTATAAAAAATTACATCTTTTAAATACTCCTCTACAAATAGTATGATTTGGTTAATATTGCTGTGTAAAATTGTATAAAGTTCTAGCTTCCAAATATGAGACAGAACATGGGTCCTTTGTGTGTCTGGCTTTGACTTCGTTTATTTAACATATTTTTAGACCTATCCATTTCTTTGCAAATAATGTAACAGTCTTCATAATGGATAAGTATATTCCACTTATGTATATATGACACACTTTTGCCAACCATCCCTTCACCAAAGGGCATCTGGGCTGTTTCCATAACTTGGCTACAGTGAAGAGTGCAAAGTGAACATGGTTGTGAAAGTGATTTTACTGTCCTTTTGGAAGAATTCATCACTATCTTTCTGGGAGCAATCCTCTAGCCAGTTTTCCAGAATAAGCACATCCGTCCCTTCATCTCCATCACAACGTATTGCAAGTCCTCAAAAACACACTACCCCATACAGCTTTCAATAAGCTAAAACCACACTGTGCCCATATTCTTTCAATACATTTTTAATAATTACATATAAGTTAGTGAGAACCTTCTATGGACTTTCCTAATGGGGGAATGTGGGACATAACAACAGAGTAAAAGTAAGAAATATGTAATTTAATTAGTTATCATATTTAAAATGTTTTTCAGCTCTAACTAATAGCCTCACTTACTATTATTTTAATCATTATTTGATTACTTCATCTAGCCCCTAAATTATAACAGGTTAGTTAAATACAAAGGCAAAAATTGTGGTTTGATTTTGACACTCATGTGTGAGGATGCACAATATGGGCAAAGAGATGGATTGGAATTAATAGCAATTATCCATTTTGTTAAAGTAGAGATGGTTTTCCCAAACTGATTCTCACAATTCATATTCCATTCAACAAAAAGAAAACGTGTAACAATTACCTTTGTTTTGCTCCTTATTAACTTTTGTTTCCATTATATTTTTAATGAAGGATGATTTCATAAATCTACTGTAGATGCAAAAATATTTTAATATATTTCTAACTGTATGCATTGATCTATACATACACACATATATTACACAGGTTACAATCATAATTTATAACTTCTGTAACTATACAATTTACTAAATTATTAAAAACATCGACGGCTCATGCCTGGAATCAGGATTACTCAGGAGGCGGAGATCTGACGATCTTGGTTTGAAGCCATCCTGGGCAGAAAAGTCCATGAGCCTCTTATCTCCAAACAACCAACAGAAAATCAGAATTGGAACTGTGGCTCCAAGTATTAGAATGGTAGCGTTGAGAGAAAAAGCTCATGGACAACACCCAGGCTCTTAGTTCAAGAACTACAATCTATCCCCCAAAATCTATTTAATTTACACCTGTGTAAGTAGAGTATTTCCATCACCCAAATGTACATCCATGCTCATTTGCAAAGTAACTCTGTTTTGTCTGAAGTACGACTAAACATTATCACTAAAGGAGCACTGGAACGTGGGTTCATTCTATCTCTCTAATGGATTTTTCTCCACTCAAATACTCAAGTGTTACAATTGCTGTAATTATTTAAAATCATAGCTTTTTTCTTTCATACTCCTAATATTAGAATTTGAATTGAGTGTTTTGTCCCCTTAAATGTGTGTTCTTACCACTTTGTCATGCCCCCAGTCCTAAGTTGTCCTGATTATTTTTCCGCTAGAAACTGGCTTCCTACTTGTGTATAAACTTGGCCTCAGTCCACTTGATGTTATTCTTCCTGGAATTTAGAACAACAGGTGCATGGCATTGTGTACAGAACTTTCTGTTTAGTCTGGGCTTTTGCCACTATCCTCACAACATTACACTCCCATGTAGTCACGAATTTCATAAAGTTGTCATAGCTGATTTTTTTAAATCTTTCATTTCCTGCAGGTTCTTGAGTACTGAATTAATTTATGTTTTCTTGGGTTGTTTCATTAGAATCTATGTGTTGAGATGTTCCTCACTTTTCCTTTTGTTTCTTTCCCTCAAGTTCTTACCTAAAGTGCTGAGAAACCAATTCTTCTTTCTCAAGATAGGGTGAACATTATTTATTCCAAAGCAATTTCCGTATCTATGAATGGTATACACATACTAAGCGCTGAGAAAGGTGTTTTTATTTTCACGGCAGTCTTTGGCATACACAGACAGATCATGAAATATATGAAGAAAATAAAACTACAGATGAATGCCAGGAGGAGAATAAGCTATTATTAATTGTTTCACAGACGTTTCTCTTCTAGTGAAAGAAATATATTACTTGATGCAGGATTTTCACAAAATCATATTGCTAGGAGGAACCTAAACAATCATCTAATACTATAAACTTGAGAGTGATGAATTGACTTCCTGAATATTTTACTTTTGGGTCAAATAAAAGCAGGCTTCCAAAAAGAGAGTAGATTTTAGAGAAACATGATGAATTTTATGTAAATATGTCCTTAGTTGATTTTGTTAATTTGTGAACTAATACAGGGAAATAAAGTACAGCAAGATAAAAAAATAAAAACTTCACATTGAAATACTCATTTGTGTTTGTGTATATGTACATGCATGTGCGAGTACACCCATGCACATGTGCATGTGCTCATACATGCATTCATCATTCTTGAGGCTTGATAGTGCCAGGGAAACGATTCCTCAGATTCTGTGCCCAAGGATAGTGGTCTACCATTTCAGCTTCTGCTACAATTCTGTTTTTTTTTCTTTTGAGATAATCGCTTGTATTTTCATGATTGAACTGTGGTCTTCAGATCTCAGACTCCCGAGTCGCTAGCTCTGCTTATTCAGCCTCTCAGTAGGTAGTTAAAATTCTGGCTGTCCTCTATGCTTCACTGCTCTTTTATACTTTTCCTGAGGTATTCACAAGCCTAAGTCATATATATGTCTAGTTGCTTTAAAATATTCTTACTGCTTGGCAACAGGGGATCCCATGTGTACTCTTAACTATTTTGGAGGCTTGAGAACAGAATGCAAACCACAAGTTTAGTGGACTTACTTCTCAATCTATAGCTGGGTGAATTGGATCATTTCTACCAACCTGCACTATCTAGAGACTAAGATTGGAAGGACTGTGGATCCAGGTCAGTCAAGGTAGCAAGCTAGACAAGTTGCTGTGCAACTCTGATGCCATTGATGATGGGAAGGCTAAAAGGACAGATGAGATGCATGTTCTTGTGGAAAGGGAACCCCGGCCTACAAGAAAAATATACCCCAAGTTGATATCCCCACATTTTCCCACAACCAAAATAAGTATATACATTAACATCCAAAAACTTAATACAATCTGTTCTTTGCTCTAATATCAGCTTTATCTGATTATCATATGATGTGACAGAATAATTTCATTAAACTTATGATAATTTAAAAAGACCTAGAAAATTCCTTCTCACATATTAAGTGCAGATGAATGGCAAATTGCCTCATTTCTTACATATTTGACTACCACTATAAATTCATCTTATGCTTATTATTAATAATAATATATTCTGATTTATTACTTTACTTTGTAACAGTTTTTAAACTTTTTGATTTTCTGCTGAGGTTCAAGTATTTAAATAGTATCATCAAAGTATATTCCTTCGGTATTTAGGGAAGTTTGTGACAAAAATTTTAACCAATGGCTTCTAAGAATTCTTAATTGGTATATATATTTTTTGGTTTATTTTTAATTTCAATTTAAATTTATTGTAATGGTAAGGTACACAGGGGTTAAAGTTACATAAATGAGGTAATTAATACATTTCTTAGGGAAGGAACATTGTTATATCTTCCATTGATATTTTTGAACACTCAAAACAAGAACTACTGATGCTTTTGCTGTTGCTATTGATCAATGGGTACTTTTGCTTACTTTGTTCATGCATTTTTTATTATAAAATTGATATACAGCGCTTTTCCACTTAATTAAGTCAACTAAAGAGTACACTTCATTTTCTTTTCTTTTTTTGGGGAAGGGGGTTCGGTTGTGGAGCCTGAACTCTGGGCCTGGCCCCCATCCCTCAGCTCTTCAGCTTAAGGCTAGTGATCTACCACTTGAACCACAGCGCCACTTCCAGCTTTTTCCTTTTTGCTTATATGGTGCTGAGGAATCAAATCCAGGGCTTCATGCATGGAAGGCAATCACTCTACCACTGAGCTACCGTCCCAGCCCCTACATAATTTTATTTTCTAATTTTCAAATTTTGAGCATAAATATTTCCTTTTGTTTCTTTAGGGTAATTCTTTTTTCAGAGTTGTAGGATCAGTTAATATAATTTTGCATGATTTCTACACATGCAAATTATACAGTCACATATATTTTGCTTTTAAAATATGTAACGTGGCTATTTGAAATTATTTTCTTAATTTTTATATGGTTAGTGAATTTAAATACATTTATTTTCTTATATTTATAAACATATTTGTCCAGGTAACAAATATTTACTGTATTTTCAAGAAGCACTTACTTTATTAAGAAAGCCTTCATTACCTGATCACTTTTTGGAAATATTTATACTTGAATTTAAAAAAAAAAGTTTGAGCTCGGCATGGTGATTTGTTGCATCCATTTTCTAGCTATGGTGGGAATTGTAAATAGGGTTTGTAATTCGGGAGAAACTGGGAAACTATGAGACCTTATTATAAAACTATTCAGAGTGAACTGATTAGAGATGTAGCCATCGCTAGTGTTATATAGAGCACCTCGCTATCACATTCTAAATCTTGAGTTAAAACACCAATAACATCAATCCTTTGTCAAAATAAAAGGACACTTGTTTCAAAATGATTATTATTTAAAACTTATTTGCAAAGGTTCTCATGTCTTCTATTAATTTTCGATTTACTTAATCTATAAAAATCCAAGTATATTGTGACTATTTTATTTCTACTAAACTTTTAAATAGTACGAGCAATATTATGATTTCATATATTAACCTACTTTTACTGTTTGTGATAAGTTCCTCCGTTTAATATAATAAAATCAATATTCCAAATGTGTGTATGTGGTGTGTGTGTGTGTGTGTGTGTGTGTGTGTGTGTGTGTGTGTGTGTGTGTGTGTGTGGTTTTTGTGTGTGTGTGTGCTTTGTGTGGACTTTGTAATGCTTGCGAGATCACACCATTGCTTCACATATGCAAGGCCAATGGTTTACGACTGAGCTATTCTTTCTAGTTATAATCAAAATAGTGTTTTAATCCATGACTTTCAAACTTTCATTCCTAGTATGCCCTTTCAAAATTATATATGATAACATGTGATCCATATTCAATCCACGTTAGCAATTTTTATTGTTATTTAGAATATTTCCACTGCCTTTCCACTTCCAAACTCTTTTGTTTGTTATTGATAAAGGTTTTACTTTGCTTCTTTTGTCTCATTATTTTTCCCTTTAGATTTTAACTATTCTTTCTCTTATTTCTTTGGAAATTAATTATCATATTCCTATTACAAATTCTTTACATTTTAACAGGTACATACAATGCTTTAATTTCTATTTTAATTTTTCCCATTTTCACTGACTTTTAGTACAAACTATTTGATGGATTAAAAAGAAACTTGTCTCAGGAAACGTTATTTTTCTCCTTCTCTTCTCTGAAGTCTTTCTGTGTTTTGAAACACAATAGCAATGACATATAGCTCCTATCTGGTACATCATTGTTTCCCCTCTCACTCTCCTCTGTTGTACAGCTCAAGTTGTTATCATTCAGCTTTGTTATGTTACATTGTTATCTAAATAGTAACTCATTCTTGAATTAATTTTAGTTGTTTCAAGTATTCTCTGAAGACATTTTTCTATATATATCTGGGGTCTTGTGTTTTTACAAGGTACAAAATATCAGTCACTTTCAAACATCTAGATATCTCTGTAGAATATTGGTCCACCTGCTCAATAAACTCGTATGTAAATTCAAGGAATACAGGTCAGTTAGAACATTCTTGTAAAATGGTGTAGCTTCAGCCTTCATACTAGCTTTGAATCTTTTTACCATGTTTAGTAGTAAAGACAACATAGTTCTACTACAAGAGCAGACACATAGAAGAATGTAACAGATTTGTCAAAAATAAATTCTCAGTTTATGGTCAATAGATTTTGAAAACTATCCTATGACTTTATGAAATGAAAAATAGAATCTTAAATGGGTGTATTGGCACTATTGTCTCTCGAGATTTAAAGAATGATCTTAGTCTACTACCTCAATCCCTTTTTTTGTTTCATTTTTTTTTTGTCACTCATGGAGCTTGAACTCTGGGATTAGGCACTGTCCACGTCCTCTGCAGATCAATGCGAGCACCCTACCACTTGAGCCACCGAACCACTTCTGGCTTTCTAGTGGTTTATTAGAAATATGAGTCTCAAGGACTTTCCTGCCCGGGATGGCTTTAAACCGTGATCCTCAGATTTCAGACTCTTGATTAGCTAGGATTACAGGCGTGACCTACAGGCATCTGGCCTACCACAATCCTTATACAAAAATTTAAAATAAAAAAATGATTATCAAACTAAATGCGAGATATAAAAACCAATAAGAGATAAACGTACAATTTCATGATATTGTATCAGTAAAGGTTTCTAAATGGAAAGCATTAGTTGCTAAAGAAAAGCAAGAATATACTGGATTATATCAAGTGATAGCCTTTCATAATACAAAGACACTATACTCATAATTCAAAGGACACTATAACCAAAGTGAAAACATATCCAACAGATAGAGGTAACATATTTGTTAATGCTAAAATGTGAAAGCTACAATGATTCTTAACCTTAAGTATTTTTATATCTTCTATTTCTATATAATTTTTCCTGAATATGATATTTCTTTAAAGAATATGTGTAAATTAATAGTCAATAAGAGGAGCACATGAAATAAGTTCCTCTTTAGTATCTTAGAAAAAAGAAAAAGAGGGGCTGGGAAGGTGGCTCAGTGGTAGAGCGCTTGCCTTGCATGCTCGCGGCCCTGGGTTCGATTCCTTAGCACCACATAAGCAAAAAGAAAAAAGCCAGAAGTGGCATTGTGGCTCAAGTGGTAGAGCGCTAGCCTTGAGCTGAAGAGCTGAGGGACAGCGCCCAGGCCCAGAGTTCAGGCCCCACCACCGGACCCAAAAACAAAAGAAAAATAAAGAAAAAAATCACTAGTATGATCCTAATATAAAAAGATGACACAAAACATAGTAATGCATTTGTGGAGGAATTGATAAACTACTCATAGTGATCCATTTGTATAATACTGCAATCATTTTAGCAAGCAAGTTTTCAAGTCTCAAAGGTCAAAAATAATTGTATAGGATCAATTCATTATACTTCTATGAATGTATTAAAGAGAAGTAAAAAAAAATTATTTGGACAGGTAATTGTAGTTCATTGACAGTCCACTTAAATAGTATGTGTGAGACCCTGGAAAAAATCCCCAAAATAAAAATTTGAAAATACACACTACAGAGGATGTATGCTGGACAAATTCTAGTAACAGAATTTTTTTTTATCTATTTTAATGTCTGTTGTAAAATTTTTAGCATTTCTATTTGAAGAAACGCAAGTTTGTGAAAATTAGGCTTTGAAAACCTATGAAGGAACAATTCACTTCCAAAGCACTAAAGTGTATACAATAAAAGGAGATAGTATATTGCAAGTGAATTACATGTCAGCAAATAAACTATTGTTAAAAATTCTTCACACAAAATTCAGAATATCTAAATAGACGTTTTTGGTTTTGGCTAAATATTCTGTAAACTACAGCGATTAAAACGAACATGTGATTTCTGTTTATTTTAAGGTTTTTTTTGGTCCGTTATTTTGAGTTTATACAGAGATATCTCAATCAAGAGGGTATGTGATAACTGGAATACCTAGGAATTATGCATCATTTGTAAGTAATTGATAACCTTTTCTGGACGAAACGTTTAGCAAATGACAGAAGACACAAAACTATGCATCTGCATTTTATGAAAGCCATTGGAGCATTAAAGTAGGATAAAGTCAAGTAAATATTTTGCATGTATTATATTGGTCTCTCTTTAACTTGAAAGTTACAGATTTTTTTTTTATATTCTATTGGGACAATGATCTGCTGTCACTTATTTTTTTCTCTTCCCCTTCTTTTGCCCTTCCACTTACATAATTATTATTTAAAGAGACATACTTGCCCTTGCATTTCTAAATACTTCAAAATTATCTGAACTATTTTATACTTCTGGCAGGCTCCTATATCTTTCTCAAAGGAAATATTTTTGACACTACCATTTTTATCCTCTATGATATTGGATATCTTCCTGCCTCATTCAGTGCAAGATATACATTAGACTCAGCCAGATATCTCAAAACTCGTACCACCATAAAATCCTATCTTACTTAGAAATCATGCTTTTAGAATGTCTGGGGAGGTGGCATCTCTCATTTTTGAATGACACTAAGTGATACTTATATGCAGTCATGTTTTAAACCAATATGCCACTCAGTAGATGAACGAAATGTGGTTTATGTATGCATGGTGGAATTCTATACTTCAAATTCATATGGAACTGGAAAGACTTGGAAAAATCCTACGAAGTAAAATAAACAAGACACAAAGAAACAGATTCCGTGGCTTCCTCATTTGTAATAAGTAGGAAAGGTCTAGAATATAAAGAAAAGAAAAAGAAAAAGAAATGTGATCTTAGCCACTAGTTCCTTGCTGGTATAATTCCTGCTCTCTCGAAAAGGACTTTTTTCCAGTTAAGTCCCTGGTCTTATATCTGACTGGCTTGGAACCAGAATTATTCTTCCTTTCTACTTTTTACAAATTTGCATGATTACCCATCATGATTTAGAGCTAGTAGAAGAAAGAGAGTGGTCTCATCCTTCATGTTCCACTTAGTAGTAATGCTTTCTCTATGTCACTCTCATAGATCGACATACTGGCCTTGGCTTTATTATTTCAACGCTGTCTTATTTGCAGATTCTTCTATAGAGTATTGAACCATTATACTTAAACACAGAACTTCTCTTTCTCCTATTCCTATTGTTTTTCCTTCTGTTAACTTGTGTGCACTTGGGTAATAATGCACAACGCAAACACTGACAAAAAATGCTTCTGAGAACCTTCTTCCCACTTAAAATTGGTCTTAATTTACAGAGCACTTAGGAAATTTGAACTTAATATACTCCAGGATAATGTTTTTTTTTCATTTTTTATGGTGAAAATTGTGGGCAGAGGTATTAGAGTTACATAAGTAAGTTAATGAGTACATTATCTACCGAACATTGTTAACTCCTCTTTTGTTTTTCCCGCCATCCCTTTTCTCCACACTGCCCCAACTCTCTCTTCCCATCCCCAACTAGGAAAGTTCATTTTCAACATAGTGTCTTGTTCATCTCATTGTAACAACGGGTCATACTGTATACTTCTTTCAGCATTTTATTTCCCTTCCTCTCCCCACATTAGAAAAATGTATATGCAATTTGCAGCTCACCGACCTCAAATACAGTGGAAACGGGTTATACCATGGAGGAAGAAAATAGAAGAGAAACAAAAAAATCACATAATACATGGTAGATACATTAAAAACAATAGTAAGAAAGAAAAAAGTTGTGTCCGTATTTGGGGTTCATTTCGCCATATGTACATGGATAATGTTTTATAAGCCATGTAAATTCCATATTTTCTCTTTACTAAGTTGTCTCTGAAACACGTGTTACCTCGTGTCTAAAGATGCCTTTGTGCTATCTCAATGAAGCCAGAAAACATTCATTTTCCTGGAGCAATGCCATATATTGTTACCGGAAGTAAGTGGAAGGAACTTTTACAGGAAGTAGAAACTGAATCCAGGAGAGAAATTGAACATAGAGAAATGACAAAGTTCAAGTTAATTTGTGTTCTCATTTTTACTGTACAAGAATATAATCCAAGGCTTGAAGGGAACTCTTTCCCTATCTTTTTTGAGTGTGCACTTTAGCCATAAAACTTGTCTGTAAACTTCTAGTTGACAGTATTACAAAAGGAAACAATATGCCATTTGAAGGCCAGCATGGAAAAAAAGGAAATAACATTGTTTTACAGTGCTCTACTACAAAGAAACAAAGACATGGAGGTTTTAAAATGTCTTATGCATGAATATTTAACTCCTGAGATGATTCTCTTGTTGCAAAAGTCAGATATCCATTCCTTTATTCTGGTCCTGAGTTCGCCATATCAATAAGGATTCCAAAAAGCAGGATGCAGTGAGTTTGATCAGCAAAAGGAGCGTCTTTTCAAAGCAGTGCTTTAAGGATGGTCCCAGAGAAATATGTGGGTTTTATTGTTTCTTGTTTGTTTGTTTAGTTTGTGCCACTTCTGGGGCTTGAACTCAGAGGCTGGAACCTGTCCCTGAACAGTTGTCTTTCCTGCCCACCTGCCCCCAAAGCTAGTACTCTACTACTTGAGCCAAAACTCCACTTAAGGATTTTTGGTGTTTAATTAAAGATAAGAGTTTGAAAGATTCTACTTCCTGAGTTAGCTTTGAACTAAGACAGTAAGAAAATCAAGTCACATCAACTGTACAGACTTCTTTCTTGAACCAAGAAATATTAGATAAAGTTTATTATAAAGGTAATATTTGACAATTTTTAAAAGAAGAGAATATGTGCAGCAAAGAAGCCATAACTTAAATAACTCAGCAAAAGTAGGTACACTGAGTCATATTGGAAATTTTTTTCTGCTTGGGAAGATTACTATTGACTTCGTAGTTTCTTTTGGGGAAACTTCAAGTACATTTCACATTTTCATTGGTCGTGGGGCATGAACTCTGATCCTGGGCATGTGCCTCAGCTCTTCAGATCAAGTTGGGTGCTCTGCCATTTTAGTTACAGCACCACTTCCGGGTTTCTCGTAGCTAATTGAAGATGTGTCTCATGGACTTTCCTGACCAGGAAAGTCCTCTGGTCTCAACCTCCTGAGTACCTAGGATGACAAGTGTGAGCCACCAGCACCCGTCTCATATTTGCATGTATGTGCCCTTAATGACAAATAATGGAAATTTGAATCAAGTGATGACATTGCAGCTTTTCAGAAAATTTGAGGTAGCAATAAATATGTCATCCTTTTCCATGTTGTTACATTAATGACTCATGAGCCATTGGACTCTTAATTTAGCATCCTCTGAGGTCTGCATCGGTGGACTTAGTATAATTAATTTTTAGTAGATAAATAGAGAAAGACTGAGATTTTTAGAAAGCAAAGGAGATCAGATATGAAAGAAGAACATAGAATGGGATAAAACTTATCTCACAGAGATTAAGAACTAGCCTAAGTGATTTAGAATGCTAAAGGAATGAGGAATAAGCCTACTTGATAACTAGTTCTTTAATAACCAAATATGGTTCCCAAGAACAGTTTCTGCTATAATTTAGTTATTATTATCATTTATATCTTGCATCTGGATTTATTCCTTCACTTCTATCACAACTATTAATTAGCTGGTGCATTTTTGGTGCCAAAAGTGACCAAAATTTTTCCAAGTCTCACTTAGATTAATCCTCACCTGATATCTAAGCACATTCTTGACATTAATTGCCATGACCTACTAACAAAATGTTTTTTTTTTTTTTTTTTTCTCAACGCAGTCTTCTAATATAGGTAAAGTACATGAATTAAGAACTATTGTTAGGTCATAGTTGGAAGGAGCAATAATATATTCCAAGTATAGTTTCTTTATTTGGCGTTTACTAGTTAAATGAATTTTTTTGCCAGTCATGGGGCTTGAACTCAGGGCCAGGGAACTCTTCCTGAGATTTTTCTTGTTTTGCTTAAGGCTAGCACTCTACCACTTGAGGCATAGCACCACTTCTGTTTCTGTTTATGTGGTGCTGAGGAATTGCACCCAGGGTTTCATGCATGCTAAGCAATCACTGTACCATGAAGCCACATTCCCAGAGCCTTAAATGACTTTCTTAAGATGACTTTGCTTTTTCATTCCATTACTATGTATTATAATTTAGGTTAGGTGGTAGAAAAGGAAGTGAAAAACAATACTAAGCCCAGTAAGGCTGACATTACTGTCACATCACTAAGGAAGTACAGTGTTAAGACCTTTAGGCCTCATAGGGCTCTTGCATGTGACATTATTTGGATTACATTATTACATAATATTTTACACTATTATGTAAAAAAAAAACATTAACAGTCATCTTCGACATTCATAACATTCTGCTTCCAATTTCAAGTTCAAGAGCCAAAAATTTAAGCCTTTTTATTGATTAGATGTGTTTTCTAGGAAGGAAGAATGAGGATGTGGAAGGTGATGTTGGAAAAATATTTATATTGGCTCCCAGTCCACAGTTTTTGCATTTTTAAAAAGTATTACTGATGAACTCCTAAATCTTCTTGACTATGCTGTCTGCACAAGATCCAGATAAAGGAAGACATTTATTCTGGTGGATAGTCACATATATTAACAAAATCCAGTTCTGCAAAAAAAAATTACTAGTATAAAGTATTGACTATAAAATGGTTTCTTGTCCTAGCAGAACAAAATGCAGTATTGAAATGATTAGTCCAGCTTTCTTTGAGATTTTATGCTGTCTCAGTATCAAGATGTTCTCTAATTCCAGTAATATATAAGCATAAAAGATTTGATTTGAAGATCTCAGTAGTTTCAGAAACAAAGGTACATAGTAGCTTCCTTCATGCAGAGGCGTTTGATGGCATGTATCACTGATCGTATTGTAATTATCTTTTTTTTCCTCTTCATCTCATGTTGCATATTTTGGCATATTAATCTGTCCTGCATCAGCTTCCTGTAGGTGAGATTTACCTCTACACTGCAATGTGAAGATGGGGCATGTGACTTACTTCAGCTTACAAAAATGAACCAGAAGTGGTGAAAGGCTATGTCTAGGGCAAGATTTCTATCCCATTGTCTGGGTCTAAGAGTTAACTTCTTTTCCCTTAGCTATAAAAATAGCATATTTCCAGAGGGAATCTTTTTTCAACTTATATACTGAAAGAATATAGCATGTGAAACTGAGGCAAAACTCAAACATAGGAAGAATTAAGCTAATATTAGAATATGATACTAAGATATTAGTTTCTTACTATTCTTGTATACTTTTATGATAGTTTCATACAGCACTTCAGTATTTTAGAAATACTAAACAAGTACTAAACAGATAACACTTCCTGTTTGATGCTATTACATTTATTTTTTAAATAAATAAGCATTCTATATGTGGTCACTTGAAGCATTAACTTTTTTGCAAATGTGTTTAATCACTCTAGAGCACTGTATCTAACACCCACAATCATTATCCAGACCTTGTGATTGAGATGAAGAAGAACAAAATATCTAGATTTCTCACTTCTCTTTTCCTCTTCTCCTTTTTCTAGTGAGAATTCTCATCCTTTCTCCAAATTCTCCTATTAATAAAGGAAGAATGAGACATTGTGCATATCAAGCAAAAGGCTTCAAAGCCAGAATTTTATTCTTTCACAAATAGATGAAGTAAATCAGAATGGCTCAAGGAAGAAGGAAAACATGATTTTTTCCCCTTACTAGTTTCAACAATAGAGTCTGAACACAACTCTAAATATTTAATAAAACATTTGCTTTGGCTAATTTTTAAAAATACAGTGTTTTAGAATAAATAATTTTAAAAATTAAAAAATTTAAATATATAGTAATTTGTTGTTTGCTTTTGGTAGGCATGAAATAAGACTGCATTAACATTGTGTGAGTTGAAAGGCTAAATTTTATCTGAATCTAAACAAAATGAAAAATATATGATGTTAAGATAAATAGCAGTTAGGTACATTTTCTACATGACATACACACAGGGACATTTTTTTCTTCTTTTCCTCTCCACACTTCAATAAGCAGTTCATGTAATTCAAATAGCTGTGTTTATTTCAGAAATAGATTAGACATAAAAAAGTTAGAAGAAGAGAACCAGGATTGGTGGTACATTCTTTAAAAATATCAGTCAAATAACTATTAACCATAATTCCAAAATAATAACAAACAAATGCTCTTGAAAAGAGGAGATTGTAAGCAGAATATACAAAGAGTGATAGTGCCAGAACTGCTTCAGGAACTGCTCTCTGACATTTAAGATTTCTAGTACATGACAATGTTTTAATCAGGATTAAAGGCTTTCAGGAACTCAAATTTTTAGTTATATTTCGTTGAAGAAATACTTTTTCAAAATTAATGAAAAGATAGCAGGTTTTAGTAGAAAGAATGCTTACACACTCATTGTGGTAGGCAGTAAAATACCTTTCCAAAATATCTATAGTCCCGAAATATCTAATCCATCAAATGTAGATTTACATTTTATATATGTTTGTAAAATAATCACCTTTCATTACCTATGGAACACAAATTTGAATAATTATCAGATGGGGAAAGTTTACTCAAAAGTCCCAGCTGTAGTTCGAGAGGGACATTATTAGGTAAGAACCATCAGAAAGATGTAAAGATGCTACATTAGAAGATAAAGGAAAAGACAACAATCCAGATTCTGAAGTTTCTGGAAAGCGGAACAGGAAGTAAATGCGTTTTCCACTAGAATCATCTGAAAAATATTTCAGTTCTGTAGGGGGCTCAATTTTAATTTAGTGAGAATTATTTTAGATTTTTGTCCATTAGAAATGTAAAATGATAAATACGGATTGTTCAAGCCAATTAACTTGTAGAAATATTTTACAGAAGATGTGATTTAGTAAACTAACTCAACTAAAGCCTCTCCTGATGCAACCGCAAGATTATCACATGTCCTAGTTTCTGAGAATAAGAAAAACTTGCCACCAGGTTTGTACACATGTATGATATACATACTAATAAGGGCCTTGCATTAATGAAGTCTTGAAATTCTAAATAATATTTAAATAAGAAGGTCCTTTTCTTCATTTTCACATTTGGGGATCACTAAGTACCAAAGTTATGTAGAAGGCTATAGTAAGAATATAGAAACGAAATCTGTCTTCTAATGTTATAAAGATGATTTATGTCACTTTGATTTACAGTTGTAAGGTAATAAAAAAAAAGGTAAAACAGAAACACTAAGTCAATTTTATATCTTTCCTAACTTTCCAACAGAAATTAGAGAATCCAGTAAAGATACAGCAATCCCAGGAAGATATAGGATGTTATAGGATCACTAGATGGTGAAAAGAAGGTAACAAGAATGGGTCCCCTGGAACAATGGGAAACAAAATCTACACCTATACATTTTGATATAGCTAGAAAATAGTTTCTACAATGCTAAGTCTTTATATTTTAGGTTTGTTTACACAGCAACTTTACTCTCTAGGAAATGATTCTTTATTAATACTCAAGAGTTTGCAGCTTATAACCCAGCAACAAATAATGTTTCTAAATATAAACAAGCATGATACTAAGAGTAACCAAGGCTACTTGCATTGCTATAGCTGATAAAGAAGAATGATCTTGGGGAATAGTCAAACTTTTTCATACCTTTCCTCTTCTCCAACATGAGAAGTCATAGTCTAGATATGTCTCATGGACTTTCCTGCCTAAGCTGGATTTGAAATATGATTCTCACCTCTCAGCCTCCTTAGTAGTTAGTGTTACAAGCATGAGCCATTGGCGCCTAGCTACATAATTATTTTTTACACATATATGAAGTATGAAGTGGCAATCCCATTCATTTATATGTTGCTTAATGATCAAGCTACATCGTATACATTAATTTCTGCGTGTAACATTTCTTTATAGTGAGAATGCTCAAAAACTTTTCTTCTGGCTGATGAAATATCTATTCTTAACTATAATCACTTTGCCTCTTGTAGTATAAAATTAATATATTTACTTTTAGTCACAGAAGTCTGCTAATTAAAGTTATATGAAATATGAATTGTAAAGTGAAAGAAATTCATAGTTTCATTACTTGTTTAAAGAAAATTATAATGCATTTTTCAATTATATTTCTTTGGAATGTGTAATATTCATTGATTTATCTTAAAATTGATAGCAATTACATCATATCTAGTTGATTCAAACTTGTATTTAAAATTGTACACTTAACACAAATATACTTCCACTTTCTTCTAACACATAATTAAAAAAACAGTATAGGAAAGTTTGGTGTTATCTGTTAATGTATAGAATCATAGAAACTCAGGAGGCTAAGACCTGAATATTTTAATTCAATATCAGTCCAAACAGACAAAAATGTGAAAACTTATCTCCAATTGTCTAGCAGGAAGCAGAATTTGAGGATGTGGCTCAAGGAATAGCGTGTCATAAGCCATTAGCAAAGAATACAACAGAGACCATTAAACATTGAGTTCAAGCCCTAAAAATGGCAAGTACACAAAAGACAACAACAAAAAAGTGATATGAACATCAATAATAAAGACAAAATAGTAGAAAAGATCATGAGAAACGTGTGTGAACATCTGGAATTCAGAAATCATTTGACAGAATTTTGATTCATCAGAGGTAAAAGTCACAGTATAATTTGAACAACCTCATTGAAGTCATTTGTGTTGAAACCTGGCTATTGGGTAACATGTGAAAGAGCAGACTGGATTACCTGACATAGCAGACATTGCCTGTAACTATACACCTTCCCACTCTGAAAAAATCTAAAATCGTGCTTGTTAATTTAAAAAGAACCTCATGCTAGAGACTTTTTCGTCACCCAGACTGGGGTCCTTATTTTGAGGCTTCAGACCAGTGCTTTCATTTGTAAACACTTCTGTTTTACTCCCCTTCACTGGTGTAGTTATACCTTACTAAGCTGGCACCAAGCCACGCCCTAGAAATTGGGCAAGAGCATTTGCTGATGCTCTTCCAACTTCTCTCTGTGGCTCAGGATAGCCAGACTCTTGTAGCTAAGATGGGTTACTTTGATGTCCAGGTGGCCTTAAACTGGAGACAAACATGTAATGGATATGTCAACATGAGTTAGTTTCAAACTATGATCTTCAGATCTGAGCCACTATGCTCAGCCCAGTATTTCCAGTAAGTTACTTAATCTTTCTGACACTCAGGTTCTTCCTGTGTGGAAAGTGAAAAGAATTACTTTGTGGACCTAAGAATCCAGTTGGAGTTATGACTGGGTGCAGGAAGTATAAGTGTTCAGGATGTGTGGACAGAGTCTGACACTCTCATAAAACTACTGGTATTTATATTTAAATGAATTCCAGGAATTGGAAACAAGAGGGATTTTTCTGTTCTTGTTTATCTTTTTATGGACATTGAAGGAGCCACAGAAATTCAAGGAGAACAGGGAAATAAATGCAGCAGTTGTACTCTGTAGATATTATATTCACAATGATCTATACCTCTTGTGGACAGGGACAGGAGGGAAAATCAGAGAGAGAACAAAGTGATGAGATTGTCAAACAAGAAGTGAACTCGTTAGTGACTTATAAAATGGTGATCTGTATGTACACTACCTTAACAAAAACCATTTGAAAAATCCAGGTTGATTATTCTCTCTTCCAATTTTTGTAGAGGCCCTTAAGACTCAGGCTTACCTGGAGTTTTTGAAGGTCACATTATATGATAATTAATGTAGAGCCTGAATCTCTTAAGAAATGTTATAAAAAGTATTTCATTCTTAGTGCCTCTTTCTCTTTGAGTGGTGATTATATATGTTGTTGTAATAGCTAAATTTTTACTTTTTGTTTTTTGTACTTGTCAGGTGTTGAATTCTTCTTAAAGCTTTGTGACAAAGGTCTGCTATATCTTTGCACCCTTCCCTTAACTAAAATAGTCATTAATCTTTGAAATTAATGTACTTGAGTATGAGTTTTATTTATTGATTTAATTTGTCGGCGGTGGTGAACTCTGGGCCTTGATGCTATTCCTCAGCTCCTCAGCTCAAGACTAGTGCTCTACCACTTGAGCCACAGTACCACTTAAATCTTTTTCTGCTTAGGTGGTGCTGAGGAATCAAACCCAGGGTCTCGTGCATTTAAGGCAAGCTGTCTACAACTGATGCACCTTCTCAGCCCTTATGAGTGTCTACAACTGATCCACCTTCTCAGCCCCTGTGAGTGGTATGTTTGTGCACGAGTCTATCAAGCAAATCTATTGAGAAATGTATACATTTGCCACTAGACATATTCAAAATTATGAATTAACTGATATTTTAATGAATAAAACTGTTATCATTGATACTAGGAAGTGTTTGTCTCCCAATACTAAAAAGATGGAGGAGGGTATTTTAAACTAAAACTACAAAAGAAATTTTAAGATCTTGTTGCTAACAAATGTGTCCAGGTATTATTACATTAAACCGACAATTCAAAATAGTTTTTCTTCATGAATACAGAGATCAAAGGTCTTATTATCCTTATTTCAAAATGCAAATTAAAGGGGAAAAACAGTCAGGAGGTAAAATTTATATTGAATGTTAATAGTTAAAGAGGAAAAGAAGATCCTAGACGACAAACTAAAGACAAAGCAATATCAGAGCACTATATGCTCAATATCAAATAAGAAGGTTTGATTGAAAAATTGAGCTGGAATGTGCACATCAAACAAAAGCAAGAAATTAGAGCCTACCACCAACAAAGAAACACCATAATGCATATCTCAGAAAAAGGAAAAAATTCCTTGTCCTTGATTTCAATGATACATATAACCCCCCTGCACACACACACACACACACACACACACACACACATGAATGTATGCAACAGCTCAACCTACTCACATTCATTCAACATGAATCAAAGATCTTCCTATAATATTTGGAACTTTAAATATTTCTAGTCTTGTAAATAATTGATAACAGATGCATAAGCAAATATTTTCGGAATAAAACTCTGTTGTGTAAATGAGAAGTTATGATGGTTATATCTACTTAAAATATCTCTCAATCTCGAAAGAATTAAACAAGAGACAATACAAATTTGGGACTATATTTCTACCAGCTATTCTGCAAAGACTTAATAAGAAATTATGAGATCTAATATTAAATACCAAATTAATACAATTAATACATGTGTAGATAAAGTGAAAGACAGTGATCAGAGACCTATGCTGCCTCCAATTCCCCAGCAGACTGCACACTGTGACACCTTTGATTCTGCTGTGCCAGTCCCAGAGTTCTTTTCCCTACAGCAGTGGCCCTGCTGGGGTTGGGGATGGGGGCTGTGTGGAGAGGAAGGAGGCCACAGGAGAAGCCAAGCTTTGGTTGGGGCTGAGGGTGGTGGGGAGAGGATGGTGGGGAGGCCCTGAAGGAGGCTGTGAAGGGAGGAAGAGGCAGTTGGCCAACAGCTCAGGCAGCAGCTCTAAAGGCAGAAGGGTTCTGGGGAGTGTCTGTGAGGTGTGGAAATTGGGGTGGATTTGCTAGGGCCTGTTTGCTTGGTGAGGAGAGGAAGAAGTCTCGAGTCCCACCCAAACAGATAGTGAAAAATGAGACAACCAATGGCTGAAGAACTTCAAGAACAAAGGCAGGGACTTATAGGGAACCTCTAGGGCCAGTGAGGGCAGCAAGGCTGGGCCTGTGGTTGTCATGCCTCTCTCAATGCCCTTGGAAGTGAGGGCCAGCTCTGTTGTTGGCTAGGCCTCACTCTTGCCTTGAAGCAGGCACCAGGAATTGTCAGCACAGCCTCAGCCTGCCCCAAGGAGGTGGCCTGTTGTGGGTGCTGTAGCCTGGGCAGCTGCTAGGAGGCTATACACAGCAGGGCAGAGGAAGCATATTTGGTAGGCTCTGCTCCAGCCCAGCCAAGCTCAGGGCCACTTGGGAAGTTCCAGCTCTGGATCAGGACCATCAGGACCAGGCATTGCTCCCTAAACAAGTAGGGCCTCTGGGGACTTGTGCAGTGGCCACCACGTGTGAGTTGTGAACCTCCTTAGAATGGCCGAGGAGTCTCAAAGAAGAGGTGCATTTGCTTCTGTGCCTCTCCCATCTTCTGGATTCTTGCTCTCCTCCTGCCTCCTGCCTTGTCCAACTGCAGGAGTCAACTTCTCCAAGCCACTGAGAGGCCATCCCGGAGATACTCACAGGGCTTTCCAGGCTGCTTCACCATGCATGCAGGGCTCACAGGGTGCCATCCTCTAGGCAAAGCATACCCCCATTTGAGCTTGGCCACCCCTGCCTAGGGGACCACGAATTGCATTCTTGCACAGAAAACTAGGGGTACACAAGGCCGTCCTGCATTCTAAGGCACCCTTTCCTTCCTCTTGCTCAGGTGTGGAGCAGCTGTGGAGCCAACTGCAACATCATGTTAGTTTATCTAAAAAGAAGAGGAAAAAAAGCTTCATTGTCCCAGATACAGCTGCTCCTGGGGTTCTTTGTGTACCCTCGTCTTGTGCTTAGATAAGTATCCCCAAGACCACCACGGAGCCAGTTCTCATGCGACCACATTAGAGTCATTTATTGCAAGCTTGAGCCTGGAATAAGAACTGTCACCATTGCAGTGTGTCAGAGTTGAGAGCCTCGACCCTTCAGTTAAATGGGTAATCTTATAACAATCTTATTGGCTGGCAAGTGCAGGCTAAGCAATAAGCAATAATTTGTGGAGGAGAAGGGAAAAAACAAATCGTTTAAATAGGGATACAGTTGGACCCATTGCAACAATGAGATGTACAAGTTCTTATGGAGAAAAATGAACTTTACAACTTTGGTTGGGGGGGAGGGGGAGGAGAATTCGATGGGGGGGCGGGGGGAGGATGGGAAGGGATGGGAGGGGGAAACAAAGGAGGAGGCTACAATGTTTGATAGGAAATGTACTCATTATCTTGCCCATGTAATTGTAACCCCTCTGTACAGTATTTTCACAATAAAAAAGATAAAAAAATTAAATTTTTTTAAAAAATCTGTAATTTTAGGTACTTCCCTTCATCCGCTGATGGCTATTGCTAGGGGAGTTATGGGCAGAACGTTATTGTGACATTTCAGGGTTTTTCCAAGAACCTGAGTTCTAACTTTCAGTAAAAGTCTACTTACAATGTGTACTTTCAGTAAAGGTCTTCACAATGGATACTTTCGGAGTATTCGGAGTCTAAGTCCAGAATGCCTGAACTTTGGCAAAGGCCTCTCACTAGCCTGTGTGTGTGTGTGTGTGTGTGTGTGTGTGTGTGTGTGTGTGTGTGTGTGTGTGTTGTGTGATAGAGTCCGACACAGCTGAGGTTTGGGGTAAAATACTCCTTCGCTTTAGCATTGAGTTTTGGTATCTATTGTTTGTCCCACCCACCAATTTTGAGTTCTAAAGTTGTCCTTCTAAATACTTTCATCCTTTGATCTTCTTGATATTCAGATTCCTAAGGTCTGCTTGTGAACTTCAACATTTGCTTCATGAAGGTGATGCCTATCTTCTAACTTTTAGGAAGTCCTTTGCTCTCTTTAAATGCAGTTTGTGCTGTATTAGTGGTTTTACTTAGCCCAGACTGGGGTGGCCCAGGCTCTGACTGTTAATTCTGAGATGATTTTAGCCCAATATGAGATACTATACTTTTAGTATATCAGTGAAAGAAGTTCAGCATCTTTATTGAAACAATTTCCTGGCTGTAAATACAAACAAAAACATCCAGTGATATAAATGTACAATTTGTTGTTTTTAGTTAATTGTTCACCACTGTAATGAAAAAACATCTTTTTACTAACTAAAATGAGTATTTGTAATGGGAAAAAATCAAATGTTATAAATCTTATAAACTGATCAAATACCAAAAGAAAAAGAAAGATACTAATCAGAAATGAAATACAAATGTAAGTGTTTATTAAATAAATGAAATTTTTGAGATTCATATCTACATAGCAAATATGAAGGAAAATAAAGAGGAAAGTGACTGAGATCCTATCTTACACACCAGAATAGCTATCATCACTCAAATAAATAAACTGCTGGAGAAGTTGAAAAAAATCAGGAACTATATTTGGTTTTGTGGCATTGTAAACTAGTGCAACCCATAGGGATATCTTAATGGAAGTTTACACAATACCAAAAAGACAGATATCTTGATGGCCTTTACCAAAATTGGATACATATTGAAGGAACATTAATCAACATGCACATCCATGTTCCTGGCAGCAATATTCAAAGCAAACATGTTGTGTAATCATCCTAGATGCACCGGAAAGAGGGAATTAAGAAAATGTGCTATTCATAGCTATAAACATGTTCTGGTATATGAGAAGTGAATGTTTCTACTGTATCATTGCTAAATATTTTGAATATATACCTAATCCCACTTTCACTACGTTTTGTGGCATTGTGTTTTTGCTTTAATGAGGAACGTCCATATTGATTTTCAGACCAGTTACAATAGGTTGAATATATCCTATAATATGTGGATATTATATCAAAATTTAAATATATCAATGAACACATAGAGGACCATCATATACAGTTTATAATTTGAAGCAATTTTAAGAAGGCAACAGTTGGGGAAAAAGACGATGTTAGAAGCTTAGAAATACACAGACATGGAAAAATATGTGCAACTAATTACTGCTAATAGTAAAACATTTTCCTCAAGTTTTAACAATGAAACTATTAAAATAATACTTAATAACATCAAATAAATATGCCATAGAAGAAAATGTGCCATAGATATACGTTTCCCTATAATTTGTTTTACTTTATAATAAATGGATTAGAAGAAAGTGTAATTACACGTCTGAAGATGCTAACACTTTCAAGTGTCATTGATTGAATCCAGCAAAGGAAAGTAACAGAAAAGTAGAGAGTAAGAACAAACTGGGGTATGGATAAAGATACTCTGTTGATCTTTGTGAGGAAAAATGTGCTCCGTTTTCCTGATCAAAATAGAGCTAGGACAGCTAACTTTTGACAGAACACTTGTAATGTAGAGTAGTGGAGTTAGTACTTTAGGTAGTAATTTATTACTTTTATTCCCTAATCTTATGACGTGATTCCCAAATGATGTGAGTGATCGTAGATTTTCTTTTTGGGGGGGAGAGGGGTCTGGTCGTGGGGCCTGAACTCTGGGCCTGGGCGCTGTCCCTCAGCTCTTCAGCTCAAGGCTAGCACTCTACCACTTGAGCCACAGCGCCACTTCCAGCTTTTTTGTTTTTGCTTATGTGGTGATCAGGAATCGAACCCAGGGCATCAGGAGTGCAAGGCAAGTGCTTTACTACTGACCCACCTTCCCAGCCCCCTGATCCTAGATTTTCTGAGCCCTTTTTTTCACCCAAAGCTTCTAATTCCTCACCCTGCCAATGGTTCTTCTGTTACTCTCATTTCTCCTTGTTTCTGAACTAAACTCCTGTAACCTTTTGATTCATGAGAAAGAGAAATATGGAGGATGGCTTGGAATCTGAGGTAACATCCACTCCAGCTTGGAGGATCTGGTGAAGGACTACCAGATATTAATTGACCTCTTTGGAAATGGAGAAACTCACTCCCTCAGGCAGAATCTGTCATTCCTTGAGTTTCTCTGAAGGGATTTGATACTAGGGCACAATTCAGAGAATGAGCTTTCCCATTGTCAGAAGGAATAGGTTGAAAACTAAAAGTGGCCTCAGGTTCCAAAGGGCCAGTCAGAAGCCAGGAGATCACACTTTTCTCCTCATCAGGGACCTTCTGGTAGGAATAGAGTCTGAGCAAAGTCTAAGATGGAGATAAACTAAGACTAGGCCTAAGGAGGAAACAAAAGAATGACCCTCTCTTTGACTACAAGGGAGTTGTGTAGTGAGACATGACAACTTCCTTGATATAATAAAATTCACTAGGTAAGTTATCTCACTGCCACTTTGAAGGAGGTCAGTTTCCCCAAAGGAGAAGTTGTTAAATGTTGTGACTGCCAATTTTCTCTCTAGGCTGTTGTCTCTCTCACCCCTTCTCATGTCAGGAATGCATTGCTTCTTTCAGGCACTCAACTACTTGTCCTGGCTCCTAGGCAGGAATACTGTAGGCTATTCTTTGGCTAACCTCTTGCATTTAAGGTAGAATAGGCCCAGGCTCTGCTCATGCCAAAAGATAGATGCAAGAGGTGAATATAAGCTCAGATTTGTACAGAACAACAATCATGTTGAAAAAATTAAATTCAATTAATAGTTGAGTAATTTAGGGTTTATAGCCACAAAATTTAGGTAATTATTAGGAATACATCGAGAATCATGGATTAGGAAGAGAACAGTGAAGTAGGTTCAGGATACAATGGAAATGACACACCATAGCCATAACAGGAGATGAGAATTTGAAGGAACTATTGGCATAGGTCCATTTACTATCTTAGGAGTGACCTTCGATAGGAGGCTTTTAGAATAATATCTAAAAGAGAGGGACTTGCTGGGCACTAGTGGCTCACATCGGTAATCCTAGCTACCCAGGAGGCTGAGATCTGAGTATTATGATTCAAAGCAAGCCCAGGCAGAAAAAGCCAGAAGTGGTGCTGTGGTTCAAGTGGTAGAGTATGAGCCTTGAGCTCAGGGAAAATGCCTAGGCCCTGAGTGCAAGCTTTAGGATCAGCAAAACAACAAGAAACAATAATGATAAAAGAAATAAAAGAAGGACGTAAAGATATGCGATGGAATTATGTTCATGTGTAACTGTTAAGGGAACATAAAAGGAGACAATATGTGGAGCAAAATGATATTTACTTTTTACTAATACAGGATGCAAAGCAAATGCCAAATTCCTCTTCTCAAAAACTTCCAAACTTGGGCTAGGAATGTGGTTCAGTGGTAGAGTGCTTGCCTTGCGTGCATGAGGCTGTGGGTTCGATTCTTCAGTGCCACATAAACAGAAAAATCCAGAAGTGCTGCTATGGCTCGAGTGGTAGAGCACAAACCTTAAATTGAAGAGGTGAGGCACAGTGCTCATGCCCAGAGTTCAGGCCCCTTGTCCGGCCTAAATAAAAACAAAAAAATAAAACAAAAGAAAAAAATCTTCCAAACTTATTTTTTCTCATAATTGAAGAGAGACTCTTTTTACAGAAATTTTCCTTATCTAGCTCGAGGTCATCAGAACTTCAGTAGACTTTTCCTGTTGAGATGTAATGCACCTAACGCTACTGAACCTAATCATGGCTAGGAATGTATGGACATCGATATATTTGTTTTATTTTTCCTTATAAATAATAATAATGTCAGTTATTATATATAATATATTATAATATAGAATATATTATACATTATATAATATATTAAATGTATTATAACATGTATTATGCATTAACAAACTTCCTAGTTTTAGATGTAGGAACAGGTGACATATTGAAAGAAAAACATTTGAATCTCTGAGTTATTTCTCAACCACAGGACAATACCAGGATTCATTCTTATTACCCAAAGAGCAACATAGGAAAGTGATGCCCATGGATGTGGTTCTCTGTATTTTGGAAATTGTGATCATATACATATGTATATATGATACATATATCATATATATATGAAATATCATTTAATAATAGTGAATTTGTAAAACTATATCAACAGATAAATAAGTGAACACCTATGTGCACACACTCCCAGTCACTTTCATGTATAAGAATTTCTTTTCTATTCTCCTATTCACCTACACAGACAGTACATGAGTTGCCCTTGAATTGTCCTGGAAGATCTTTATCGGGATACTGTAGCTTCACATCTTTGTTCCCTAAGTAGCCAGATGTTATGTATTCAATAACAAAATTGTTTCAGGCAAAAGTATCCACCCTGACACACAGAGGAACTTGGATTTCAGAAATGCCACAAATAAGTGGGAGGTACAGCAGTACTTTTCAAAATTGAATAGATTACATATTTATTAGAAAGCTTGTAAGAAAAAAACTTCAGTGTAGGATGATACACTTGAAGAAAACTACAGTTTAAATTACATATAGGCGGGTGCTGCAATAGACAATAAATAAGACTAAAAAAATTACATATGACATCAAATTACAAAGTTCCAGGGCATTTCCTTACTCTTGAGAACTAGAGTAATCCATATTAAAAATAAATAAATAAATAGGCGAATGTTTTATACCAAATTTCAAAGCATACTATAGGTTATACAAAGGAAATGCAATAAGCATGCATATTACAATCTAGTAACATCATATGGTATGAAGAATCTGTATTGATTCATAAAAATCAATACAATGCACTTAAAACATCCAATATCTCAAGTGTCAACTTAGCAGAATACTTTCAATCTGAGGTGTCTATTTTCATATTATCCAGCCCTATCCATCCCACAATGACAGAAGGCTCTTCTGAGAAAGTCCAGAGACCAGTCTACTATGAGTGCTCAATGTGGACCTGTTCCCATTCTCTTTTATTTGGGCATGTGATAGAGTGACTATCTGTTAACTTGCCAAAGGTACAATTTGGACAGGCTTGCAGTAATGATATTTTAGCTCTCATAAAAGAAGGGAAATTGAAGACAGAGGGAAAAATCTATCAGATCCCAGAAAGATTTCTATCATTGTGCTAACCCTGTAGCTTTCTACTGACACTTGAACAAACTGCAGTAATTGCCACTCCAACCACATGTCCAAAAAGTGGCTTGCCAAATATTGGCCTATTTTCACTTTGGTAAATCAAGACACACTATTGTGGCTCGGTTTTACTTAAACTATCAGCTATGGTTGGCCCAAAGGATAGTTGAACTTACCAATTTCATAAATTTTAGGTCATCACACAATCACTTCATAGCCCTTAAACATTAAGAATACCTACCCATATAAGTCTGCATTACATACTTATTATTGTTTTTCTTCATTTGTCATGTTTACATATTTGTGTATCCCAGGGCTTAGCTCTGTCATAGTCCTTCTCATGGTTGTTACCACTGAGTACAGTAATTATTTCTGTATTTTTTTCTCCAGCTCTGTTTTCTTTAATTCATTCCTTAATAGCATCCTGTCTACTGATAACTACTAACTACTGATTTTAGAAAACTCAAAAGATCCCAAAGTGAGCTTTGATTTCTATCTACAAACCAATCCCTCATTACTATTTGATTAAGTGATAACTCTTCCAGCTGTCTTGACAAAATAGCTTGGAAACATTTCAGACTTACATACGTTTTCGCACCTCATATTTAATCTATGACAAGATTTCGACAAATTAACTAACTGTATATTTTAGGAACTATATATATATATATGTATATATATATATATATATATATATACACACACACTCATATACCATATATATGTATATTATAGGAACCATGAACCATATATATATATATATGGTATATCAGTGCTAGTACTATGACTTAAATTTGGGGCCTAGGTTCTTTTATTTTTCTTTATTTTGGGGGAGGTCCGGTCGTGGGGCCTGAACTCTGGGCATGGGTGCTGTCCCTCAGCTCTTCAGATCAAGGCTAGTGCTCTACCACTTGAGCTACAGTGCCACTTGCAACTTTATTCTTTTTGCTTATGTGGTGCTGAGGAATTGAACCCAGGACCGCATGCATTCAAGGTAATCGATCTACCACTGAGCCACCTCCCTAGCCCCTTACTTTTCTTTTTTGCTCAGGCCTTATTTGGTATAAAGATCACCTACAATGTTATTACCCACACCCTTTTCATTTAAAAATATGTATATTCTGTAGCAATATTATTGTCATTATAACCATAATTAGGAAGATAATATGAGTTCATCTTCTCCATACATCTTGAAAGCTAATGAATGTGAAATTTACAGAATATCCTCAAATATGCCTAGTGGAAACCTGGATTTGAATTATGGGTCTATAGTTGATCAGTATTAGGTACTTGGGAAATTTGTTTGGCCTTGTTGCCTACTTCTGTTTTTAATAAAATACTTAATTAATTTACTAACTGGAAGAACTATCATGAGCACTACAATTAACCTAATGCAGATGCAGTGCTTGGAATGGTGTTTGCACATTGTGAAGTAGGTCCCAAAGAAGTCAGCTTCCATCAACATAGTCACAGCATCCTTCCTAAATGCCTTAAGAAATATATACCCAACTGATGTTAATATCTGTGAAAATTTGTCTTTACAAACCAAGGTCTTTTCTTCATATGAAGCAATTAAAGTAATGTTGGGGCTGTCCTGTGGCTTTTACTCTGAAAGCGTTTTGCTTAAATTTTATTCTTACAATATTAGTGGCAGCAGTAGCGTTCTTTAGTGCTACCCTTCATTTTTCTAGTTCTGTGTTCCTTTTGGAATATTATTGTAACTTAGTTTATAAACTTTGTTATCAGAATCAATAAACTACAACTGCTGAACTTTCCAATAAAGAAACAATTTTAGGTGTGCATTACATTTTATGTGCTTAATACTTTCCTGAAAGTATTCCTTTTAGTTTATATATCCCTAACAACTATTTTTTTAAGATTTCTTATATGATTTATAGATTTATTATATGATCCTTATATGATTTCTTAGAGATCCATAAATAAAACATCTCAGAACAGGAAAAGAGTAGGTAAGAAGTAATAAAATAATATTATGGTGTCTTAATGGCTAAGTGTAAAGAACATGTAACAAAACAGTTGGTAGATTCATTTGCTCTTTTTTCTATTCTCTCACCCTTCATTGTAGAAACCTTCTTACTCTGAAGTGCCAAGTCGTCTGGACCTTTCAAGCCTTGTCTCAATGACAGAAGTGATGGGATTAGGACATGTTCTCCTATGGCTGGCTTTTAGGAAGTTCACAATAAAGCAATAGCAGTACATATAAAGAAACCTTTGTGAGTGATATGTATTGACTTCCTCAATTGCCAAAATTAAAATCATATGTCAAAACATCAAATTACTTACATTATAATATATGCAGTTCAACTGGAATCACTAACACTTCAATGAATCAAATGCAAACTAAATTCTCTATATCAAAAACCAACATCTAAGGCAGTGTTGGAAATACCAGAAGAAAGACAATAAATCTAATGGAGTGAGATCTTTAACACTGGCAATGAGCAATGATAGCTGAATTTTTAACCAAGCTTGGAAAGTTCAGGTGTTTACTAATCATGTGATTAGAGTTGCGGAGTTGACCTTGGTATTAAGATTAGAGGTAAAATTCAAAGGTAGCTAAGGTTGCTGCAGTATTTTAGCTCAATACAGTGTGACCCTCCCTGATAATGGTATAGCACAGAGTAGAAGCTAAATCAGTAAAATGTATAGGAAGAATTTTCCACTGAGAGTAATTGCAGGGTGTGATCATCACTCTTGCACTGAAAATGTACAGCCCATCATTCTACTTTAAACTCTAGAGTATTTCTGAACTGAAGACAATTATAACACACCAATGTGCTGTGAGTGCTGAGCAGTTTAGGTGGGTATTACTGTAATATATGTAAAATCTTTAGAGGTATGGAGTGGACTTACCCTCACACTTCATTCTGTGTTGTTAAGTTTCATGGAGAAATGTTCATAATTATGCAATTCACACTCATCTAAGTCTGAATCAAGCAACTGAGATAAGACGTTAGGATCATCACTCCAGTGATGAGGTTTGTGACCTATGAAATAAATAACATTATTTCACAATGTATATGCGTTTCTGAAAATTTATGCAATACCAAATGCCAAATGTACAAAAGGGACAATTGTCCATCGCTTATATTATCAGAAGTTAAGATACTCCTGAATTATACTTTCTTGCTAGAGGATCATAGGGTGACTGCTGATGTTTGGTACCTTTTCCAGTGCTCCTATACATTTGTGAATTTTTTGGGGGGAAGTGTTTTTCCATAGTTTGTTTTGAGGTGTTCAAAATTTCAGTATTGTCACTGACCACAACCATGGAACAGCAAAGAAGATGGTATACCTGGCCAAAGAACTGATAAATCACAGGAAGTGATAGGAAAATAGACACCAGAGGACCCAAAGCTTCATTGCTGGCTTCCGGAACCCCAAATTCTGCTTAACATGTTTATATTAATTCTACTACAGTGGTGCAGTAGTGAGTGATTACAGGTATATTCACAAACTAAGGCATCAATTTAGCTTGTGGTTACAACTATTAACTGAGTTATTGTTTGTATACATAGTGATAATTGAATCCCTTATTTTTAGGGAGCAGAAGGGAGCAATAGTCATTACAACCATAGCACAGACATCCATCTTGTCTCCAAAGTCTTAAACTTTTAGTGTCCAACAGCTCTAACGTAAATACTTTTGAGGTAATAACTCATACCCTTGTCTTCCCTTAACGGTTTGACCTTTACAGAGCACAGCTCTCAACCTTTTGATTGCCATTTGAGAGGGCTTCCCAATAGATCCCTTTCCAGGTATAACAGTTTGACTCTAGAATCACTCAAAAGTACTATTACAGATGGGTTATTTTGAAAAGGATATTTGTTTTCTAGGGTAGGTTCACTTTTGCAAATTTTATTTTATTTAAAGGTACTCTACAGAGTGGTTACAGTTACATGAGTAGGGTAAATTCCTTGTTGAATATTGTTACCCACTCCATTGTTTTTCTCCTATCTTATCCCACCCCCACCTCTACCCCCCACCCCAAAGTTGTAAAGTTCATTGCCGGGATATTGTCTTGTGAATATCACTGTTGCAATGGGTCAGTTCTTTAATCCTTATGTTATTTCCCTTTCCTTCTACAAATCAGATAATGTATATACAAGATGGAAGGTACCAGAATCAAGACAGAGATGTCCAGAGATAAATCAAAGAGAAATGAAATAAAATAAGATCTAGGTACACTTCTTTACCGATATCAAGGTTGATATCTGAAAAAAAAAAGTACTTGTTGTTTCCATGTCTTGGAGTTCATTTCAATTAGCATCATTTTGTATGGTAAAATGTACATAGCTTTGGGGCCTGCAATCCCACTCATGGGCATTTGTCGAAATTATCTCTAAATAGCTAATGGATGAAGAATGGAATTGAAAATAGCAGAGGAAAAAATCAACATGCAGGTATTATGATTTTATAATTCTAATATGAAAGAACTGAAGCTTTTGTTTCATGAAGAAGAAAGTTTAGCCTGTAATTTCAATGCAAGGCATCAGTTGTAATGAGTCTAAAGTCTTTTCCTCCAAGATATCTAAGAGTACTATAATAATCTTCTGAAGAGTAAATAAGTAATTATTTTAATTAGCTTTGTTTAATATTAATTTACATGTAGAAAATAAGTTAAAATATCTTCTCTTGGTCTGGGAAGGTGACTTAGTGGTAGTGTTTGCTTTGCATGCAAGAGGCCCTGGGTTCGATTCTTCAGTACCACATAAGTAAAACGAAAAGAGCCCAAAAGTGGCACTGTGGCTCAAGTGATAGAGCCCTAAACTTGAGCTGAAGAGCTGAAGGACAGCGCCCATGCCCATAGTTCATGCCCCAGGACCGGACTCCAAAAAATAAAACACTAAAACTACCATCACAAGTATGTTTTTGGCAGGATTATTACCATATTTAAGACATGAGACCTGTCCGGATGCCCCTCAATAGATGAATGGATCAAGAAAATGTGGTATAAATACACAATGGAATTTCATGCTTCTATCAGAAAGAATGACACAGGCCCTTTCTTAAGAAAATGGAAAGACTTGGAAAAAGATCATTATGTGAAGGAAGCGAGACTCAAGAAACATAGGCTCTATGGTTTCCATCATTTTCATTAATTAATATATGCTTAGGATAGTCCTGGCAGATAAGTTCATTTTTTACACTCTTAATATTCGCTCTGTGTGTGTGTGTGTGTGTGTGTGTGTGTGTGTGTGTGTGTGTGTGTGTGTGTGTGTGTTTGTGTGTGTGTGCAGTAATGAAACTTGACATGGAGCCTCAAAATCTTGCTTGTGTTTTTCACTCATGATTGACTGAATCTGTACTATTTTAACTAAGGTTTTACTCTGTGTATGATTGAACAATTGAACATAAACGTTCATGGATTGCTACCCCAGCCATCTGTGAACCATGGTCTTCCAATCTCAGCCTCATGAGATGAGATACTGGCATCTAGCTCTATTGCCAAGTGTCATTTGCTTTGTGTTGTTCGGTTTTATTTTTGTTGCTTTTGTGCATCCAAAATCTGTATGGAAAACAAATCATTTATAATCAGGACTATTCACATAAAATGTGTGTTGTTTAAAGATTACCTTAATAATGTAATCCTTTTGTATCCACATTATGTGATTTGATTTTTTGAACTCTATTGTTGCAGTCAAGTCACTTATATATAATTTGAATCTTCTTGTCTTGGTATTAGGGTGTTAGGTGTTTAAAAACAGAATTTATCAAGGTTTAATCCTGCACTACCGAAGCAAGACCTTTATGATTATTCAATGTCCTGTAAATCATAAGTTTATCACTACTTGAGGCACCATATGAGCACAAATAGTTTCCTATAATACCTACACATATTTTAGACTAAAATGAATGCACACTTCTGCCAAATATGCAAGGTCATCCTTTGTAATTCTCCATGGATTTTCACTGTTCTCTCTACTCTCCAGGGCTAAGTCCTGTGATGGTCATGTTGATTTTCTCCCCTGTTACATTCATCATTGTATCTTGGGAACTACTGGTATGCATTACTGTACTTCTGTCCATTCTCCTTGTGCTTTGGCTTGTACCCCTCTCACCTCAAAGAGCTAAAAATTGGGGATATTTGCTTTACTCTTTATCTCAGACATCTATCTTTACTTTCTAGAAATACATTCATTGAATTCCTTCTGTAAAGTCTAATGTCTTGAAAATTATTACTAAATTTTCATGGCTTTGTTATTTGTCATAAAGGAAGAACATAGATCAGTACTTTAACTTATGTAAAAGATTATTGCAGTCATTCTTCAATAGGTGTTGTTCATTGGATAATGTTTACTTCAAGGTCTGCCTGCCTGCTTCTTTTTGACTGTTTTGTTTATTTTTCAATGTAGTCTTTTCTTCTGGAAAATAATTATGGCCTAGTGAAGATCAATTCCTACTGTAATTAGTCATTAATTTTATTCCAATCTCATTTCACAGATCCTTCTGAGTTTCTTAAGGGTCTGTGTAGTGCTTCACATTTTTAGATATGTTTTAACATCGATGTATCCAATGATGAAGACACATTCCTTAAGTCACCATTTTGATGACTGAAAATAAACCAATCTGCAATCTCACTAGATGGCAATTTGCTGGTTTCAAATTCTTTTAGATTAAAATTGATGCTGGACAACAAATATACTGTGTACAATTTTATATTTTCCTAATTATTTTAGTATACTTCCCAATATTATATAAAGTTAAAACATTATCATTTACTTAGTTTTAGGATTTCTAAAACAGTCAGAATAATAGTTCTATTCATTCAAAATTTTAAGATAATAGAGTGTCCATTATGACCAAGTGAGATATTTAAAATTTTTATTTGTAGTCCTTAAAGGTTGTGCTGGGGAATCCAGTCCAGTGCTTCATGTGTCTTAGTCTACTGTGGATCTCTGATCCTGATGTGACCCATGGTTTTATTTTCACACAACTGGAATACAGAAAAATTTCACTAGGAAGGAATTATTACTTGCTTACTTTCTCCAATATCTCTCACATACAGAAAAGTAATATAATTCTAAACTGACTGAAAATGGTGTTCCTATTAGAGTAATTGTTTATTTTTTGTACCCTACTCTCCACTATGTCTTGTCCCTTTCTTATCCCCCCTTCCCATAAAACTTGACTGGATCCACTGGAAACACACTTCCAGTCAGCTTCATCCTTAAAAAGCTCAACTTTAACTAACCTACCTCTGGTAGTCCTGCTCTAAACTTTCAAAAGCCTGACTGCAACCAGAATCCTTCCTGAAAGTCCTCCTCTGCTACAGGGAATGCCTTCTTCCACTCCACCCCTTCCTGTAATCCCTGCTCTGCACCACCAGAAACCAGGTCACACCCATATCTCCTCCTATGATCCACCTTGCTGCACAAAGAACCCCGCCTACATCAGGCTCCTCCCTCTAATCCTAACTTCATCCAACAGATACCCCATCCCTAACTATTCTATTCCCTCAAAGTCCCATTGCTCCCAAATTCTATTACCTCCAAGTTCCTCCCATCCCTTTCATACCCCACTCCCAACCAGACTTCTCCCTCGACCCCTCTTGGTTTCATCAGAAACTCCATCCATAACTAGTCTACTTCTAAGTGGCCTAACGTCTCAAACCCAGCCCTGAACCTACCTCTTACCACAAAGCCCTTCATGCTACACCAAAAACTCTCCACCACTCTTTAACTGCCCTTGTAGCACCGCCTTGGTTGAGCAGAAGCATCTCACACAGCCCATCTCCTGCCTGGAAAGCCAGCCCTGCTCCACCACAGGCCCCTCTACCTCCCATATCTACTCTCTCAATGGCTGCATTGTTCCCAAGATGAATTCCCCCTTATTGGATCCTCCCGGAGATCCACAACCTACTCAACCAGTTACCCTGCCCATAATTACCCTACACCTCTGTAGACCTTCCACTCCTTCTCAAAGTCCCTCTTCCAATTAACCCCATCACTCCAAGCTCTGACCTACTCTAGAAAACCCCCACTAGACAACCCCACCACACTATCCCATCTCTCGACACCCACATTGCTCCACTGCAAACCACTGCATCTGTTGGCCTCCCTCTGGAAGCCTCACCAGGCTCAAATGTAAATCCCTGTCCCTTCATAGTCCCTTTTTGAAGGTTGCCTTGCCCCACTGGAAACCCTGTCCAAAGTCTAATGTCCTGCATTGCAACACTAAAATCCCCACCCAACCTTACTCCTCTTTTCGAAGTGGTGACTGGCTACACCAGAAACCCTGTCCTAACTAGACTAGTCCACTGGATCCTATCCCTGGTCTCACCAAGCTCTGGTCCGCAAAAATTCCTCCATACATTGTTTCTACATCCTGCTCTGCCAGAAACCCCACATCCACCCTAACACACTTCCCAAAGACCTGCCATTCTCCAACAGAAACCCCGCCCCTTACTAGCCCACTTTTTCCTAGCACTGCTCTGCCCTCTCACAGACCCTGAAGAGCCTCTCCCTCACAGTTCCGCGTTCCTGCACCAGAATGCCTTCATTCTCTTCCCTGCCTTATGGGAAACCTCACCCTACATATCCCACCAGGGCTCACAGTGCTGCACCACAACCCCTCCTCTAAGTAACCTCCTCCTTTGTAGCCTTGTTCTTCCTTTTCAAAGCTCTGTCCCAAAGAGCCTCTTCCCCAGTGACCATGCCTTCTTCCACTGAAAACCAATCCACCTGCCAGTCTCCATCCTTAAGTCCCACCTACTCCACAAGAGACCTTGCTCCTAACAAGTCTAGTCTTTCCTGTCCCCTCCCTGCTGTCTCAAAGCCCTACACAGACTGGCTTTCACCCACAAAGCCCCACCCTGCTCTACCACAGAGGCTGTGCCAATACCAACTCCTCCCTTGAAACAGAGAGGTCTCCATGAGAAACCCCACACCACCTCATCCTTGACGTTCCCACCTAGTAAGTTTTATTACAAATGTGATTTTATAATGGTCACAGAATTCATACTATTCAATATGATAGGAAAGCAAGAAAAATTAGATAGCTATTAGATGCCTTAGTGTAGTTTGGGGTTCTGTTACTAGGCAGATACACATTGTGTGAAAATGTGTGAAGATGATTCCTCTAACTGGAAAGCATACTTTAAAGTATCAGTAAGGTTTCATGAGTGATCATTATATTTCTAGAATTTTCGTGCACATTTGTGTCCATTAATTTAAAAATATTAGTTATTTTAAATCCTCTGGTTTGGTTGAGGAAAGAGTATTAAGATGTAAAAAGATGACTTTCAAGTCATCTCTCTAATGAATAATTTTGGACTTGCTTACTTTACTATGTACCAGAGTTTTTAGTAACAGAAATTCTATACCAAATCCACTTGGAATTTCCTCCTTTCACTAAAGTGCCCTTTGGAAAAGATTGAAGTGAGATTATACAGGTAGAATGCCAGAAATAAAAATGTATTTGACATCGTAACAAAATCATGATGAAGACCCTACTCAATGTGGTTTAAATTTTCTAATGAAAGGAACTTAAGCATATTTAACTGCAGACTTTCTGAAGACTAGAAGACAAAAATATAAGAAATGCCCTCTAATTCCATGGTTCTGAAAACAAAACAAAACCCAGGAATGACAACATAATGAGACAGAAGGGAATGAGGAACTTGTACATGTGATATAGAATGTAAAAATACACTGAATCAGGTAAAAATAATTTTGGTCACAATGCCTTGTTGTTCAATATATTTCATTGTATATACTGTTCTTTGTTAACCTGTGACTTACTAAAGGTCTCAACAGGGATCTGCCAAGGTAATTGTGTAGTCAATTTAATCATTTCAAGATCATCAGGATGATAAACTCCCACACACATTAACATACCTGCAACAGCACTAGACATACATTCCCATTGTTCCAACAGTTTAAGGCAGACCTATACTGAACACAAGCTTTGTATGTGGTATGCTATGTTTTTTTAAGGCTTGATACAAAATGTCTCTGCCCAGAAGTAAATGATGGTATTCATAGCTAAAATGATTTAGGGTCATTGTTAACTTCTAAGGCATGCTGAGGTTTTTATTTATACCTCTGCTTTTCCCTTTCTTTTTTCCTCCCTTCCTTTCTTTTCTTTTCTTTTCTTTTCTTTCTTTATTTATTTCTCTCTTTCTCTCTCTTTTTTTCTTTTTTCTTTCTTTCTTCCCTTTTCGTTCCTCTTTTAGGAAATGAGTATGAATTTAGATATTTTGTTTGCTGAACAAGTATTCTACCTTTAGAATATCCTTTTTTGATTTATTTACTTTGCTCATAAGTTATCCATTTTGCTGAGGGGCGAACACAGGCTAAGTTCCTCACTTTTGTCTGCCAAGTAGCGAGGATCACAAATGCATTCCAACATGCGAACTTTTAGGATGGTATGAGACTCTTATTATTTTCCTTGCACACTGGTTCTGATCTGTGATCCTCTCAAATTCTACCTCTTCAATTAGTGATGTGAGTTCCAGTAGCCTGCCCTCAGTATAGATCGTCTAAATGAATTATTGAAGGCAATTTCACTTTAATCTCTTTTTTTGCCAGTCCAGGGGCTGTTATAGTTTTATTTATAGACAAATTTGTGTTTACATGCACATTAGCTTTAAAATATTACTTTTTCCCCTTTTTTTCCTTTTTAATTTTCTTAGTCAGGGGGCTTGAATTCTGGGTCTGGGCACTGTCCCTGGGCTCTTCAGATCAAGGCTAGCACGTTACCACTTAAGCCACAGTGCTACTTCTGGTTTTCTGGTGGTTAATTGGAAGGAAGAGTGTCATGGATTTCTTGCTAGGGCTAGCTTTGAACTACTAACCTCAGATCTCAGCTCCTGAGTAGCTAGGATTATAGGCATGAGCCATTGGCACCCAGCTAAAAATGTTACTTATTTTAAGTTCTGTGATTTAGTTGAGGGAGTAACATGAGTTTCTAGAAAGTAACTTTCAAGTTACATCTCTAACTAATTTCAGAGTTTCATTTTCATATTTATTGCAGTTATTAATAACAGAAACTCCCAAAGTAACAGAATAATCCTTCATTTTCTCCCTTCCATAGCTACTATTGGAAGAGAATAAGTGAGATCTAAAACAATATGCACTTGAAATTATAAAAAAAAATACTTTGATAGAACATAAATAGCCAGATAACATAACGTGCTTTTCATTTTCTAATGAAAGGAATGTCATGAAAGTATATTTATTGGCAGGCTTTTCACCTGAAAAACAAAGAAAAAACAATATCATATAAAATTGGAAGGGGTCAGCAACCATGTAAGTGTTATATAGCATTGGAGACTTTAAGATATGAACTGGTTCAGGTAAAGTAATACTTTGGGAAAGTTATCTGTTCACTAAATTTATTCATTATAATTTTTATTTTTATTTACATGTCAGTTAATATATAAATGCATATATATATATATATATATATATATATATATATATATATATATATATATATATATCAGCAGTATCTGTCCAGTGAACTGTATGTTTATGTATGGTTAGGTAATTTCATCATGTCAAGTTCATCAAGACGATGGACTTCCATAAACCTTAACAACCCTGCAACAACACTGCACATGTAAACTTAAGTGTTCCCCATTGTAAGCTAGACTTGTGTTTTACCAAAGCTTTATATATATGGTATTATTTTTTCATTTAGTCTTGACACAAAATGTGTGTGCTCCTAGAAATAAATGATGGCATTTATAACTACAATAATTTAGTGTAAATCTTTACATTGAACACATGCTCAGTATGAGTTGTTCTTTCTTTCCTTTTCTTATTTTATCTTTAGGAAGTTGATTTGAGTTTTGATGTTGTGTTTTCCAGACAAGTATTCCACCACTGGAGTCATTCCACCAATCCTTTCTAGTTTAAGTTACTTTGCTTATAGAGTAGCAATTTTTGCACCCAACCCAAAAAGCAGGGATCATGATTGCATTCCAATATCCCTACCTAGTAGGTTGATATGGGTGATACTTTGTTTCCTAGACTGATTCAGAACTGTGATCATCTCAAATTCTCCCACTTTAGTTAATTGTGTGAGTTCCAGTTCTCCCTACTTCTAGAAGATAGGACAGACATAAATGATTACAGGTAATTTGAGTGAATCATTAGCTAACATATGTGATTTGATATTCAAGTGTAGGGTAAGTTTCAAAGTATAATCACAGTAGTCACATATTTTGCTAAGTAATTTTGGTTCACATTAATAACACATCTTGACCAGAATTAAGGACTTACTTTTGCTGTCTGTCAACTTGTATGTCATTTGGTAAAATAAATTTCATGTCTTCCATGTGGGATAAAGAACTTTGAATGGTCTGATGTGCTGGTTCACATCTATAATCATGGTTAGCAATCAGAAATAAATAGATCACAATTTGAACAGAGCTTAACCAAAAATTTAAGAAGTCCCAATCTCAACAAACTAGTGGATCATGTTGAATCATGCCATTAATCTCAGCACCACAAGAGGCTAAGTCTCTGCCTAATACCTATGTCACTTGAGTAACTGGCACTCTTTGAGACAGTCACCTCTACTGATGCAGAAACTGGGTTGAGAGATAGCAAGAGGAGGGAGGAGTCTGCCCCACCTTCCTAGAGTTGACCTCACAGAATGCAGTGAGCATGCTTGCTTTCCTCCTCCAAATGGCTTGAGATGCCATGCTGCTGAGTGTTCATTATTTGATTCCAGTGACTTGTGGTAGAGGTATAAGGAAACATTATATAAATTTCACATATGCCAATTGAGCTGCTCTCCCAGCCTGTGAGTTCAACTCAGCAAGTGTTTATTATTTGAGAGTTGAGAATACTGAGGTAGGGGAGAGAGGGTGGGTGAGTGAAAGCGAGGAGAGATAGAGAGAGAGAGCTGGGCATTGGTGGCTCACACCTGCAATCCTAGCTACTCAGGAGGCTGAGATCTGAGGATTGCGGTTCAAAGCCAGCCTGGGCAGAAAAGTCCGTGAAACCCTTATCTCCAATAAACCACTCAAAAACCAGAAGTGGAGTTGTGGCTCAAGTGGTAGAGTGCTCGCCTTGAGCTCAAGAGCTGAGGGAAAGTGCCCAAGCCCAGAGTTCAAACCCCACGACCGACCAAAAAAACAAAAAAGAGAGAGGGGGAGGGAGAAAAGAAAGGAAGGAAGAAAGGAAGAAAAAGAAAGAAAGAAAGAAAGAAAGAAAGAAAGAAAGAAAGAAAGAAAGAAAGAAAGAAAGAAAATAATTGAGAATGAATTGTTTGGAGTCAGGGGTCATATGTCAGAGCTACTACCTATATTTGGTGTTAGGTCTGTTCCAGGTAATGTAGACCCTATGCAGAAACCTTTCCACTTCTTGGCTAAGTTTCAACCCTTTATGTGTTGCCTAGTATTTGGCACACCTGGAGGCAGCCACCTCCTCCCTATCCTGGTTAGCCTCTGGTCACACTTTCCATCTGACCAGAGGTGAGTCCCAGAACGTGAAGTCACATCCAGATCCAGTGTTGTCAGAGTTTCCCCCAAACGGCCACACCTCATCTGGTCCTTCACATAGATACATCCTTGCCCGAGGTTGGGTCGCCCCATTTTTTTACATGCCTTTCCACCATGTATGGCATGGCCAGCAGTTCAGTAAATAAACTTCTTTACCTGACTGAATACCGTGTGGTGTTCTCTTCATTGGCTACCTAATGAAACTCACCTTATTAATATACATTACAGTTCAGAGTTTCTAGTTATGAATCCATGGATATTTTTGTGACACATGTGAGATCAGTATCTACAAAACATATTTACTAACATAATTTAACAGTATAATTCTGCCTGGAATCTTTAATAGCAGCTTAATTAACCATAAAGTCTATGTTGTTTGCTTTGCTTTGCTTTGTTTTTGCTTAAAGTAATAGAGGAGTTGGTGAGACAATCTGTGTGAAGACTCAGGGCCTGTGTTGGAGGGGCAGAATGATGCAGGCTCCAGCCTCAGGATTATCTGAGGACTGTGTTTGTGTATGTGGAAAGCTACTGGCATGCCGGACTATAGAGGGAATATGTTCTCTCTCCCTATCTCAAAGCTCATGTTAGACTCCTGGGAGCTGAGGAAGAAGCTCTTCTACTTACTTAAGCATAGCCGAACAGCTAATCAAGCATTTTCCTGAGTACGAGGAAGTGGTTAAAGCTTGCTCTAAAATAGTTTAGATAAAAATATACAAAGACTTTGTCTCATTGTTTAAGCAAAATTGTTTCTGTTGAAATTCTTTGTGTTAATGTCTCCTGACTAAATCTTGGCAAAGATAAATGCGGCGAATGCCTTCTCTACCAGCGAGGAAGAACGACCACCACACCAGGAGTCTTCTCAGATCACGCTTTATTGGAGTGCCCTTTTACTTGTAGGAGAGCTTGAGCGCAAGAGAGCGTGCACCCAAAACATGACTGCTTATATAGGGAGTAGGAACACGGGTCTTTCTATCATTTGTCATCTGCCTTTCACCGTCCCCAGGTGCCACAGGATTGGCTGGGGACTCTACGTGGCTTGCGCACGCGCAAAGCCCAGGACCCACCGTCCCGCCAAGCACCGCCTGAAATGGAGTGGTTACCTCAAAGCTGCAAGGGAGTGGGCGCCATCTTGTAATGGCGTTTACCCTGGCTCCTTACAGTTCCCCCTTTTTTGTTTTTTGGCAACAGGTAAGAGTAGAGGTTGGGCCTCTGTCTAAAACATTAGGACCTTACACTGGCCTTCGCCTGAGGGGCGTGCCTTCCCCAGTGATGACCAGGCCTGTCCGATGCCTTTTTGGCAGAGGTGGGATCTTGGGCATCAACCCACTTGCAACCCAGCATGCTCTTCTTGAGGAGATGGTCCTCCTCAAGTGCAGTGCACTTGCCTCGCACCCTGTCCCAAATTGCAAATTGCATACCTGTCCCGGTGCAATGGGATCCCCTGATGCCTCGGGGTGCTAAGGCTATGCAGAATGGTAAGGCTTAATTGCCTCTCAGGGCCGACAGCCAGATCTGGGGTGAGGATCCACTCTCCAAAGCGGCTAATGCTTGCGAGATAACAACCTTGTCCCTTCTGGTTTGGGCTCGAAGGCGACAGACCAACCATAGGCAGACCACGCATCCTCCCAGGCAGCAGGCTAAAAACATTCCGACTCCCACCCACTCTTTGAAAAAGGACACTGCAGAGGCAATCCAGTCTTCCATCCTACAATCTGTGGAAAATAAGGTGGGGAGAAAAAGGGAGTCTGCATGCAGGGGCATAGGAACTGGCCAGGCCCTGGTGACAGCCCACAGCCATTGGTTTAGCTATCACAGGGGTTGCTATTAGCACTGTTGCTAACAGCAGGAAGATCAGCTGCATCAGGAGATGAGTGGATGGCATCTTCAAGAGGGGGTTCTGCTGCAGTCTCCACCGGCCTGGTCAGTCTCGTTGGCACCCAGTGAGGTACTTCTTGACTCTGTGGAAAAACACAAACAGCTCCCCTGGATCTCGTTATTACCGGATCCTGTCCATACCATTTATTATTAGTAACATCCTTCCACATAACCATGTCTTTAGTATCCATGGGGTCTCTTGTCATATGCCGATCTGCGGCAGACTGATCGTTGTCATTTAGAATTAAAAAATTAAGGGTAAAGAGCGCAAGAGAAAGTCTTTCCCTGGGGGACGCTGAATCAGCAATTCACCCTTTTTGTTTTTGAAGCATTTCTTTTATGCTTCGATTAGCTCTTTCCACTATACCTTGTCCTTGAGGATTGTAGGGCAATCCGGTGGTGTGGGCAACCTGCATTTGTGCGCAAAAGGCGCGAAAACCATGGGAAGTATAAGCAGGGCCATTATCCGTCTTGAGTCTAAGGGGCTTTCCCCAAGCTGCCCAAGCTTCTAAGCAGTGTATTTTGACATGAGACACCTTTTCTCCTGCCAGAGGTGTGGCATGAATGACACCGGAAAAGGTGTCCACAGACACATGTAAATATTTTAACTTACCAAATTCTGTCAGATGAGTAACATCCATTTGCCATAGGGCGTTTGGTCTCAACCCCCTGGGGTTTACCCCCATATGGGGAGGATGAAGAAAGGTAACACAGGATTTACAGGCTTTAACAATATCTCTTGCCACATGCCTGGACAAATTATATCTTTTCCTAAGGGTATTAGCAGGTACATGATACAATCTATGAAAGTCTTTTGCCAATTCTACAGGATCAGCAACGACCAGAGCCACAGTCCGAGTTGCCTGGTCCACCAAATCATTACACCTTGCCATCGGGCCCGGCAACATAGAGTGGGCGCGAATATGTCCAATATATAAAGGGTGTTTTCTGTTTAAGATAAGGGATTGAATCTGTAACCAAACATTAGAAATAGTACTGGCCTGCTTGATTGAAGCAGCAACTTCAAGAGAAGCAACGGCATTTACAACATATAATGAATCAGAAAATAAGTTAAAAGGTTGATCAAATCTTTTGAAAACTTCAAGCACAATTAAACATTCAACAGCCTGTGGAACATTCAGCTGAAAATTAAAGACCACTGGCTGTTTGTGTCCTTGAACAAAAAAGGCACCTTGTCCAGATTTTGATCCATCCATAAAGATGGTCAGGGCACTAACTAGGGGCTCCTTTGAAGTGACAACAGGAAAATACACTAAGTTTTTATTAACAATGGCAAGCAGAGGATGCTTAGGATAATGATTATCAATTACATTGGGAAACGAGCAAACAAGAATTGCCCACATATCCACTGTGGCTGCTAAAATTTTAACTTGCTCACGGGTGTATGGAATAATTAATTTATCTGGAATTTTTGCAAAGTGCATCAAACAATACTTTATACCCAAAATTGCCTGCTTATTCACTAATTCAGGAAAATATTGAACAGTTTTTGCTCCCACAGAATTGCCGTGGAGCCACCATAAGGGGCCATTTTGCCAAAGAACCCCCATGGGATAATTTTTTGTTTTTAATATACATAAATTGATAGGTAATTTTAAATCAACCTGTGAAAGTTTAGCCTTAGACAAAGCTGCCTCAACCTTTTGTAGGGAATTTAGTGCTAAAGGTGTCAGGGATCTAGAGGAGGTGACTTTAGGGTCGCCTTCCAAAATGGCAAATAAAGGTAACAACTCTGACCGAGGGAGATTAAGAAACCCCCTTATCCAATTAATATCTCCTGCCAATTGCTGAAAATCATTAAGTATTTTGAGATGACCAGTTCGAATGGAAAGTTTTAAACTATGGTTCCCAGAAATTGAACAACACTAGTAGCCATCACTCCATAAGTCCGGACTGCCTCAACTAAATCCTTAAGCTGGAAGTAGCAAACCGGCTCAAAATTTCTTTCATTAGTAATTGGATTTTCAAAAACTGGAAAAGCGGCCGCCAGCCGCGACCAGGTTCTTCCTTTTATAAAGTGACTCCGCCCCGCTGGCGGGCACGGCGGGGGGGCCGACAGGTGAGGGCCAGCTCTGTTTCCTCTTCCTGGCTGCTGCGGTACTCCCACCCCTAGGGGGCGCCACCCCCCATATCTGTCTGCCTCATACTTAGCCGCAGCCTCTTCTAAGTCTTCACTATCAGCTGGATCGAGCTGCTCTCCCTCCTCCTCTAACATTTCTTCCTCTGAGTCACTCAAAAGATTACTGCATTCTTGGTCCCGCCCTTCCACATGTAGGGCTGAGAACCAGTTTGCTTTTAAAGAAGGGCATAGGGGTCTCCTTGAGACCCCCTCCTCCCTAAGACCCTTCTCCTTTTGTGATGGCTGCAGTCCCTCCTGCTTTAATTCTTTAGGATCCTTTTATCTTTTTTCCCTTTTTCTTTTAGGCCTATTTTCCTCCCCCTTACTGGATGCTGACTCTGATAGACTATGCTGATGCCGTGTTAGTACTTTGCATCCTTCCTGGATTAAATCAAACCATCCCTCCTCGAGGCCAGTGCGCACCATCAAAAAGACAAGCCACTTAGGAAGAAGCAATGCAAGCAACCAATAAATATCTAAATCTACAGTGAACAGCATACCAGGGGATACTTACCGACGTCCCCTCTCTGCGTGTTGAGTTCTGGCTCCTGTTCGGCCCCTCGAGCGGGTCCCGGGTTTCGGCACCACTTGCTGCGAACGCCTTCTCTACCAGCGAGGAAGAACGACCATCACACCAGGAGTCTTCTCAGATCATGCTTTATTGGAGAGCCCTTTTACTTGTAGGAGAGCTTGAGCGCGAGAGAGCGTGCACTCAAAACATGGCCGCTTATATAGGGTGTAGGAACACGGGTCTTTCTATCATTGGTCATCTGCCTTTCACCGTCACCAGGTGCCATGGGATTGGCTGGGGACTCTACGTGGCTCGCGCACGCGCAAAGCCCAGGACCCACCGTCCCGCCAAGCACCGCCTGAAATGGAGTGGTTACCTCCAAGCTGCAAGGGAGTGGGCGCCATCTTGTAATGGCATTTACCCTGGCTCCCTACAGATAAACTTGCTTGTCTTTAAATACTCACTAGCAATAAAGCACAACATGAAGTGGCAATTGCTGTTTGCACTCTGCAACCCCTGTGTCCTGGTGATTTTGCGGCACATACCCAGGGACCCCAATGTGTTAGACGTTGACAACTGGCACCCAAACAGGGACCCTGCAGTGCTGAATTCAGGAAGGGATACTCATGTAAGTACTTTTAATTACAGGGTGATGGGACAAGTTATGTCTACTCTGTACTTACATATGCTAAAATATTTACTTGCTGATTATGTTGTAACTATTTCTTCTTTTGACATAGAAATGTGTATTAATGTAGTTAGGGAATGGAATCCTTGGTTCCCCGACAAAGGGACGTTAGATGTTGATAATTGGAAATGAGTAATGTATAATGTAGAAAGAGCTGTTTGAGAACGGGAAAGGAGTCCTGCTAGATTTTTGTCCATTTGGGCTATTTTACATAAACTTTTTAAAGCTTTAAATGAAAAAAGATTAATAACAATCTTAAAGAAAGAGGCCAGCCCTTCTATTGTAGATTTACTATTGGACTCTGAGTTTAAGGACACAATAGATAAGGATGCATCACAATTAACGGAGAAAAAACAAGAGGTAAAGAAGGCCGAAAAGGAACAAACTGAAAGCATCAATAGAATGTCTGTGCAAATGGAACTGATTTTATCAAGATTACAACATATAGAGTTAGAAATTTGCAGAGTGAAAGGAGAATCTGAGAAAGTGAAAGTAAAACAGCCTTCCACTCCTCCACTTGCCGAAGTAATTTTTACCTCCTTACTCCCTCACAAACCAGAGGTCTCAGACAGTGAGTTTCATGATGAAATGCCTATTTTTTCTTATCCTGTAATTCTACCACCCCCTATGAATGGTATAGCTCAACCAGCCAGATATGAGGGTGTTGCTGTCCATGATATTGGTAAATGTAAGAAGGCAGTGACGTTGTATGGTCCTCAGTCTCATTATGTTAAGGAATTGCTTAATGGGCTTGCCCGACATTAAAATAATTTTGCTCCTGAGGACTGGAAGATGCTTTGTAGAGCCTTGCTTAAGGAACCTGAATACCTACAATAGCAAATATGGTTTACTGAGTTATATACAGAAAGGACTAGACAAAATGCACAGAGCAATAATCCATGCCTGCAGGTCATAACCTTTCCCATGTTGAGTGGAACAGAACAATATGCAGATGCTCATATGCAAGTTAACTCTCCGGAAGGGATCCATGAGCAATTACGAGATATAGGTATTGAGGCATGGGAGAGGATTCGGCTGGTAGGAGAGCATTATGGTTCCTGGACTAAAGTAATTCAAAAACCTAATAAACCCTATGTTGATTTTTTTTTAAATTGACACCGTCCGTGGAACGTACTGTTGTGGGAGAGGCTGCACTGCAACAACTACCAGGCATGTTGGCTTATGAGAATGCTAATGAAGACTGTAGATGAGCCCTATTGCCTATTAAAGAATCTGGGGACGTAAATACATATTTAAGGGCATGTAAAGACATTACATCCGAATCCCGGCATATGCAGTTATTTGCTGAAACTATGGCCACTACCTGGCATGCTTTACAAACCAAACCCTCTAATCTAAAATGTTTTGGATGTGGTCAAATGGGACATATAAAGAAGAATTGTAAAAAAAAGTCTGATGTTAACAAGAGAGGACCAGGAATTTGCCCTAAATATAAAAAAGAAAGCAATGGACAAGAATGTGTTGATCAACAATAGACAATAAAGGAATTCCTACAAAAAATGCTTACCCTATGCAGGGAAACTCTCCATCTGGCCAGCCCCAGGGCCCAGAATTAATAACCGAGGGTAGCAAACCATTTTCCTTCCTGGTCCCTGCCGCAGCCCACAGCGCTGCAATGGACATGCCGATTCATTCATCTACTGAGAGGCATATTGGTTTAAAACATGCTTTCATGTATCAATTATGGTCATTCAAAAATGACAGATGCCACCTCCCCAGATATACTAAAATCATGGTTTCTAAGTAAGATAGGATTTTATGGTGGTACAAGTGTTGAGATATCTGGATGAGTCTAATGTGTATCTTGCACTGAATTAGGCAGGAAGATATCAAATATCATGTAGGATAAAAATGGTAGTGAGAAGATATTCCCTTGAGAAAGATATAGGAGGCTGCCAGAAGTATGGAGAATTTCAGATAATTTTGAAGGATTTAAAAATGCAAGCTCAAGTATGTCTCTTTAAGTGGAAGGGCAAAAGAAGGGGAAGAGAAGAAAATAACTGAAAACAGATCATTGTGCTTAAAGTATAAAAAGCATAACCTATAACTTCCAAGTTAAAGAGAGACCAATATAATACGTCCCACTTAATTTAGATACATGCAAAATATTTGGCTTTTTCCCACTTTAATGCTTCAAAATAAATAAAGACTTAAAAGACAGGTTATGTGATTGTCATTACTTCAACCTGAACACTAATTGTGATGAGCCCTCTTTTTCTCAGTATGCTCTTGGAAAATACTCCCTAAATTGATGATGTTGTGACTGATTAGGGAGTCAGCATAATGGGTTTAATGCAGTTTTTGTCTCAAAGTATCCAAATATATTGTTTGACACTGTACTTTGAACACACCCTCACACCTGAGCACATTAATAGAAATTGTACATCCACATTTCCTTGGCACATTCTACTTTGTGCCTTTGTCTTTTTTGCATGTTCCTTTTGATTGCTCTATTTCCACTTCATCTGTACAAACTGCTAAGAACATTGTTCAGCTACCACTTCTTGAATGCAAACACCCAGTCTATGTATGAAGGTACTTTGTCCATGTTAACCAATAGGGTAGTACTCACTCTCTGAGGAGAAAAGTTCCACAGTATAACTCTATGCCAACATTATAGGGTGTAGAATTTAAGGCATTTTGAGACAAACAGTGATATTTGAATTGAAAGGCTCCTTAAGGACATTTTCTTGGAGATCATTAGTTTGCCCAGGAGAAATATAAATATCCACACACTTTAGAGCTAATTAGTAAGTATCTGAATTAACACTAGATCTTAGATGATGTGTTATTACAATTCACCATTGTATTATTGTTACATCAGAATCCTTCCCTACATGAAAATGTGTATCAGAAAATGAAAGAAAGGCATTAAAACAAAATGTCTTATCTTTTTAGGCATTTAGTCCTTGTGGTGAGGGTAATGTCTGAACTCTTCCATTCATTAAAAGTTTGAAGTTTATAAGAGCACTTCCTACATATAAGAATTTGTGGCAGGTTCATTGAGAGGGTTATTTCAGCATGGAGATATCCCTAACAAGAATTATATTTAAATAGAGTATATGGAAGTTATGACGTATCAATGGCTATTGAGCCATTTTCTATTCTAAACAAGAATAAATTTGCGGAGTCTTTAGTAACATAAGTAAAACTGTATGTTCAACCTATACTTGGTATTACTTGTCCTACATTTATAATGATTAGGCTGATAAGATATCTAAACATATCTAACGATATTTCAATAAAATCCCAAACTGATGTAGATACATGGGTCCCTCATTGGAACTGTAGGGCAAATTAGGCTTGTCTGTGTTATAGTTCAATCCATAATCTCCTGTTTAAACAGTCTTCAAAAATATTCACAGAATATATGTAAGTAATTTCATGACAGTTACATCTGTATAATACTTCTAAGGTCAGGATAAAAGTATTTGTTCCCAACATTTAAAATCAACAGGATCTGTTGAATTCCTGGATCTAGAATTTTATGGCTTCACATTCACATCTCAAAATTTCATCAGTATGACTTACATCTCTACCATTTCACCAAAACACTGTTCTTATTGAACTTGTCTATGTCCTTTTATTTTTCAAATCCAAATAGCATATTTCCTTCAATGTCTCTGTAACAGTTTTGACCTTTTCTTCCTGCCAATTTTTCCTTTCTTTACTTCTGTAAATCTGTTTTTATTACTTTCCTGTTTCCTCATCTCTTTCTTCCAATTTTGTCCACACTGGTGCTCACATTGCTACACTTATGTCATAACTTTTCTTTTCCTCTTCCCTTTAATAATGGCCCCAATTTTATCATTCTTTTTAATATTCATGGTCATGGATATTTTGATGATATCTAAACAGTCCCATCTTTGCATCTGTTTAATATAAACTTTAGAACTATTAGAGAGTTTTTTCCCCTAAATCCATCATTTTCACCTGTAATCCTTATCACCAAGAATATCACTCACACACTAGCTTGGCCATAGATGTAGAACCCTTTAGATTTCTTCTTACCCATCTACTCCCACCCATTATGTAAGATGAACGATCAAGATTTTCTCAGTTTCTGTTACAAATTTGAATTCTTTTTTTTTGTTGTTGTTGTTTTTGTTGGTCGAGGAGCTGGACCTCTGGGCCTGTGTGCTGTCCCTGTGCTCTTCAGCTCAAGACAAGCAATCTACCTCTTGAGCCACAGCACCACTTTCACCTTTTCTGGTGGTTTTCATTGGAGATCAGAGTCTCATGGACTTTTCTGCACAGGCTGGCTTTGAACCGTGATCCTCAGATCTCAGCATACAGAGTAGATAGCATTACAGGCATGAACCACTGGCACCCAGCACTAATATGATTTCTATGTACTTCTTTTCATGCTCCTGACACAAGTCTCTTTTATGTACTCATCACTGGTCACCTAGTCTTAAACAACTTTTTGCAAAGTATGTTTTTTCCCCATAGTCTTTTCATATTGGTCCTCTCCATCAACAAATTATTGCTCCTTATAAGTATACAGAGGGAAGCGCTCAGACACAAATTCTAGTATCATCATTTACTCAACACATTGACTGTTGGCCTTACATTTCTCATCTGTAAATGGATGTAATCTACCAGAAATATTGAGAAATACATTTGCTTACTCCTAGAGCAAGAAAAAAGAAAAGTGAAGAGTCCTTACATTTTGCACCTTAGCTTACAAATAAGGAAAGAGTCAAATTCAATTTGTTGGTATAAAGTCACAAATTGTTTCATGCAGAAATAAAAAATAAAATTTACCTCCTGGCTCTAAGGTTTGTGTCCTTTTAAGGCAACTACAGATATCTAAGTGGTATTATGTAAATTGGGTCATGTGTCTACATTTGTATTGAAGAACATACTCAACATATCATTGGAAAACATTGATTATTGAATAGTATCTATACGAGAATTACTGGAACTAATCACACTAAGTTGACAACTAATCTTAGTCCATCAAAATTTTCTTATTGCTTTATATGTTGCCAAGTGTTCTTCATAAATTTATACATAGATTTTCTTCAGGGAACTGGATAGAAACTAAAACTGACCAAGGATTTCTGCCTAATGAGTGAAGCATACTTGAGGCATGTGTTTTTACCGTCTAGGGATATATAACTAAGCCACTGGCTATGTGGGTGGTGAATGGCTTTCTCCTAAGTTCCCAAGGCTAGAACAAACAAGATCATTTGATTACAAAGAACTCAGCTTATTATATTTTATCTATGTGGGATAATAAACATGTGAAAATAAACGATTTTATTTATAAGCAAACAATACCACCAAGAAAAGTGAGTATACATTAGAGAGACTGCAAGAATAACATTAGGGATTTACTGTCTCACCTGATTATGTGATTGTATTTCTTGATATTGATACTCTCCTCTTGTTATTCTTATTGTATGTAATCCAACACTGTTTATTATTATGTATTCAATGTGGGAAATCTAGCTTCAAAGATGTCTAAAATTTTTCCTTTTCAATCATATCATTGTTATTATCAGGGTCACTCTGGTCATCATCATCTTCGACAAAATTATTATTAGCATCATAAGTGCTAATTATTGAAAGTCTGGTATGTGTCTACGATTTTGAATTATTTTTATTTCGATTAATAATTTTAATATTGCCACTATGCATGCATCCATGTTAAATTTTGAATAAAGAAAGAAAGAAAGAAAACTAAACCATAACAGGTAACTTGACTATGTGATCATAACAAATTATTGAACAGATTTATGAAGCATTGCACATTTCTAACCAGTAAGAATTAACTTCCTCTCTCCCTGTTATTACACACAAATATTTAACGGTTTGAACAGAATTTTTTCAAGTAATATACTATAAATATTACTACAATATCATGTGTATATCTAAAATTACCTTGAAAATAATATATTCTTTCTATTGAAATATTAGTCATTTTACTCTAGGAATCTTTTGGAAAAATAGACTATATATCTTTGAAATGAAAAGAGTAAAAAATAGTAGCATAAAATGTTTAGAAGGGAAGTGGCGCTGTAGCTCAATTGGTAGAGCGCTCGCCTTGAGCTGAAGAGCTGAGGGACAGTGCCCAGGCCCAGAGTTCAAGCCCCACGACCGACAAAAAAAAATGTTTAGAGGGAGCGTATATATTCAGAAATATATATTTATATGTGTGTGTATAAATGTTATGTGTAGAAAGTCATATATTTTTAGAGGGAACTTGTCATTATATATATAAATTTATGTATAGAATTATGTGCATTATAGTGAAACAAACATCTTAAAACGTAACTAAAATTTACAAAAAATCATCAAACCAAGTGCTGGTAACTCATGCCTATAATTCTAGCTCCTCTGGTGGCTGAGATCTAACAATTGTTTTCACATCTAGCTCCGACAGTACATGTTAGATACTTATCTCCAATTAACCATTCAAAAACAGAAATTAGCCCTGTGCTTCAAGTTGTGCATTGCTGGCCTTGAGCACAAAAAAGCTTAGGGACAATGCCCAGGACTTGCAAACAACAACAACAACAACAACATATCTCACATTAATTTCACAAAAGCATTTTTTACCTGTTGTGAACATTTCTTAGAAACATGAATACATGCCCATGGAAAATTTTAAGTAAAAAGGATAGAATATTTATGTCTATTTTAAAGACATGACTATTTAGGTTGCTTAAGATATTTAGGTAATGATTAGGAATTAAGAATAATGATAGGCAGGTAATAATTGGGACTGTTCTTTTATTCTGTTTTATGATAGTAATAAAATGATACTTGTAATGATTATATAAAATTACTTTTGCTTGGTATTTGAATTATAATAAGTAATAAATATTTTTGAAGTTTTTTTTTTTATTGTGAAAATACTGTACCAAGGGGTTACGATTACATGCGCAAGGTAATGAGTATATTTCTTTTCAAGCATTGTTGCCTCCTCCTTTGTTTCCTCTTCCCATCCCTTTCACCTACCCCCACACTGATCCCCACTTCCTCCCTCCCCCATTCCTCGCCCAAAGTTGTAAAGTTAGTTTTTCGACATAACAAAAAATACCTCCAGATTTCACTGTATTTGATGTTAGTATAATTTGTAGAGTGGAAGAGAAAAAACAAATAGTTTAAATAGGAATACAGGTGGAACCATTGCAACAATGAAATGTACAAGTCACTATGTTGAAAAATGAACTTTACAACTTTGGTGGGAGAGAGGATTGGGTAAGGGGAGTCTGGGGTTTGATGGGAAGAGGAAACAAAGGAGGAGGCAACAATTCTTGATAAGAAATGTACTCATCATTTGTCCATGTAATTGTAAACCATCTGTATGGCATTTTCACAATAAAAAAATACCTCTCAGTCCTATATCTCAACATTACCAGACTTAACTCTCCAATTAAGAGACCTAGACTGTCTAGTTGGATTAAAAAGCAAAATTCTTCTATCTGCTCCCTTCAGGAGTCACACCATAAAAACAAACACATTTTGAAAGTGAAAGACTGGAACAAAATCTACAAAGCAAATGATCCCCATAAACAGGTGGGAGTTGCAATCCTAATATCAGATAAAATAGACTTCAAATTAAAATTAGTGAGAAGAGAAAAAGAAGGTCAATACATACTAATTAAGGGATTGCCCCTTCAGGAGGTTATTACAATTCTAAATGTCTATTTGTCAAACAACGGAGCATGCAAATTTATCCAAGCAACACTACTTTCCCTCAAAGCTCACATAGATCCAAAGACATTAATTGTTGATGACTTTAACATACCACTATCCCCACTAGATAGATCAACTCGGCAAAAACTCAATAAACTGCAGATCTAAACAACTGCAAGGATCAACTAGATTTAACAGACATCTAATGAATATTTCACCCACCAGTACTCAGCACCACAGAGAACATTTTCAAAAACTGACCACATTTTAGGTCACAAAAGTCCAAATTCAGAAACTTTGAAGTTATACATTTCATTCCCTCAGACCACAGGAAATAAAATTGGAATTCAATGCCAAAAGCCACCAAAGAAAGTCCTGTAACACATGGATGCTGAACAACACACTGTTGAATCAAGAGTAAGTCATGTAAGAGATTAGAAAGGAAATTCAAGTGTTCATGATATTCAACAAAAATGAACACACAAATTACCAGCTCCTCTGGGACACAGAAAAGGCAGTACTCAGAGGCAAGTTGGAGATACATGAAACCAACAATTTAATGACACATCTGAACCTCCTTGAAAAGGAGCAGCAAGATAAACCCCAACCCAGTAGATGGAAAGAAATAATTAAAATTAAGTAAGAATTAAATGAATTAGATTCCAAAAAAAAACATAGAAAGAATCATCCAAACAAAGAGTTGGTTCTTCAAAAACATTTACAAAATTGACAGACCCTTAACAAATCTTACCAGAAAAAAAAACTCACCCAAATAAATAAACTCAGAGATGAGAATGGAAACATCACCAGAAAAACAACCAAGATTCAGAACATTATATGGGAATACTTCTCAAAACTATGTTAATAAGTTTGAAAACTTGGAAGAAATGGACCTTTTCATAGCAAATATCGACATGCCGAAACTAAACCAAGATGAGTTAAACCATTTTCAGAGGCCCATATCAAGCATTAAGATAGAAAGAACAATAAGAGCAGTCCCATCTAAAAAAAGCCGAAGACCAGACAGATTTACATCAGAATTCTACAAGGCCTTCAAAGCAGAGCTAACACCAATAGTAAACCAACACTTCAATGAAATTAAAAAGAAAGTTCACTACAGAACTTATTCAACAAGGCCATCAAATCCCTCATCCCCAAACCAGGCAGCGACTTGTCATCAAAGAGAATTTTAAACACATTTCGTTGATGAATATTGATGCAAAACTTCTCAACAAAGTTTTGGTCAATTGACTTCAACAATTCATCCAAAAAATAATACACCACAATCAAACAGGATTCATTTCAGTGATGCAAAATTGGGTCAATTTCCACAAGTCAATTAATATAATATATAGCAACAACAAGAGCAAGGATAAGAACCACATGGTTATCTCAATTGTTTGAGAAAAAAAAAAAAAAAAAAAAAAAAAAAAAAACATTTGACAACATCCAACAAACCCTTTATGATGAAGGCTCTGGAAAAATTATGAACCCAGGGACATTCCTCAATAGAATCAAGGCTGTATATGACAAACCTACAGCCAGTATTATACTTAATGCTTAAAAACTAAAGCCATTTCCTCTTAAATCAGGAAGGGGACAACGGATTGCTGGGTCATAGGAAAGCTCTATGTGCAGTCTTTTGAGGAACCTCCATACGACTTTCCAAAGCGATTGAACAAATTTACACTCCCACAACAATGCAGTAAGGTTTCCTTCTGTCCACCTCCCGTCTAGCATCTGTTGTTATCAGATTTCAACTGTAGTGAGGTGGTTTCTCAATAATGTGTTGATTTGCATTTTTTATAGCTACGGAAGTTGAGCATTTCTTCATGTGTCTATTGGCCATCTTTCTTTCCTCTTTAGAAAAGTTTCTTTTTATTACTTTAGCCCACTTATTTATTGTGCAGTTGTTTTTTGAGGATTGTTCTGGGGGGGATTAATTTTTTGAGTTCCAAGTATATTTTAGATATGAGACCCTTGTCTGTTGTATGGCTAGATAAGATGTTCTCCCAAACCGTGGGCTTTCTATTGATCTTGCAAGCTCTGCAATTTCATGCAATCCCATTTGTCCAAACTTTCTTTGATTTGTTGTGTTTCTTGGTCTCTATTAAGAAAATTTCGGCCCGTGCGGCATTTACCCAAATGTTCACAAACAAGACCACACTGAAGCTACCAGCACGACTATGTTTATTGCAGCATTATTTACCATAGCTAAGATGTGGAACCAACCCAGATGCCCCTCAGTAGATGAATGGATAAAGAAAATGTGGTATATATACACAATGGAATTCTATGCCTCAATCAGAAAGAATGACATTGGCCCATTTTTTAGGAAATGGAAAGGCTTGGAAAAAAATATTAAGTGAAGTAAGCCACGCCCAAAGAAACATAGGTCCCTTGGTTTCCCTTATTAGCGATATCTAGTATATATCTGAGTCAAGCAGAAAAGGTCAGATAAGTTGATGTTAGGGAAATGAACCTTAAGATATGTATTCCAATGTTATTTTTTTTCATGGGATTTTTCTAACACATTTGTAAGATTATTTCTTTGTTGCTTTGTATGTCCCTTCCCCACAGTATGACCCTTGTTTTCACTGAATTTGATTTCGGTATAATTTGTGGAGGGGAAGGGGAAAAACAAATCGTTTAAATAGGGATACAGGTGGACTCATTGCAACAATGAGATGTACAAGTAGTTTGTTGAAAACGAACTTTGCAACTTTGGTGCTGTGTGGGGGAGGTTTGGGTGGGAGTGTCGGGAGGATGGGAAGGGCTTGGAAAGGGAATCAAAGGAGGAGTCTACAATGCTTTAGAAGAAATTTATTCATTATCTTGCCCATGTAATTGTAACCCCTCTGTTAAATATTTGCACAATAAAAAAATAAGGGGACAAGGATGTCCACTCTGTCCAGTTTTTTTTTCAACTTAGCATTAGAATGCCAAGCTACAACAATATGAACAATAATACAAGGTGCAAATATAGAATTGATCCAAATAGGGAAAGATGAATAAAACTCTCCCTCTTTGTAGATGACATAATCTTGTATTGAAAGAATCCAAAGGACTCCACTCCCAAATTACTCATAGTGATTCAAAACTTTGGCAAATAGCCGGTTATAAAATTAACCCTCAAAGACAATGGCTTTTCTCTAATCCAACAATGAGAAAAGTGTGGCTGAAACCAGGAAAACGACTCCATCTATAATAGCTTGTACTTCTCATTGTTGCAACAGGTCCACCTTTATCCTTAAACGACCAGTTAGTCCCCATCTCCTCCACAAATTATACCGGCATGAAATAGAGTGAAAGCAGGGGTTATATTGTGGGGGAGGGACATACAAAGCAACAAAGAAATAATCTTATAAATGCATTAGAAACAAATGCATGAAAGAAAAAAAACGTTAAAATACATATCTAAGGGTTCATTTTCCTAACATCACATTATCTGACCTTTTCTGCTTGACTCAGACATATACTAGATATTGCAAATAAGGGAAACTATGGGACCTAGGTTTCTTTGGGCTTGGCTTACTTCACTTAATATAAATTTTTCCAAGTCTTTCCATTTCCTAACAAATGGGGCAATGTCATTATTTCTGATGGAGGCATAGAATTCCATTGTGTATATATACCACATTTTCTTGATCCATTTATCTACTGAAGGGCATCTGGGTTGGTTCCATAACTTAGCTATGGTAAATAATGCTGCAATAAACATAGTTGTGCTGGTAGCTTTAGTGTGGTCTTGTTTGTAAACATTTGGGTAAATGCCCAAAAGTGGGATTGCTGGGTCATAGGGGAGGTGTATGTGAAGTCTTTTGATGAACTTCCATACTGCTTTCTAAAGTTGTTGAACAAGTTTACACTCCCACCAACAATGAAGTAAGGTTCCCTTCTGTCCACATCCCCTCCAGCATCTGTTGTTAGAGTTCTTGAGTTTTGCCATTCTAACTGGGGTGAGGTGGTATCTCAATGTTGTTTTGATTTGCATTTCTTTATGGCTAGCGAGGTTGAGCATTTCTTCATGTGTCTATTGGCCATCCTTCTTTCTTCTTCAGAGAAGTTTCTCTTCAAGTCTTTCGCACACTTATTTATTGGGCAGTTGTTTCTTTGAGGATTTGTTGTTGGGGGATTTAATTTTTTGAGTTCCAAGTATATTTTAGATATGAGACCCTTGTCCGTTGTATGGCTTGTGAAGATCTTCTCCCAATCCGTGGGCTTACTATTGATCTTGCTAGCTATGTCCTTTGCCATGCAGAAGCTGTGAAACTTCATGCAATCCCATTTGTCGAAACTTTCTTTGATTTGTTGTGTTTCCGGTTCTCTATTAAGAAAATTTCAGCCTGAGCCAAGGAGACCTAGGGTTTGACCTATTCCATCCTGTAATATTTTCAGAGTGTCAGCTTTGACTCCGTGGTCTTTGATCCATTTGGAGTTGCTTCTGGTGCAGGTTGATATATAAGGATCTATCTTTATTTTTCTACAATTAGTTAACCAATTTTGCCACTAGCATTTACTGTAGAGCCTGTCTTTCTTCCATTCTATTTTTTTAATTGTATTTTATTTTATTTGAGAACATACTGTACAGAGGGGCTACAATTACATGGGCAGGATAATGCATACATTTCTTACCAAGCATTGCAGCCTCCTCCTTTGTTTACCCTTCACTTCCCTTCCCCGCCTCCCCCCTCCCCCCACCCAATTTTACCCCCCTCCCCCCACCCAATTATACCCCCTCCCCCCCACACCGACATTGTAAAGCTGGTTTTGACATGACATTTTGTACTTCTCATTGTTGCAACAGGTCCACCTGAATCCTTAAACGACTTGTTTGTCCCCATCTCCTCCACATGTTATACTGACATCAAATATAGTGAAAGCGGGGGTTACACTGTGGGGGAGGGACATACAAAGCAACAAAGAAATAATCTTATAAATGCGTTAGAAACACATTTTTTTTAGTTCCCTTATCGAAGATTAGATGGCTATAGGTCTGTAGGTTCATTACTGGGTTTTCAATTCTATTCCATTGGTCCTGAGGTCTGTTCTTATGCCAATACCAAGCTGTTTTGATTACTATGGCTTTATAGTATAGTTTGAAATTTGGTATTGATATTCCTCCAGCAGTATTCATTCTGTTGAGGAGCCTTTTGGCTATTCGGGGTCTTTTATTGTTCCATATGAATTTTTGGATTGCTTCTTCTATTTCCTTGAAGAATGAGGTTGGAATTTTGATAGGTATCATTTTGAATTTGTAGATAGCCTTGGGAAGTATTGCCATTTTCACGATGTTAATCTTTCCAATCCAGGAGCATGGGAAGTTTTGCCGTTTTCTAAGTTCTGTTTTGATTTCCTTTTTCAAGATTTTAAAGTTTTCATCGTAGAGGTCCTTCACTTCTTTGGTTAATTCCTAAGTATTTTATTTTTTGTGTGGCTATTACAAATGGAGTTGCTTTAGGATCACATTTCTAACAGTGTACACTCAACATATGTAATGTGCATGTTCATCTAACTTTATATGAATTCTTGAGTTAAAAATCTATGGTACAGCTTAGCCTTTAAACTCACAAAATGTTTGTAATTTAAAAGTTGATACTACTGGAGAAATAAAACCTAAGAATGTAAAGGAGTCAGGGAAGTTCACATTTCATCCAGCCTTGGCAGAACAGTCTTTGAGAAACTATATATAATTAACCAGCAAAAAGCTGGACTGGAAGAATGGCTCAAGTATTGGAATACCAGTAATGAGCAAGATTGCTGAATAAGATGTTGAGGCTTTTGCATACATGCAATCATAAAAATATATACAGAGGCACTTATATGTGCACAAATACACATATGAAGCAACTCTCAGAATATGTGGAAAAGTTAGAAAACAATAGAAAACATGTCCTGAGTAAGGCTAGAATCAGGTGATAATTTTTAATTTTAGAAAGTCCTCAAGTGAACTTTCTTCAAAAAAGTTTGACTATTACATAGATAGGGACCAGAGATAATAAGAGAGACAAGTAATCATTATTAAAGTGATCAGATCCATGGAGGAATGAATCAGAGACTCCTGCAGGTGCATCTGATAATATTCATATCCTGTGTCAAATGTTAGAACATGTTTGAAAAGAGTACATGAACACTCTGAGCACTGCAGTGGATAATATTCCTGAGAAGTTCAGAATTGCTAGTCTGTATCTAGATTAAATAAACAAGAAACTATGGAGGGGCAATTTGATACAAGGCTAGAATTCTAGCCCTCAAACTAAGATAGGAGATTAGATAGTGGAATTACACAGTGATACCTTTGCTGGAGCAGGTAGTATAATTTTGTCTTAATAAAACGAACCAAACAGGAAAGGAATACAAAGTTGGACATTTGGGCTAATTTTGTCATTATGTTTTGAGAAGTCAAGTTTCCTATTGAAATGCAACTCATATATAATCTTCAGTTGTGTTTTAAATGCTCTCTTCATTACAGAACATTGTTAGATGCAAAATGGTTAGTGATTCCCATCCAAAATTTGAAAAAGTTAGTAATCATCACTCTGTTAGATTCCAAGGAAACGATGAAGGATTACAAAAACTTAAGCCTGAAGAAATAGCAAAGTTAATCTAATGAAGGACTATGTAGATCTTGCTAAATTAGAGTTTAGATTTAAAATAAATATTTTGGTTTTGATTGTAATTTCATATTCTATAGGATACTTACAAAATTCTTTTCAAGTAGAGTGTTTAATTGACAAATTTACAAATGTTTCTTGCATTCTATTTGCCTAGAATATTCTTTCATGAGAGTTATAATTAGAACTCAATTAATAGATAATTCCAACACTGCATGTATAAAATGATAATGTGAATAATGTATACAGAGTTGCCAACAAATGGATGATATTAATTTATAAATTTAGAAAAAGGGCAATTTTTTGAAGCTTGGGTATAACATGGTATGAAGAGAATAATTGTGTGACATATTTCTTCTACCTGTATGTAACACAGGAAGCAAATTTCTTAATTGCGTGCCTTTGTATACAGTGAGAAAAATGCTAGGTTTGGGATTTGTTTTTATTTTTGTTTTTGTTTTATTGGTTTGTCCTATGGCTTGAACTCTGGGACTGGACTGTCTCTTAACCTGTTTATGCTCAATGCTCGTGCCCTACCACTTCAACCTCAGCTCACTTGTGTCTGTCTTTTGCTGAGAAGTTTATTGGAGATAAGAATCTAGGGATCCTTCCTGCCTGGGTGGGCTTTTGTCAACATCTACTGCATTGGGGTCCCTGGATAATGGTAATGAAATCACCAGGACATAGGGGATGCAGAGTGCAAACAGCAATTGCCACTGCATGCTGTGCTTTATTTAAATGGTATTTACAGACAAGCAAGCATGATCTTTGCCAAGATTTGGTCAGAAGACATTCACACAAAAATTTCAACAGATACATTTTTACTTGACCTCTGAGACAATGTCTTGGCATATTATTATCTAAACTATTTTAGAGCAAGCTCAAACCACTTCTTTAATATCAGGAAAATGCTTGACCAGCTGCTCATCTATGCTTAAGCAAGCAGAATAGCTACTTCCTCAGCTCCCAGGAGTCTGTGACATGTGTTTTGAGACAGGCAGAAAGAACATTTTCCCTCTTCTTCCCGGCATGCCAAGAGCTTTCCTAATACTCAAATACAGTCCGCAGATAATTCTGAGGCCGGAGCCTGCATCATTCTGCCCCTTTAACATAGACCCTGAGTCTTCACAATTTCCTTCTTTTTTCTTTTGTTTTAAAAGTAAAGCTTTCCACAGGGTTATCATAGATGCTTGCATTGGTTTCATAAAAATGAAATATAACAGTACCAGTGCAAACAAAATAATAACAATCATGTAGTGGCCATAGTTTCAGCAAACACCTGCATACACCTGGATTCAGATGTAAAGTCTTTGCAGGCCCTTAAATATGTATTCACATCCCCAGATTTTTTAATAGGCAAAAGGGCTCGTCTACAGTCCTCATTAGCATTCTCATGAGCCAACATATGCAGCAGTTGTTGTCATGCCACAACAGTACGTTTCAAGGTCACTTTTAATCGTGATAAAAATTCAACATAGGGTTTATTAGGTTTTTGAATTACTTTAGTCCAAGAGCCATAATGCTCTCTACCGGTGGAATCCTTTCCCATGCCTCAATACCTATGTCTCTTAACTGCTCATGGATCTCTTTAGGAGAGTTTACTTTTATATGAGCATCCGCATATTGTTCTGTTCCACTTAACATTGGAAACGTTATGATCTGCAGGTGTGGATTACTGCTCTGTGCATTTTGTCTAGCCCTTTTTGTACATAACTCAGTAAACCACATTTGCCATTGTAGGTATTTAGGTGTCTTAAGCAAGGCTCTACAAAGCATCTTACAATCCATGGGAGCAAATTATTGTAATGTTGGGCAAGCCCATTAAGCAATTCCTTAACATAATGAGACTGAGGTCCATACAACTGCCTTCTTAAGTTTACCAATATCATCAACAACAACACCTTCATATCTGGCTGGTTGAGCTATACCATTCATAAGGGGTGGTCGAATTACAGGATAAGAAAAAAATAGGCATTTCATCATCAAACTCACTGTATTTCTTTCAGATTCAACCCTTCCAATTGTTTAACAAATGCATCATCAATATTAGAAGCACCATCATTTGTACATTGTTTACCAAAAGTATCATGTACATTAAATTGTAACTGAGCAATCAATTGAGGAGCTGTAGAATTTCCAGATAAATACTGCTGTATTAAATTCTAATCGTGTATAGATTTATTACATTTTACATTAGTAATGCAAAAGGTAGTAAAATTCCAATCACATTTTAACAATAACTGTTTTTCCACAACCAATAACGTTTTTCCTAACCATCCTACTGTCAGTTTAATAATATTAATCTGTGTTTATAATAGAGCATAAATTTCTACCTGTGAGACCCACAATTCATGTGAATCCCGGTGCCATTCTTCCACAAAGTGCTTAGTTTGTAAGGCAGTGTGTAGGGCAATTCCAGACACCGCAGCAACAGTGGTAATAGAAATTAAGTTTAAGATCACAGATACAATGGCTCCAACCATACGCTTTGTACGTTTTAGTAGTTTGGTAAAAAAAAAAAAAATTCAATAACACTATCCAAAGAATTTTGGGACCATTTTCTTCCTAATTTAACAGGTAGCCAAATATGAGTTCTTTGTTGTAATATCATTGTATTATCACTGTCATTAAAATTAAGAGAGGAATTAATGCAAGAATAAGGAGACAATTAAAACAAGAAATAGTAGGAGAAAATGTAAAATTTCCCACTAAAAATACATAAGGCAGAGGTACACAAGCAGTTACATCATAAGATTTGTACAAAGTAAAATTATAAGTGGACGCAGAGTTCGACGTCCCTGAAAATGATCCATTTGATAGCATCACGGGTTTCAGCACCGCTCTGACTTTCCAAAGATGAGTCTGAACAGCAGTGGGTGCAGCCATGAAAGCCCATTGAGCATCTGCAATGCCTCCATCTCCCCAGGCCATCAGTTGATTTCCAGTAAGTGATTCATTAATGGTTTCCAGCATCCTAGTAACATTTGATAAATCACATCTGGTAATATTCCATTCTGAACATGTATTAATAAACTGTCCGAAAGGTCCCTAATTATTAAAATTATTGAACACTTTTCCAAATTTTCCTCTACATTCTTGCCACACAAAAGGCAGATATTTTAAATCAATATAAGTAAAATCGGGACACATAGGTAAGGATAACTTGCCAACAAAGGTGACACTTTCCCAGCTACTATTAATGGACCAAGTATTTAATCACTGCAGCTGTGTTCTAGAATTGGAAGTGCGTTTCCCAGGTAAAACCCAATGTTGCCAATTCATAACTAAACATGGAGGAGGCCCCAGACAAACAGGCAAGGAATGAGTATAGTAAGTAAAATTTAAAAAGCTACCATCATCCTTATTGTAAAATGTCAAATTATTCCAAGAAGGAGACAAAACAGCAGGAACATTATAGACGGTTACATCCATGTCTCCCCAAACAACAGGTTCCAATAAAGGAGGGTTAGGAACAAAGGCCCAATAAGTTAAATTAGCCTTAGCATGGACAGAGTTTACAGTAAGCAGGGCACACATGGCCAAGAACAAGTTCTCAGTCGTGACAGGTTTACCATTGCATTGTAACATCTTTTGTCCTTCTCCAGTCAACTTTTTAACCTGCCACCAGGTGGGCAGTGGGGATTTCTTTTTCCTCAACTGGTGGCCGATTCCTTGCAGGATACGGGGCTGTCCTCACTGGGCCGTGTCTGTATCCATCAGGCAGGAAGCTAGTATTGTTTCCATGCTGTATAGACACAAAACCCTATCCTAGCCCCTTATGTAATAATTTTCCTAGTTGCTATTCTGCATCCAATGCAATCTTAATCCATACGGGAGCATTTAAATAAGGTTTTTCTGATATTTGTTCAAAATGGCACTCAGCTCTAGTTAAAATATCTCCTTGTGGTAAGTTAAAAATATTAAGAGCAAAAAGAGCTTGATGTAAAATTATTTTAGGATTTTGCATGGAAAACCACAAAATATTCATACCTTCATCCAAACTTTTCCTCCTTTTAAATTTTTTGATTTGTTGTTTTAGTGTTCAACTATGCTTCAGCAAGCAGAAGAGATACTTCCTCAGCTCCCAGGAGTCTGTGACATTTGTTTTCAGATAGGGAGAGAGAACACTTTCCCTCTCTAGCCCGGCATGCCAAGAGCTTTCCTAATACTCAAACACAGTCCTCAGATAATCCTGAGGCCAGTGCCTGCATCATTCTGCCCCTTCAAAATAGACCCTTAGTCTTCACAATCTTTGAACTGTAATCTTCCAATCTTCACCTCCTGATTATCTATGATAGTTAAAAAAGTATAAATATAAATAATATTTTCAAGAATACCAGTGGAGGAAAAATGATGCAACCCTGTTTATAGTGGTGTTCTTTCCAGAATATGGAGGGCATCACATTAGCAGAGGTGCAGTGTATTTCACAATGGGCATAAGCTATTCTTGATATGAATTAATGGAATTTTGAGGTGCACCCTACAAGTTGGAAACTGGTGGGCTAGGATGACTTTATGGCATGAATCCTGTGATTGATGGTCATAGAAATAATAGCTTAATATGATAAACAACTTCTTAATCTTGAAGAATTAATTATCACATGCTTCATAGTTTTATCCCATATCAGAATGTGGCTCTTTTTCTGTTCACTTCTCAGTCTGTAACACCCCATTGGAAAATGCATCTACTGCAGAATTACATAACATGCAAACAGGTATATTTTGAATCTCTCAGGTATGGAATGTTCAGAATTTGAAAATGAGTAGTTATTAGTCATAGGAATTTTGAAGAACACATGCATTCTGTCCTATTAACAACTTATTTACTTTTAAAAGTTATGCGTTTCCATAGAATTAAATTGTTTTCTGTTTTAGTAAAACAAAATATTAATTTATTCTATTTTCAAAATATTGGTAAGTATATTGTGAAAAAATTGTCTAGTTGGATATCATTCAAGTTGATGACCCTCTGATAAAGAAGAGATAATTAATTCAAATTAGATGCCAAATAATACTGATTTTTAAAAAGTTACTACATAAAGAATAATATTTCCTCTACAAAAACAGTGAAAATTTATTTCATCAGCTTATTTTTTAAATTTAATTTTAATGTGAAAGTGATGTGCACTGTGGTTACAGCCATTGTAAGGTAGTGAATACATAACTTTTCAAACGTGTTATCCCCTCTCTCATTTTTCTGTTTTTCTTTCACCCTAATACCCCTCCCAAGTTGTAATGTACATTTCCAACTTATTGTCTTGTGAGAATTGCTATTGCATTGGTTTGCTGTTTGTCCTTTTTCTCGCCATTTTTTTTTTGTTCCTGTTCCCTTCCCTAATTAAGGTAAATGTATACACAATACACAGGGTACCAAAATCAAACACATCAGGGGATAAACCATAGGGGAAAATCTCAAAGAAAATAGAGATCACATAGTACATCAAAAAAAAAGGCAACCGCAAATAAATATCTGTTTCCATATCTTGGAGTTCATTTTGCTCAGCAACACCTTATATGGTCAAATATATGCATAACAAAGCCACTGGAAAATAGTAGTTTCATGGACACTATATCATGAAAACAACATATCAACTGTTTTTGATGGTAAAGGTGGGATTAAGATTGGTGAATTCACGATTTTGATAAAGGAATTTCAAAAGATTTAAAAATTTATGAAAGGTAACTTTTAATTGTTCAAACTTTTTAACAACTTAGCCTATTAAGAAAATTTAACATTGTCTGGGAAAATAGGCTTTCATGCAAAGAAATCCGTGGAGACTTAGCTGAGAGGGAGCAATGTGGGTGAATTTGGCTTATTTTCACACTAAACAAACAAACCTCACAAACCTTGCTGTAAATCCTGTAGGTTCCCTTGAGAATTGTCCTTACCCAGGAAATATACTCTCACTGTGTAAAACAAAGTTGTACTGGAATTTAAATTCAAAATTCTTTTTAAAAAAGACATCAAAATTTGTGAATTGACATTTAATTACCAAACAGTAATTCTCTGAAAAAGAAGGAAATATAATTCAAAATCACTTGACTTTATTAATAGTAAGAAAAAAGAGTAATGAAGAGAGATGAGAGAAACCATAGAGGACTGTTTTCTCTCCGGTTGTGTAATGGGTTCTTGATCTTGATTCTTCCATTCTATCTTCATAAGCTATGAATCCACAGCTCAGGACTGATGTAACCAGTTCAGACAAAGAATACTCACAGAATGGGGGCTGGGAAAGTGGCTCAGTGGTAGAACGCTTGCTTTGCATGCCTGAGGCCCTGGGTTCAATTCCTCAGCACCACATAAGCAAAAAGAAAAAAACCAGAAGTGGAGCTGTGGCATAAGTGGTAGAGCGCTAGCCTTGACCAGAAGAGCTAAGGGACAATGCCCAGGCCCAGAGTTCAGGCCCCACGACAGGACCCGCCCCCCCCCAAAAAAAAACACAGAAGAAAATATTTGCAGTAGATGTAGGTGACTTATAACCTTAGACAATCTATTTAAATCTCTTCAAAATTCTCCCCTACCCTAAACTGCCCTCTTTGAACAGCTTTGTTTACTTTTCCCAAGACTGCCCTTCATTAACTGCATAAAATTTTGTGAGGTCATATAGATACTTTCTAGGGATTGCTGTTTGTTTGTGATTTTTGTGTGTTTTTGTTTGTAGTTGTGTTTTTAACTGAATTTCAAAAGGTTGTGCAAGTGTGTTACAATTAAATATGTCCATCTAATTGTCCAATGTTCTTGGATCAGAGTCACTCCCATCATTCTCAACCAACCCTTTCTACAAATTTATTTCAGATTTACCACTTCCTTTATTACATGTGTACATTGAGTATTCTAGCTGTACTTGCCCCTTGTTCCATTTTCATTCATTCTATGTCTTTACTATTATTCCTTTCTGGTTTCAACTTCCTGATATTCATTCTATTAAACTGTCTGTTAATACTTTGAAAGGTTTATATACATTTCATGGAGTTTCAATCCTACGTATACTTAAACTGATGTCAGCATATATTTCCATAATTCATTCATCTGTGATAACAATTTGCAAGACTGGAGACGTGAAGCACCTAAACATGATTTTATTCTCATCTTTTTGGAAGATTAATCTTTAGTCAACAAGAAAGTTTAAAAATCGCTTAGAATTTATAGCTAACTACCAGTTTTTATAAATGGCTTTGTGCAATGGTGTGTGATTATTTTATTTTACATAGGATATTTTCTAATACCTATAAGTTTTGGAAAAAGAAGAAAAATAAAATTTACTACTATAGAGGAATATGATAGAAATAGAAGATATATTTTAGGTTTGTCACATCTCTGATCAGTACCCATATTCAAGACTTAAAGTCATATTTCTTACTATGTTAGACAGATAGGGAAAATATATAATAAGGCAACACATGATAAGGCAACTATTAGTGACTTTTTAAAATGTACCTTCTTATGTGATGAAATTTACTTTATTAGCTAATATTTGGGTTTGAATTATGGGAGGCTGATCTATTTAACACATTTCTGGAAGGCACCTACTGAACAATGCAAATGGTGGGAGATACTATTTCTACACTTTAATGAATGGTTGAACTTATTGGGCATTAGTGCTGGGTAAATAAATCAACTCTATTGTAACTTGATTCCTACACTTGAGAAACTTTTAATGTCACTATCATCTACTTGTCAAGTGTTATTTTGGTGAAGATGATTCTAGAAATTTTATTTGAAAAGGAATATACTTGAAGGAGATTAAATGTAGGTTATCATTGGTTTGAGAATGACAACATTTTTATACTACAGAACCAAGTTTTACTGAAGTATCAGTGTTTTGAAGCATTAGGGTCTTCTCAATTAGTTTTTTAAAATTATATTTGACATCTAAGTCAAATTTTCCTAGCCTTGGTAGAACAATTATGGATTTATCATTCCAGGAAATTTTTTGGCCTACTTATCCTGGACTGAAATCTTTCCTTCATCATTAGGAGAGAGGTATTAAAAATAATCTTGTGACATTTGTGATTTTCTTTACTCACATGGGCTTGTCATCTGTAAATTGAAAGTTTGAACTGCAGTACTTTCACTCATATTTTGTAGTCTCCTCTTTCATTTGAAGTTGCCTTAAATTTCACAATTGTTTACTGCTAATTACTGCAAGGAATTGGGGCTCTGAAATATTATAGGAAATGAAAAATTGAGATGGGTCTTCAATTACTTTCTGTTAGCAGGTTGGATGGGCCAAGGTGAGAAGACTTGCCATTGTTATCTGATGATGCAGATAACCTGGGACCTGGTATCCTCGGACCCGTGGGTACTGCAGAAGAATAATAGCTTTTAGGCATACTATGGAGAAAAACACTTTGGGACCAGTGAGTTAATACAATAAACACAGCTGCAGTGTAAAATCTCTTCTAGATTAGAGGAAAACAATACTGTTTTTTTTTTTTTTTTACTATGTGAATTCAGAAGACCAAGAACACATAGAAGGTATCACAAGTTTATACCAAAGACATTGCATTGATACTTTTTATATTCGAATATATATTCTAAACCTAATTATTTAGGTTCCAATCTATTTATGGGAATAAATTTCAATTTATTTGTCAAATTATAAATTAATTCTAGTAAGATTCACTGTGTGAAATTTAAGATCAGCACATACAAATATAATATATATAAATATATATAATATAAGAAATTGTTATGCATTGTTCTGTTGTGGTTAGGGTATCAAAGGCAAATCTGTTTTAAAGTATTATTCCATTATCTCTACCTCAGTTTTTGGTAGAGTTAGACCTAAACTTTACCATTTGTAAATGTAAAGCCTGGAGGCAAGAGGAAACACTTTGATTAAAACATTACCAATTTAGGGCCAAATATCGAGGAGAAATATATAGACTTCTCCAGGAGCTATGGAAATATTTGGTGATACAAAGTCAGTAGTGTAAGTTCCTGCCTGGTTGTATGGTAGACAGGCCAGAATATTAAGTAAACATGCATATGAACAACTTTTGCACCTTCTTGGCTTTAGCTACTTTTGAAATAATAGGTATAATATACAATTATATATATATATATATATATATATATATATATATATATATATATATATATATATATATATATATATATATATATATATAGTTTTTGTTGTTTGGGTCCGGTCGTGGGGCCTGAACTCTGGGCCTGTGCCCTGTCCCTCAGCTCTTCAGCTCAAGGCTTGTGCTCCACCACTTGAGCCACAGCACCACTTGTGGCTTTTTTCTTTTTCCTTATGTGGTGCTGAGGAATCAAACCCAGGGCTTCAGGCATGCAAGGCATGCAGTCTACCACTGAGCCAACTTCCCAGCCCAAACAATTATATTTTGATAAAATACCTTCTATTCTGAACAGTTAGGTCTGAAGTGTTCATCTCTCTATGATCCCTTGTAACTAAGATTAGTTTTGTTTCAGTAAGACAATCTATGCTGTCAGTGTAAGATATTCTGGTTGGTCTGTTCCTACATGGAAGAAGGATAAGGGTCAGGAAGACATTTGTGCCACTGAGACCTCATTTAGGAAATTTTAAGCTGCAGAAGTTTAGAAGTAGATCTTAACCAAGGCTTACTTTGAATCCATTAGCTCCACAAAGATAACTCAGTTGATAAATAAGTACTTGAAAAGCCATCACCTTTGGACTTAGCTGTAAGGCTTCAAAATATGATCAAATTTAAAATGAAAATGACAAAATAGCCATTGACAAAAAATTGCAAATGTGAGTAATCGACCAAACAATATATTTTTTCCACTATAGACAGAAATTTAGAGCAATAAGATCAATAGCATTTTTAGGAACAATAAGGGTTCCTTGTTACAAATAGGCAACCATGGATATGTGCCTGTATAAAGATTGCATCAATAACTACTTAAATTTAGAGGATACTACATGCTTCAGCAGCAGGTCTACCCAAATTACAACAATACAGAGATTAAAATGGTACTTGCACAAGGATGGTATGAAAATTTGTTAAGTATTCCATATTTTTCATTCTTCAAATGCAAGAAATGAAAAACAGTTGTTAAAAAGTTGATTACAAAAATACAAGTGTAACAATACATGTAATTCATAGAATTAAAGGTTAGTTTGACATCAGTGTATTAAATCTTCACCTTAGAAAGGCCCTTACATAGCATAACCTTTATAAAACTTCAAATTAGATAACATTGTCATTTTATCCCAAAGAAATAAAATTTAAACCATGCTCATAGGGGGTTCCGGGAAGATGGTGGAGGAGAAGCTGAAGGCTAAACAAGCTCTCGCATAGAAAGCAGTTTTAGAGTTCCAGTGAACAGTCCTAAGCCAGAGAATCACACCAAGTATGCCATCACAGTACACAGAATTAGGCCAGAGTGGGAAAATCCAGGCAAAGAGGCAGATCTGAGCATTTGCCAGCAGCTTCGGCAGCAGCGGCGGCCATAGTCGCCATCCTGTAACACAGAGAGTCCAGGACAAAGGATCCAGATATAGTGGGTGAACAGATTCTACTCAACACCAGCAAGAACTGACAAGGAGCAGACATCTTCATCCTGCGGTTCACAGACCAGAAACAACCCACGAACCAAGACTCGGCGAAAGTAGAAGCCTAACGTCCTCACTCCTTCTCAGGGAGCAGAGGAGAGAAGGCGACCCCTCACCCCCACAACCGGACATCTCCATCTTGGATATTGACAAAGCTCGGTGGAGCTGCTAGCTCCAACTAAGGCCTTGGAAGAAAAGTAGAGTCATTTAGCAGGTCACAAGAACCTAAATTGACCTGCCAGACTCAGCTTCACCCTGGGAAATGTCACCCAGCTCAGGCGCAAGCCCCAGGAATGGCTTTCTTCACTGGGTAATCAGAGCCAGAGGCTGCCCCTCCCTTAAGCAGCCTTGAAAATCAATTGAAATTCAGTAAACATAAACCCAGAGAGTGGCTCCAGCCTGGGCTCGTGAGTTTCTAACAAGCTAGCCCCCAGGAAAAGGTAATGTTTGCTGAAAAGCCTCAACTCTACCCAGAACCTAGCCTCATCACAGCATCTCCAAACGAAGAAAAAGCCATCTCCCTCTTTTGTGATAATCAAAGCAGATCCCCCTCCCATTGAACTAACCTGAGAGAAGGATCGCAAAATCCTGGGTAAAGCAGAGCATTTTTTGGCCTGTTTAAACAAACTGACTTAAGCAACCAACCAAGCCACAGGAAAATCAAACACCACAAGCAGATCAGAGACTCCAACAAGAGGCTGGTTACAGACACAAGGGAGATACAGAATTTTTCCCACCACTCCCCAAAACAGCAAAATCTTTTTTCTATTTTTTGTACATTTTATAAAAATAATTTTCTAAAACTTTTTTTTAATTTTTAATTTTTACCTTTTTTGAAAAAAAAATGTTTCCTAGTACCTTTTTTTCCCTCTTATACATTTTATTTTAGGGGTATATTTGTGTGTGCATTTTTCTTTCTTTTTTCTTCTTTAATTTTTTTTTTGTTTTTTGTTTTGCTCTATTGAACTTCTGATCATTTTTTCTTTCTTTCTTATGCTTTTCATCTTTTCTTCTTTCCTTCTTTTTTATGTGACTTAATTGTTTTTCTACACATCCTCAGATATACCCATAGTCGATTATTAGACCTTATCCCCCATTGTGAACACAATACACAAATTTATTACTCAGTTCAAAACCTCTTAGACTTAAATTCCTTGATAGCAGTACTACCTCTTTATACCTATGTAATATTTTAAGTATTTTTATTTTTAAATTTTTCACATCTCCTTTATATCCCTCCCCTTCTGCAATATATGCATGTTCTTCTCTCAATATTTCGTTTTCGGGGCTACGTAATATTTTTAATTTTTACTTTTCTATTTTTTCTGGTCTCTTTTTTCCCCTTTCTCTTTCTTTTTTTCTCTCTCTACTTTCATCCTATTCAACCTATTTCCTGTTTTGAGATTAGGACTTAGTTAAGTTAACTTTCCCTGTGCCTTCCCACATCTCTCTATTCCTATTTTTTACCCACATCTCTCCCTAAACCTAATAATTTCTGGTTTGCCAAATTCACATTTGTGGTTTGTAGCCCATTAATATATAGTTGTTTGAAGTTGAATACATGTATCCATTGAACGAGATTGTATCCACAGACTATTGACTGTGCAAATACAGACTTTGGTTGATGCTTGCCTTAAGTTAGTGTTCTAGCACAAAACTGGTGTTTCATTCATCCCAAATGGGCAGAACAAACCTGAAAAACACAAGAAAAATGGCAAGTCTGGGTATCTCAACTCCCACTCATGGTAATCAGGGGACCGAACAGATAATGAATAATCCAGAGGAAAGAAAAGATTAATCACCTATAAAGGGATACCAATTAGAATCACCTCAGATTTCTCAGCAGAGACAATCAAAGCAAGAAGAGCCTGGAATGATGTATGCCATGCCCTAAAGACAAACATCTATCAACCAAGAATACTTTACCCAGCTAAACTCTCCTGTATAACTGAAGGCCAAATAAAAACCTTCCATAGCCAAGAAAAATTGAAACAATACATCTCCACCAAACCAACCCTACAAAAGTTTCTTAAAGTTGTCCTACACATAGAAAACTAACAAGACCACAATAAAGGCCAAGAAAATGCACCCAAACTGAGAATCCAAGAAGATAGGAAGAACCCAGTTTTCATAGACCCCAAGAAGGTAGTAACATGACCAGAACTCCCAAATACCTCTCAGTCCTATCTCTCAACATTAACGGACTTAATTCTCAAATTAAGTGACATAGACTGTCTAGTAGGACTAAAAATCAAGATCCTTCTATCTGTTGCCTTCAGGAGTCACATATTATTGGTAAATACAAAAATATTTTCAATGTTAAAAGCTGGAACAAAATCTACCAAGCAAATGGCCCCCATAAACAGGCAGGAGTTGCAATTCTAATATCAGATAAAATAAATTTCCAATTAAAATTAGTGAGAAGAGATAAAGAAGAGGTAAAGAAGGTCGCTACATATTAATTTTAAATATCTATTCGAAAAACAATGGAGCACCCAAATTTATCCAAGAAACACTATTTTCCCTCAAATCCCACAGAGATCCAAAGACAATAATTGTTGGGGATTTTAACACATCACTCTCCCCACTAGATAGATCAACTCGGGAAAACTCAACAGAGTAACTGCAGATTTTAACAACTGCATAGATCAAGTATATTTAACAGACATCTGTTGAATATTTCTCCCAGCAGCATCAGAATACAAGTTTTTCTCAGCAGCACAGGGAACATTTTCTAAAATAGACCACATTTTATGCCACAATGAAAACTTGTCCAAATTCAGAAACATTGAAGTTATACCTTGCATTCTCTCTGACTACAAGCGAATAAAATTAGAACGCAACACCAAAAGCCACCAAAGAAAGTCCTGTAACACATGGAGGCTGAAGAACACACTGCTGAATCATGAATGGGTCATGGAAGATATTAGAAAGGAAATCCAAATGTTCATGCTATTCAACAAAAATGAGCACACAAATTACCATCTCATCTGGGACACCGCAAAGGCAGTACTCAGAGGCAAATTTATACCTCTGAGCTCCTACATCAACAAATTGGAGAGATCTGAAACCAACAATTTAATGAGATATCTGAACCTCCTTGAAAAAGAGCAGCAAGATATACCCCAATATAATAGATGGAAAGAAATAATTATTTTAATTAATTAATTAATTTTAATTAAAATTAAATCAATATTAAATGAATTATAATCCAAAAAAACCATTGGAAAAAATAAAAAAACAAAGAGTTCGTTGTTCGAAAAAATTAACAAAATTGACAGGCCCTTCACAAATCTTATCAGAAAAAGAAGAGAACACACCCAAATAAATAAACTCAGAAATGAGAATGGAAACATCACCACAGAAACAACCAAGATTCAGAACATTATAAGGGAATACTTCTCAAAACTTTATGCTAATAAGTTTGAGAACTTGGTAGAAATGGACCTTTTCCTAGCAAATATTGACATGCCAATACTAAAGCAAGATGAGTTAAACCATCTTAACAGGCTCATATCAAGCACTGAAATAGAAACAGCAATAAGAGACCTCCCATATAAGAAAAGCCCAGGTCCAGATGGTTTACAGCAGAATTCTACAAGACCATTAAAAGCAGAGATCACAGCAATACTACTCCAAACCTTCAATGAAATTAAACGAGAAAGTTCACTACCGTACACATTCTATAAAGCCATCATAACTCTCATCCCAAAATCAGGCAGGGAATAATCAAAGAAAGAGAAATATAGACCCATTTCTTTGAGGAACATTGATGCAAAACTTCTCAACAAAGTTTTGGCCAAATGTCTTCAACAATGCATCCAGAAAATCATACACCACAATAAAACAGGATTCATTTCAGGGATGCAAAGCTGGGTCAATATTCGCAAAAAAATATAATTCATCACATCAACAGGAGCAAGGATAAGAACCACATGGTTATCTCAATATATGCAGAAAAAGCATTTGACAAGATCCAACACCCTTTTATATTGAAGATTCTGGAAAAATTAGGAATTATGGAACATTCCTCAATAGAATAAAGGCTATATATGACAAACCTACAGCCAGCATTATACTTAATGGTGAAAAACTAAAGCCATTTCCTCTTAACACAGGAACAAGACAAAGATGTCTACTATCATCACTTCTCTTCAATCTAGTATTAGAATTCCTATCAACAGCAATAAGACAAGATGCAAATATAAAGGTGATACAAATAGGGAAAAAAGAAATAAAACTCCCCCTCTTTGCAGATGACATGATCCTGTATATAAAGAATCCCATAGACGGCATTCCCAAATACTCAAGTTGATTCAAAACTTTGGCAAAGTAGCGGGATATAAAATTAACCCCCCCCCAAAATCAATGGCTTTTCTGTATGCCAACAATGAGAAAAGTATGGCTGAAATTAGGAAAACAACTCCATTTGTAATAGCCCCACAAAAAATAAAATACCTAGGAATTAACTTAACCAAATAAGCGAATGACCTTTATGATCAAAACTGTAAAAACTTGAAAAAGGAAATTAAAACAGAACTTAGAAAATGGGAAAAACTCCCATGCTCCTGAATTTGGAAAGATCAACATTGGGAAAATGGCAATACTTCCCAAGGATATCTACAAATTCAATGTGATACCTATCACAATTCCAACCTCATTCTTCAAGGAAATAGAAGAGGCAATCCAAAAATTCATATGGAATAATTAAAGACCCCAAATAGCAAAAACGCTCCTGAACAGAAAGAACACTGCTGGAGGAATATTAATAATAAATTTCAAACTATACTATAAAGCCATAGTAATCAAAACAGCATGGTAGTGGCACAAGAAGAGTCTTCAGGACCAATGGAATAGAATTGAACACCCAGAAATGAACCTACAGACCTATAGCCATCTATTCTATAAGGGAGCTAAAAAACAGAATGGAAGAAAGACAGCCTTTTCAGTAAATAGTGCTAGAAAAATTGGTTAACTACTTGTAAAAAATCAAGGCTAAATCCTTATATATCACCCGGCACCAGAAGCAACTCCAAATGGATCAACGACCTCGGAGACAAAGCAGACACTCTGAATATATTACAGGATGGAATAGGAGAAACCCTAGGTCTCCTTGGCGCAGGGCGAAATTTTCTTAATAGAGACCCAGAAAGACAACACATCAAAGAAGTTTGGACAAATGGGATTGCATGAAGTTGCAGAGCTTCTGCATGGCAAAGGACATAGCTAGCAAGATCAAAAGAAATCCCACAGATTGGAGAAGATCTTCACTAGCCAAACAATGGACAAAGGTCTCATATCTAAGATATGATTGGAATTCAAAAAATCAAACCACCCAACAACAAATCGTCAAAGAAACAACTGCCCAATTCATAAGTAGGCTAAAGACTTAAAGAGAAACTTCTCTGAAGAAGAAAGAAGGATGGCCAATAGACACATGAAGAAATGCTAAACCTCCCTAGCCATAAAAGAAATGCAAATCAAAACAACATTAAGATACCACCTCACCCCAGTTAGAATGGCAAAAATCAAGAACCCTAAAAACAACAGATGCTGGAGGGTATGTTGGTGGGAGTCTAAACTTGTTCAACCACTTTGTAAACTAGTATGGAAGTTCCTCAAAAGACTCCTCATTGAGCTCCCCTATGACCCAGCAATCCCAATTTTGGGCATTTACCCAAATGTTTACAAATAAGACCACACTAAAGCTACCAGCACAACTATGTTTATTGCAGCATTATTTACTATAACTAACTTATGGAACCAACCCCGATGCCCCTCAGTAGATGAATGGATCAAGAAAATGTGGTATATATACACAATGGAATTCTATGCCTCCATCAGAAAGAATGACATTGCCCCATTTGTTAGGAAATGGAAAGACTTGGAAAAAATTATATTAAGTGAAGTCAGCCAAGCCCAAACAAACATAGGTCCCATGGTTTTCCTTATTTGCAATATCTAGTACATATCTAAGTCAAGCAGAATAGTTCAGATAAGGTGATATTAGGGAAATGAACCCTAAGATATGTATTCGATTGTTTTTTTCTCTTTCATGCGATTGTTTCTAATGCATTTATAAGATTATTTCTTTGTTGCTTTGTATGTCCCTCCCCCACAGTATAACCCCTGCTTTCACTGTATTTGATGTTGGTGTAATTTGTGGAGGGGAATCTGAAAAACAAATCAGTTAAATAAGGATACAGGTAGACCCGTTGCAACAATGAGAAGTACAAGTTTTTATTTTGAAAATGAACTTTACAACTTTGTTGGTGGGGAGGGGAGGATAGGAGGGGAAGGAATGGGTGGATGGGAAGGGATGGGACGGGGAATAAAAAATGCTTTTTTTTCTTTCATGTGGTTGGTACTAACACATTTACAAGATGATTTGTGTGTTGTTTGTATGTCCCTACCCCACGGTTTAACCCCTGCTTTCACTCTATTTGATGTTGGGATAATTTGTGGAAGGGAAGGGAAAAAACCAAATCATTTAAATAGGGATACAGGTGGACCCTTGCAACAACGATATGTACATGTCATTATGTTGAAAAATGAACTTTACAACTTTGGCCTGGTAGAGGGTAGGAAAGGGTTGGTGGTAGGGGGAGAGTAGGTGGAGGTGAGGGCTTGGGGGTGCGAGATAGGAAGTGATGGGAAGGGGAAACAAAGGAGGAGGCAACAATTCTTGATAAGAAATGTACTCATTATCTTGCCCAAGTAATTGTAACCCCTTTGTATGGTATTTTCACAATAAAAAAATCGTAATTTTTAAAAAAATAAAAAATATATATAAAAAAATTAAAAAAGAATTAAAAGAATATAAGGACCTTAGGAAAAGGAATCTTAAACTTTTTCTATATGGAATGTAATCTGAAAAGACACATTTCCTAATGAACCTATATATTATAAAACAATGTAGACTTCAAAGTACTATATCTAGAAGACAATGAAATAGATTATGTTCTTTATGCAAACATAGATACTTTTTTTAGACTAGCACGAGGAATATCTTTAGTTTCTATACTATTCATTTCAACCGATATGTTAAAATTAAAAAAAAATCACAAACTCTGCAGAAATCATTATAGATGCATACAAACAACTCTTGAATATATTTTGACATCAAAGTCAGGCAATTCACGTGGAAGAATACCATGGAATACATAAATTTTTAAATTAAGATATTGCTGTTTCTTTGTATATGAAAATATTTTGTAGGGACACAAAGGATGGACTGGCACTTTTGAAATTTAAGAAACTTAACCAAACCATTTCTACATAGAGAAAAATTTGTACAGCCATTCACAACTTCAAGGAGGTAGTGATACATACTTATCCTTTTGGTAATATCAAATGCAGTTTCTTCCAAGTTGTTCTTCTGTCCCTGTTTGATATTATGGTTCAACAGAAGGAGGTACAGCATATCTTTGCTATTTCTATTTCCAGCAGCAAGATGCAAGGGTGTCAAGAGGCCTTTAGTTTGGGGATTTGTATCTGCATCATGATGAAGTAAGAAAGAATCCATTCTGGTGTTATTCCACATATAAGGACTGTGCAGGGGTGCCAAGCCATTCAGAGTTATTGCATGAATATCTCCCTTGAGCTACCAACTCATGGACAATGTCTAAATGTCCACTCTAGGCTTCCCGATGAAGAGGGGTATACTTACCTCATCCCTAGTATACATATGAGTGGCCTTTTTGGAAAGTAGTCTCGGCACTGTAGTAAGCCGATTAATTTCGGCATACCAAAGAAGAAATTTGCATGGATTCTTCTCCATTATTGTCTTGCAATTGATACCATTCCTCACGTTTTTGTCTTGTTCCTTGTCTTCATCAGAAATGCCTAACCAGAGACTTTGAGTACCAGTGGGAATGAGGTGTCCATGTATTTCCCCAATAATTCACATTGGTTGAACTGGTCAGAAAAATCCGGTGAATTTTCTGCATATGTTTTTTCACCATGATTTATTTTCTCTTTTTCCATTTTTACTATTCTAAATTATTCTAACTGGAGATTAGTGAATTGATAAAGAGCAGAAGAAAGATTTTCCTCCATATTCAAAACAGACTGAAAATATGGACCAGTGGTGTCTTCATGTGCAGCTAATACTAGCAAGGAGAAAATAGGAAACAATGCCTTCTACGTAAATGATTTGGAAAATACCATGATATAGTGTAAGAGAACTTACTATTCAATATATGAGCTTTAAGAGCTTTCTAATAGTTCCATTATTTATTGGTACCCAACATTAGAAAAAAATGTATAATACAGTAGTAAAATAGAAGTCCTTTGCATGACTATTTAAATTCCTTTTTTTTAAAGACACTTGGTTTCATCTAAAAAAGTAGGCCTATCTATTGTCCTCAAGTGATTTTGGTGATTGAAGATGCTTAATAAGTCAAAATGTATTAGTATTCCTTTGATATCAATTAAATTTCATTTTTCTTCTTGGAGAATATAATGATCAAAGCCATAGTTCAGAATCAACAAGCAATAGTTCAGCATCATGCTTCCAGTGCAAGTGAATCACCAGTAAGTAATCCTCGATACCATTTTCCACAAAGGTTTTTCACAAATACAATCTGCCTTTCTTTTCTAGCTGCTTTCCTAGTCTGGACCTGTTCTTTCATTGTGCAGGAAAAGTGTGATTCAACTGATTTCAGTCATTTTTTTCTTATAATTATCAAGGATTTAGATTATATTTTGAAAAATTAGTTTTGGGGCCTGAACTATGGGCTTTGGCACTGTTTTTGAGCTCTTCAAATCAAGGCAAGCGCTCTACCACTTGAGCCACAGAATCCCTTCTGTGGTTCTGTTTATGTGGTGCTGATTTGGGAAATGGTAGAACAGAAAGTGAAATGATGCAAACAAAAATATAAAAAAAAATAAATTAGGACAATTATGGAGCAACCATATTGTCTATGAGAATCATGAAAGAGAGAGGGAGGAAGAGAGATACAGATGTGCAATGACCTATCTAGACACAAAATCAATGCTTCTGATCTAATTACAAAGCAAACAATTTTATTTTTTATTTGTTAAAAGAGATGGAAATAGAATTTATGTATTTACTTGAAATTAGTACATACATTTTTAGTCGCCTACATAAAGAGACATATTTCTGACTAAATTACAGACAAAACCTTAATCCTTGGTCTGGGAAGGTGGCTAAGTGTTAGAGTGCTTTTCTTGTAGCTTAATACAGTGCGGATACTACTTGCAAAAAGGCCACTCATATGAATACTAAGGATGAGGATGAGTATACCCCTCTTCATCGGGAAGCCTAGAGTGGACACTTAGACATTGTCCATGAGTTAGTAGCTCAAGGCAGATATTCATGCAGTAAATCTGAATGGCTGGACACCCCTGCACAGTGCTTATATGTGAAACATATTGCAGCACACACACACACACACACACACACACAAACACACACACACACACACACACACACACACACACATACACACAAATCATCAGATTTCTTCTTAAGTATTTTTGTGTATGGTCTTATGAAGAAATTTACATTACTAACTTGAATTTCTGACAGAACAATATAATCACTGTACATCTTGCTTCTATACTCTCAATATTAAATTGCTATCTAAGTATGTGGAATAGATACATATAGGAAAAAGTAGGAGCCACACTGGTGGCTCATGTCTTTATTCCTAGCTAATCAGAAAGACAAAATCTGATGATTGTGGTTTGAAACCAGACCAAGAAAAATAGTCCATTAGATTCTGGTTTGAAAGTAACCAGCAAAAGCTAGAAATGGAGCTGTCTTACAAGCAGTAAAATGCAAGCATTGAGAAAACAAAAACAAAAAAATAACAAATTCTGGGACAGAGCTAGGCCCTGAGTTCAAGCTCTAGTAGTAGTATTTAACTAATGAAGGAATGAATTAATTAATTACCTAAAATAAAATAAGTGGTCACATGTGGTGGGGCAGGTAAAATGTAACAACCCTGGTGACTGGAATATGTATTCTTTTGTAATAAGGCAAATTATCACTTGTTCTATTCACTACTACTTTATTTGAACTTTTTTGTACAATAAACCCTGAATTTGGCATGCGTGTATATGTGTACATGTGCACGCATATGTGTTTAAGTGTGTGTGTGTGTGTGTGTGTGTGTGTGTGTGTGTGTGTGTGTGTGCTGTTTCAATGTTGCTTGCCAATATGAACAGGGTGAGACTGAAAAGATCTGTGTTGAAATGTTTTTATTTATCAGTGTTCTGTCCTGTCATTTCAGTTGAATCATCCTTCTGTACATTTTATTTGTTAATAACATCATCATAATCAAAGCATTTACAACATTAAGTTAGATAAAAGAGATCAGTTTCAGCGCTTAGTATATGTTAGGTAAAAAGATACACATATAATTGGGTAGTAAGTTATTGCTGTAAGATGACTGTCAGTTCAAAATATGTATTTGACCTCTTAAATTGGTTATATTTTTAAGAAATACTCATGGAGTGATTTTGACCGACTTGAACAAATAGGTATTACTCTCTGGTTATTTCTGTGAAACTCAAGGTGGATAAACTCTTTCTGGATTTCTGTTGAAAATAACTTTATTTGTAAGATTGTATCTATTCACACTAAGATAATAAACCCCTTATTTTTTAGGTTTGAATATCCCATCATATTGACTGAAAATCTGTATTGTGGCTATGCTTTTTAGATATATATTTAAAAAAAAATAAAAGTATGTGTCACCTCCAGATTGTGGATGCATTTGAAGTTTGTACATACAAAGGTTTCTTCATTAATAGTTCTTTTGTGGGAGTAATAGCACAACTTTAACAAATAAGGCTTTTCGAATATGTTTTCCAATATAAATAACATCCCAGACTGAGTCTTGCAATTTCTGAAAACCATTTAAATATTTTACTATTATTTTAGTTCATTGAATGTAGAGCTAAAGACATTTCTGAAATAAATATTGTTAAGATCTGAAAATGTAAGTGGGTATATAGGCTTTTTATGCATCATTTTATGAAAAGCCAGATTTTATGAAACTAAAAGAAATAGAATAAAATAATGTAAGTGAATTGGGTAACCCAATTATTAATATAATTTTGTTTTCTATTAGCACAGTCCTTTGAATGTAGATGATGCAGCTAAATTATTTTTTGTCTCACTGTACTTCAATTATTTTTAGATTATTTGTAGTTATAAAAATGAATTTGTAGTATAAATAAAGGTCTTTTGAAATGATTAGGATTAATCTTGTCCTTTGTATTCTACTCCCATGAAAATGAGTTATTTTCAAGTGTTAAGAGTTTATAATTGAATTTTCAGTATCATAAGAAATTTTGAAAAAAATTGGTAGTATTGATGTCTTTTTTGGCGGGGAGGGGTCCGGTTTTGGGGCCTGAACTCTGGGCACTGTCCCTCAGCACTTCAGCTCATTTCTAGCGCTCTACCACTTGAGCCACAGCGTCACTTCCAGCTTTTTTTCTTTTTGCTTTTGTGGTGCTGAGGAATCGAACCCAGGGCCTCATTCATGAAAGGCAAGAGCTCTATCACTAAGCCACCTTCCCAGCCCTTCATGTCTTTTTAAAACAATAGTATTCCCAAAATGGAGAGTCTTTAATTCATACTTAGTGTCTATGATTTTTAACTTCTTATTCCTAACATTAATGATAGGTCAGAGTGCATTTTTGGTTATAGGAAAAATAAAATATTTATCTAGGGTCAAAGGTGATTTTTATATCAGTCTTGCTTTAATAGCATTTTAAATGTTCGGTATAAAAAGCAATCAAAATACTTCTAATGGTAAACAACTTAGTTGAGCTACAATTTGGAAATGATTGTTCCATAAGAACTGCAGTCTGTTTCCATCAGGAATTATGGAGGTCATTCTTTCAGTAAGACAGTGTTAAACAGAGATAGTGTCCCCAGGCAGTTCAGTGTTTAGAGAAGGGTTAAAATATGATTTCTACTATTTTGAGCTAGAAATCAAGAATGTTATACATTAGCAGTTCTTTTCACCAGGGAGTTATGCATTGATTATGAACTTTGAGTATTCATATTACAGTTCCCTATTTTCTAACAAAGATAAAGTGAAATATTATGAGTGTACACAATAATTCTGGGAAATTTTCCTAGAATTTGTAGACTAAGTGCTGGTATTTTAGTCATAAAATAGAATGAAGTTAATTGATACAGTGGGAGATGAACCTCAGGCTTAGACTTACCATGTGTGCAATGTTGTACTAGTAATTCCAAATCTGAAGACTTCAATATCATCATCTGAGAATTAAAAATGTAAGGAGCTCCACTTTATGCAATTATTGTGAGGATTAAATTATATAACATAGGTAAAGTACTTGGAAAAACAATCAATTAGCATTTGGCACATTCTACCTGTTATTTTATCATGTGATGAAATCTAGCATTTTTACTGTGATTTTATATGTGCAATGTAATGTATTGATATTCATTGCATTGATCACTTTTCTGTCACTATGAGGAAAATACCTGCAAAGAAAATTTGAGGAGGAAACTATTATATTGACTCATGGTTTAAGAGAACGCAGTTTAAGATCAAATGTCTCCATTGTTTTTAATCATGTTTTTATTATCTTAACTAGTTGTACACGGGAATTTCCATTCAATAAATAAGTTTTTAAAGTATAATGGATCTTTATATAACTTTTCCTACCCTTACAAACATCACCCCACTTTAATTTTTTCTAGTTTCATATTATTTCCATTGAATATAATGTCTACACTGTTACACCATAACTCTCTTTATTCTTTCCATTTGAATTCCCCTCACATCTTCCAACTGATAGTTTCCTGGTATTCATTTTTTGGGGATTAAAATTCATACTGTTGTTTAACTTGCATAAAATTCTGGCTTCCAAATACGTGACAGAACATGGGTCCTTTGTGTGTCTGGCTCTGACTTTGTTTACTTAACATATTTTTCGATCTATCCATTTCTTTGCAAATAATGTAAAAGTCCTCATAATGGATAGGTGCAATACAATTGTGTATATATGACACACTTTCTCCAATCATCCTTCCGCCAAAGGGCATCTTGTCTGTTTCCATAAATTTGCCATAGTGAATAGTGTAGTAATGAAGATGGTTGTGAAAGTGATTTTACTGTAACCTCTTGGAAGAATTCATCACTATCTTTCTGGGAGCAATCCTCTAGCCAGTTTTCCAGAATAAACACATCCTTCCGTTCATCTCCATCACAACGTATTGCAAGTTCTCAAAAACAAACTACCCCATACAGGTCTCAATAAGCTAAAACCACACTGTGCCCATATTCTTTCAATACATTTTTAATAAATACATAAATTTAGTGAGAACCTTCTATGTACTTTCCTAATGTGGGAATGAGACATAAAAACAGAGTAAAAGAAAGAAATATGCATTTTAATTAGCTATTATCATATTTAAAATCTTTTTCAGCTCTAACAGCCTCACTTACTATTATTTCAATCTTTACTTGATTACTTCATCTATCCCCTAAATTATAACAGGTGAGTTAAATACAGACAAAAAGTGTGGTTTGATTTTGACACTCATGTGCGAGGATGCACAATATGGGCAAATAGATGGATTGGAATTAATAGCAATTATGCATTTTGTTAAAGTAGAGATAGTTTTCCCAAACAGATTCATATTTCATTCAACAAAAAGAAACATGTAACAATTCCCTTTGTTTTCCTTCTCATTAACTTATGTTTCCATTTTATTTTATAATCAAGGATGATTTCATATATGTACTGTAGATACAAAAATATCTTAAACTATTTCTATCCGTATGTATTGATATATACACATATACATATTTACAAAGGTTACAATGATAATTTATAACTTCTGTAACTATACAATTTACTAAATTATTAAAAACATCGATGGCTCATGCCTGGAATCCTGGTTACTCGGGAGGCTGAGATCTGATGAACATGGTTTAAAGCCATCCTGGGCAGGAAAGTCCATGAGCCTCTTATCTCCAAACAATCAACAGAAAATCAGAATTGGAACTGTGGCTCAAAGTAATAGAGTGGTAGCCTTGAGAGAAAAAGCTCAGGGACATCACCCAGGCTCTTAGTTCAAGAAATACAATCTACCCAAAAAATCTATTTAATTTACACCTGTGTAAGTAGAGTATTTCCATCACCCAAATGTACATCCATGCTCTTTTGGAAGGTAACTCTGTTTTGTCTGAAGTACCACTAAACATTATCACTTAAGTAGAAAGCATTGGAACGTGGGTTCATTCTATCTCTCTCATGGATTTTTCTCGATTCAAACACTCAAGTGTTACAATTATTCCAATTATTTAAAACCATAGCATTTTTTCTTTAATACCCCTAATATTACAGTTTGAATTCAGTGACTTGTGCCCCCTAAATAGGTATTCTTACCACTTGGTCATGTGCCCAGCCCTAAATTATCCTGATTATTTTTCAGATAGAACCTGGCTTCCTACTTGTGTATGATCTTGGCCTCAGTCCACTTTATATTATTCTTCCTGGAATTTAGAATAATAAGTGCATGTTATTATGTATAGATCTTTCTGACTAGTCTGGGCTTTAGCCACTGTTCTCAAAACAGTGCACTCCCATGTAGTCAGGATTTTCAAATCTTGTCATAGCTGATTTTCTAAATCTTTGCATTTCCTTCAGGTACTTGAGTACTGAATTAATTTGTGTTTTCTTGTTTTGTTTTATTTGAATGGATGTGTTGAGTTGTTCCTTTCTTTTCCTTTTGTTTCTTTCCCTCAAGTTCTTACCTAAAGTGCTGAGAAACAATTCCTCTTTCTCAAGATAGGGTGAACATTATATATTCCAAAGTAATGTCAGTAACATTTAAACACCTTCATATCTATGAATGGTATACAAATGCTAAGCATTGAGAAGTGTGTTTTAACTTTCACGGTAGTTTTGTCATACACAGATCATGAAATATATGAAGATTATATAACTACAGATGCATGCCAAGAGGAGAAAACCCTATTATTAATTGTTTGACAGTGGCTTCCCTTCCAGTGAAAAATATATTACATGATACAGGATTTCACAAAATAATATTGCTAGGAGGAACCTAAACAATCATCTAATACTGTAGACTTGAGAGTGATGAATTGACTTCCTGAATAATTTACTTTTGGGTCAAATAAATGCAGGCTTCCAAAAAGAGAATAGATTTTAGAGAAACATGATGAATTTTATGTAAATAGGTCCTTAGCTGATTTTGTTAATTTGTGAACTAATACAGGGAAATAAAGTACAGCAACGTAAAAATTAAAGAACTTCACATTGAAATACTCATTTGTGTGTGTGTGTGTTCATGTGTATGTGAATATGCAAACGCACATGTGCTTGTGCTTATGCATGCATTCATCATTCTTGAGGCTTGATAGTGCCTGGGAACTATTACTCAGCTTCTGTGCCCAAGGATAGTGGTCTACCACTTCAGCCACTTCTGTTTTTAATTTTAGATAATCGCTTGTATTTTCATGATTGGACTGGCTTTGAACAGACTCCGAGTAGCTAGCTAAGCTTATTCAGCCTCTGAGTACCTAGTTAAAATTCTGGCTGTCCTCTATGCTTCACTGCTCTTTTATTCATTTCCTGAGGCAATCACAAGCATAAGTCATATATATGTCTAATTGCTTTAAAATAGTTACTGCTTGGTACCAGGGGTTCCCATGTATACTCTTACCTACTTAGGAGGCTTGAGAACAGAACCCAGGCCAAAAGTTTAGTGGAATTCCTTCTCAATCTACAGCTGGGTGCATTGGATCATTTCCACCATCCTTCACTATCTAGTTACTAAGATTGGAAGGACTGCGGATCCAGGCCAGTCAAGGTAGCAGGCTAGACAAGTTGGTGTGCAACTCTGATGCCACTGATGATGGGAATGCTAAAAGGACAAATCAGGTGCATGTTGTAGTGGAAAAAAAACCCCTATCCTAAAATTAACCACTGATATGACGCTGGACTAGCAAGAAAAATATAACCAAATTTGAAATACTCACAATTTCCCACAACCAAAATAAGTATGTACATGAACATTCAAAAACTTAGTACAATCTGTTCTTTGCTCTAATATCAGCTTTATCTGATTATCATATGATGTGACAGAACAGTTTTTTCATTAAACTTATGATAATTTAAAAAGACCTAGAAAATTCTCTCTCATTTATTAAGTGCAAATGAATGGCAAATTGCCTCATTTTTTACATATTTGACTACCACTATTAATTCGTCTTATGATTATTATTAATAGTAATATATTCTGATTTATTACTTTAAACTTTTTGCTTTTCTGCTGAAGTTGAAGTATTTAAATAGTATCATCAAATTATATTCCTTGGGTATTTAAGGAAGTTTTTTAGAAAGTTGTTAACCAATGGCTTCTAAGAATTCTTAATTGGTATATATTTTGGTTTATTTTTAATTTCAATTCAATTTTATTGTAATGGTAATATACACAGGGGTTAAAGTTACATAAATGAGGTAGTGAATACATTTCTTAGGGAAGGAACATTGTTATATCTTACACCGATATTTTTTGTACACTCAAAACAAGAACTACTGATGCTTTTGCTGTTGCTATTGATAATTGGCTACTTTTGCTTTCTTTTTTCATACATTTTTATTATAAAATTGATATACAAAGGGTTTACACTTAATTAAGTCATCTAAAGAGTACACTTCATTTTATTTTCTAAATTTCAAATTTTGGGCTTAAATGTTTTCATTTGTTTCTTTAGTATAATTCATTTTTTTCAGATTTGTAGAATTAGTTAATTTATTTTTGCATGATTTTTACACATGTAAATTATTCAGACAGATATATTTTGCTTTTATAATATTTAACTTGTGACTATTTAAAATTGTTTTCTTATTTTTATAGGATTAATGATGTTAAATAAATTTATTTTCCTATACTTATAAACATATTTGTCCAGGTAACAAATACTTACTGTATTTTCAAAAAGCACATACTTTATTAAAAAGGCTTCATTATTTGGTCACTTTTTGGAAATATTTTTATTTGAATTAAAATAAGTTTGAGCTCGGCATGGTGATTTGTGGCATAATTTTCTAGCTCTGGTGGGAAGTGTAGATAGAGTTTGTAATTCGGGAGACACGGGGAAACTCTGTGACCTTATTATAAAACTATTCAGGGTGAACTGACTAGAGGTATAGCCACGGCTACTGCTCAATAAACTCTTATGTAAATTCAAGGAATACAGGTCAGTCAGAACAATCTTGTAAAATGGTGTAGCTTCAGCCTTCATACTAGCTTTGAATCTTTTTACCATGTTTAGTAGTGAAGACAAAATAGTTCTACTATAAGAACAGATACATAGAAGAATGTAACCGATTTGTCAAAAATAAATTCTTAGTTTTATGATCAGTAAATTTTGAAAAGTATCCTATGACTTTATGAAATAAAAATAAAATCTTGAATGGTGTATTGGCACTATTGTCTCTCGAGATTTAAAGAATGATCTTAGACTACTACCTCAATACTTTTATGTTTTGTTTTGTTTTTTGTCATTCATGGGGCTTGAACTCAGCTTAGGCGCTGTCTGTGTGCTCTTCCGCTCAATGCGAGTGCTCTATCGCTTGAGTCACAACACCAGATCTGGTTTTCTAGTGGTTTATTGGATTTAAGGGTCTCATGGACGTTCCTGCCCGGTCTGGCTTTAAACTGTGATCCTCAGATCTCAGACTCCTCAGTAGCTAGGGTTACAGATATGAGCCTCAGGCACCCGTCCTACCTCTATCTTTATACAAAAATTTAAAATAAAAGATTGATTATCAAACTAAATGTGAGATGTTAAAACCTATAAAACATAAATGTAAAAATTCATGACATTGCATCAGTAAAGGTTTCTAAAACTTTGATATGGAAAGCATTAATGGCTAAAGAAAAGCAAGAATAAACTGGATTATATCAAGTGATAGCCTTTCATAATTCAAAGGACCCTATAACAGAAGTGAAAATATATCCAACAGATACAAGGAACATATTTGTTAACAGAAGTGAAAACATATCCAACAAATACAGGGAACATATTTGTTAATGCTACAATGTTAATGCTACAGTGATTCTGAATCTTAAGTAGTTTTATATCTTCTAATTCTATATAAATTTTTTTTCCTGAATAGGATATTTCTTTGAAGAACATATGTAAATTAATAGTCAATAGAAGGAGCATATGAAATAAGTTTCTCTTTAGTATCTATGAAAAAAGACAAAGAAAACTCACTAGTCTGACCCTAATATAAAAAGATGACACAAAATATAGTAATGCATTTGTGGAGAAAATGATAAGCTCTACATAGGAGAATGATTTGTATAATACTGGGATCATTTTAGCAAGCAAGATTTCAAGTCTTCAAAAGTTCAAAGAAAATTGTATATGATCCAGCCAGTACACTTCTATGTATGTATTAAAGAGAAGTAAAATCTTGTTTGGACAGGGAATGTAGTTCATTGACAGTGCACTTGAGCAGTATGTGTGAGACGCTGGAAATAATCCCCAAAAACAAATTTGAAAAGACACACTATAGAGGATGTATGCTGGACAAATTCCTGTAAGTGAATTTTATATCTATTTTAATGTCTGTTCTAAAATTTACAGCATTCTATTTGAAGAAATGCAAGTTTGTGAAAATTAGGCTTGGAAAACCTATTATTGTACAATTTACTTCCAAAGCACTAAAATGTATACAATAAAAGGAGATTCTATATTGCATGTGAATTTCATGGCAGCAAAAAAAAAAATTATTGTTAAAATACTTCACACAAATTGCAGAATACCTAAAAAGATGTTTTCAGTGTTGGCTAAAAATTCTTTGTAAACTACAGCATTTAAAACAAAGATGTGATTTCTGTGTATTTTGAGTGTTTTTGGTCCGTTTTTTTGAGTTCATACAGAGATAACTCAATCAAAAAGTGTATGTGATAACTGTAATATCTAGAAGTTATGCCTAACTTATAAGTAATTGATAAACTTTTCCGGAAGAAACTTTTAGCAAGTGACAGAAGACCCATATCTATGCATCTGCATTCTATGAAAGTCATATGTCACTTCCTCAATCCAATTGCTTTTTTCTACTTTGCTAGGAAAAAAATTATTCTCAAGGTAACATCCAATAGCAATGAAGAGAAACAAAATACATAATCATCTTGATTTATTTGTGAAAACATCAAATGAAATAAAACAATTCCACTTAAGCGACTCCAATATTAGTACCTATGAAGATGTTCCTGAATACCAATATCCAATAAATTTTTGGAATTTTAATTTCTACCAACATATAAAAACTAGAACAAGAAAACAAATATAGCCTTGCAGCAAACCCTTGGACTAATTTTTTTAATTGTTTTGAAATTACAAAAGAATTGATACCATTAAGAAAATGATTTGTTTTGGAAATCAATTACTAATGTTTATTACTTATTATAACTCAAATACCAAACAAGAGTATTTTTATACAATCATTACAAATATCACTTTATTACTATAGTAAAATAGAATAAAAGACCAGTCCCAATATATTATCATTATTCTTAATTCCTAATTATTACCTAAATATCTTAAACAAACTAAATAGTGATGTCTTTAACATAAACGTAAATATTCTATACTTTTTACTTAACATTTTCCAGGGGCATGTATTCATGTTTCTAAGAAATGTTCACAGCAGTTAAAAGGTGCTTTTGTGAAATTAATGTGATATATTTTGTTGTTGTTGTTTGCAAGGCCTGGGCATTATCCCTAAGCCTTTTTATGCTCAAAGCCAGCATTCTACAACTTGAGGCACAGAGGGAATTCCTGTTTTTAGTGGTTAGTTGGAGATAAGAATCTAACAAGTACTTTTTTAGTGTGTGGTTGTGTTCCAGTCGTAGGGCCTAGGCCCTGTCCCTCAGCTCTTCAGCTCAAGGCTAGCTCGACCACTTGAGCCACAGAGCCACTTCCAGTTTTTTTCTTTTTGCTTATGTGGTGCTGAGGAATCGCACCCAGGGCCTCATGCATGCAAGGCAAGCACTCTAACACTGAGCCACCTTCCCAGCCCCCTAACAAGTACTTTCCTGTCTGGGCAAGTTTCAAACACAATTCTAAGATCTCATTACCCAGAACAGCTTTAATTATAGTTGTGAGTCACTGGCGCTTGGTTGGATGTATTTTTTAAATTTTAATTATGTTTTAAGATTTTTGTTTCACTATAATATACATCATTCTACACATAAATTCAGATTTATGTATATATTTCTGATGACAACTAATCTCTAAAAATGTATGTCTTTCTACATATAATATATATATATATATATATATATATATTGCTGAAGACAGACTTACTCTAAAACTTTTATGCTATGTTTTGACCTTTTCCATTTCAAAGATATACAGTCTATTGCTCCAAAAGTTTCCTAGAATAGAATAACTAATATTTCAATAGAATGTAGAATCTATTATTTCAAGGGAATTTTAGATATACACATGATATTGCAGTAACATTTACAGTATATTACTTGAAATAATTCTGTTCACACTCTTAAATATTTGCGTGTACTTATGGGGAGAGAGGAAGTTAATTCTTACTGGTTAGGAATTTGCAATACTTCCAAAATCTCTTCCAAAATTTGATATAAGCATGTAGTCAATCTACCTGTTATGGTTTAGTTTTTTTGTTTCTTTATTTGTAAAAATTTTTAATATGGATGCATGCACAGTGGTAACATTAAAAATATTAATCCAGATTTTGTGGGTATTTATATTTCTCTTGGGAAAACTAATGAGCTCCAAGAAAGTGTCCATAAGGAGCCTTTCAATTCCAATATCACAGTTTGTCTTAAAATGATTTAAATTCTACACACTCTTAATGTGGACATAGGGTCATATTGTGGAATTTTTCTCCTCACAGAATGAGTACTACCCTATTGCTTAACATGGACAATGTACCTTCATAGATAGACTGGGCATTTGCAAAGAAGAAGTGGTAGTTGAACAATTTTCTTAGCAGTTTTTACAGATGAAATGGAAATAGAGCAACTATGAGCTTAAAAGGAATGTGCAAAGAAGACAAGGGCAAAAAGTAGAATATGCCAAGAAATGCTGAAGTATAATTTCAAATAATGTGCTCAGGTGTGAGGGTGTGTTCAAAGTACAGTTTAAGACAATGTGCTTGGATATCTTGGGGAGGAAACTGCTTTAACCTATTCTGGGATAATTGTACAAGTACAAGCCCCTAACTCTGACTCTAATCAGCCACAACATCATCATCTAGGGACTATTTTCCAACTTCAAAGTGAGAAAAAGGGGCTCATCACAGTTAGTGTTCAGGTTGAAGCAGTGGCAATCACATAACTTTTCTATAATTCTTCAATTGTTTTGGAACATTAAAATAGGAAAAAGCCAAGTAATTATTTTGCATGTACCTAAATTAAGAGGGATATATTCTATTGGTGTCTCTTTAACTTGAAAGTTATAGATTATGTCTTATTATACTCTATCTTGGGACAATGATCTGCTGTCGGTCATTTTCTTCTCTTCCCCTCCATTTACATAATTGTTATTTAAAGAGACATACATAAGCTTGCATTTCTAAATTCTTCAAAATTATATGAACTACTTTATACTTCTGGCAGCCTCCTATATCTTTCTCAAGGGAAATATTTTGACATTACCATTTTTATCCTCTATGATATTGGATATCTACCTACCTAAATCAGTGCAAGATATACATGAGACTCATCCAGATATCTCAAAACTCATACCACCATAAAATCCTATCTTACTTAGAAATCATGCTTTTAGAATGTCTGGGGAAGTGGCATCTCTCATTTTTGAATGACACTAAGTGATACTTATATGCAGTCATGTTTTAAACCAATATGCCACTCAGTAGATGAATGAATTGACAAAATGTGGTTTTTGTATGCACAGTGGAATTCTATACTTCAAATTCATATGGAACTGGAAAGACTTGGAAAAATCCTATGAAGTAAAATAATCAAGACACAAAGAAACAGATTCCGTGGTTTCATCATTTGTAATAAGTTGGAAATGTCTAGGATAGTCCTAGCAGTTGAGCAAAATTGCTCAGTAACTATGTTTGTATGACCATATAAGATGATGATGAGCAAAATGACCTCCTGGATATGGGAACAGAATTTTCTGTTTCTGATTGTTGATTTTAATGTACTATGTGATTTCTTTTTTCTTTTGTGTTTTCTCTTTGGTTTATGCCCTGTTATATTTGATTTCAGTATCCTGTGTATTGTATATACATTTATCTTAATTTGGCAAGGGAAGAGGCACAACGAAATGGCAAGACAAAGAACAAAGGGCAAACCAATGCAATAGCAATACTCAAAAACAACATGTTGGAATTTTACATTACAACTTATGAGCGGTATATGGGTGAAGGAAAACTGTGAGAAAAATGAGGGAGCGGGTAAAAAGTTCAACATGTTATGTATTCACTACCTTGGAATTACTGCAACCCCTTATATATATCACCTTGATAATAAAATTAAATTAAAAATGAGCTGCTTAAAATATAATTTCACTGTATTGGTATAGTAAATGTTATTCTATGTGTATTACTTTTTTAAGAAATGAACATTTTGGCTACTAATTTGAATTAATTACCCCTTTATCAGAGGGTCATCATTTTGAATATTATGAAACTATACAATATTTTCAGAATATACTTGCCATTATTTTGAAAAAAAACATTATTTTAGTATTGTCTCATACTAAAACAGAAATAGTTCAATTCTATGGAAACTCCTAACTTTTCAACTGAATAATTGTTTAAGAGGGCAAAGTATATGTGTTCTTCAACATTCTTATTATTACTAACTACTCATTTTCACATTCTGAACATGCTATACTAGAGACATTCAAAACAGTACCTGTTTGCATTTTATTTAATTTTGCAATAGGTGCAGTTTTCAATGTGGCATTACATATTTAAATTCAAGAGAAAAAATAGCCACAGTATCGTAGAAGGTAAAACTATGAAGTATCTATATTAATTCCTCTAGAGTAAACATTTGTTCATCAAAGTAAGCCATTATTTCTATGGCCATCAATCCCAAGTTTTATGCCATAAAGTCATCCTAGCTCAACAATTTCGAACTTGTAATGTGCACCTTAAAATTCCTTAAATTCACAACATGACAAGCATATAAATATTGTGAAAAAATACTAAACTTTTGCTAATATGATGCCCTTCGTATTGTGGAAACAACCCTACACTAAACTTTGCTGCATCATTTTCCACCCAGTGTTATTCTTGAGATCAGAACACTTGCAAATATTATTTATAGTTATATAATTTATCTATCATGGATATTCAGGAGATCTGAATGTCTGAATATTAATATCTGAAGACTCTGGTTCAAATCCCACCCAGGAAGGAAGTTTCATTAGATTCTTACCTCCAACAAACTGCTCACGAAAAGCCTAACACAAGTGGCACTGAGGTTCAAGTGGTAAAACAGTAGCCTTGAGCAAAAACAGGCTCAGGGACAGTGCCCAGGCCTAGAAGTTAAGTCCTAGGACAAACCAAACAACAAAAACAAAATAAAAACAGATCCTAAGCACATCATTTTTCTCATTGTATACAGAGGTACATAATTAAGGAAAAAAAGATGTCACACAATTACTCTCTTCATAACATGTAACACCAAAGTCTCAAAAAATTGCTCTTTTGCTAAATTCATAAATTAATAGCATCAATTTTTTGGCAACTTTATCTAGATTGTTCACATTGTCATGTTACTTATGAACGGTTGAAATTAACTATTAACTAAGTTCTAATTATACCTCACTTGAAAGAATATTTTAGGCAAATAGAATGCCAGAATCATTTGTGAATTTGTAAATTAAATCTTCTACTTAAAAACAATTTTATAGTATCCTATAGAATATTAAATTACAAACAAAAATATTTATTTTAACTCTAAATTCTTATTTAGCCAGGTCTACAAATCCTACATTAAATGAACTTTCCTATTTCTCTAGGCTTAAGCTTTTGTAATCGTTCATCATTTCTTTGGAATCTAACAGAATGATTATTGCTTTTTTAAATTCTTGGTTGGGAATCATGAACTCTTTTGCATCTAGTAATGTTCTGTAATGTAGACGATATTTAAACACAACTGAGGATTATATATGAGTTGCAGTTCAATAGGAAACTTGACATCTCAAAACATAATGACAAAATCAGCCCAAACTTCCAACTGTGTGTTCCTTTCTGACTTATTTTTTATTCCTTTCTTGGTTTGTTTTATTGAGACAAAATTATACTACCTAGTCCAGTGAAAGTATCACTATGTCATTCCACTTTCTATTTACCTGTTTAAGTCTGAGTAATATAATTCCTGGCTTGTATCACATTGTCCTACCATAGTTTGTCAGTTTATTTAATCTACATACAGACTAGCAATTCTGAACTTCTCCAATAATATTTTACACTAGACTGATGGCTGAGAATGTTCATGTACTATTTTCAAAGATGTTCTAATGTATGAAAAAGAATATGACCATTTTCAGATGCACATGAAGGGGTCTCTGATTTATTCCTTCCTGGAACCGATCCATTTATCCCTTTATTAATGATGACTTGACTTTCTTACTATTTTTGTTCCCACCTACATAATATTCTCAAGCTTTTGGGGAAATTTCACTTGAAGACTTTCTAATATTAAAAGTTATCACTTGATTTTAGTCTTACTCAGGGCATATTTTCTAACTTTTGTACAGAATCTGAGACTTGTTCCATATGTGTGTTTGATCATATAAGTGCCTCTGTGTGTATGTGCGTATTTGTATGTATATATGTATGCAAAAACCTCAAGCTCTTCTTCAGCAATCTTGCTCATAACTAGTATTCCATCATTTGAGCCATTCTCCTTTTTTTTTTTGGTCCGGTCATTGGGCCTGAACTCTGGGCTTGGGCGCTATCTCTCAGCTATTCAGCTCAAAGCTAGCACCATACCACTTGAGCCACAGCACCACTTCCAGCTTTTTTCTTTTTGCTTGTGTGGTGCTGAGGATTGAACCCAGGGCCTTATGCATGCAAGGCAAGCGCTTTTCCACTGAGCCACCTTCCCAGCCTCTTGAGCCATTCTTCTAATGCATGTTTTGGCTGGTTAATTATAGTGTTTCAAAGACTGTTTGTCCAAGCTGGATGCAAACTGAACTTCCCAGACTCCTTTGCATTCTTAAGTTTCATTTCTCCAGGGGTATCAACTTTTGAACTACAACCATTTTTGTGAGTGTAAAATCTAAGCTGTAGCACAGATTTTTAACTCGAGTTCATATAAAGATAAATGAACATACACATTACATATACTGAGTGTACACTGTTAGAAATGTGATCCTAAACAGGGTTCAAGTGGCTCACACCTGTAATCCTAGCTAATTAGGCTGAGATCTGAGGATTGCAGTTCAAATCCAGCATCAGTAGGAAAGTTTCTGAGGCATTTATCTCTAATTAACCACAAGAAAACTAGAAGTGGTGTGGGGCTCAAAGGTAGAGAAAAAGTTTTGAGCTGAAGAATAGAGGGACAGTGCCCAGGCCCGGAATTCAGGCCTGACTACCATAAAAAAAAGAAAGAAAGAAAAGAAAAGAAAAGAAATGTGATCTTAGCCACCACTTTATTGCTAGTATAATTCCTGCTCTCTTGACATGGACTTTTTTCCAGTTAAGTCCATGATCTTTTATCTGACTTGCCTGGAACCAGAATTATTCTTCCATTCTACTTTTTACAAATTTGCATGATTACCTATCATGATTTAGAGCTAGTAGAAGAAAGAGAGTGGTCTCATCCTTCATGTTCCACTTAGTAGTAATGCTTTCTCTGTCACTCCCATAGATCTACATACTGGCCTTGGCTTTATTTTTTCAACGTTGTCTTATTTGCAGAGTCTTCTATAGAGTATTGAACCATTATACTTAAATACAAAACTTCTCTTTCTCCTATACCTATTGTTTCTCCTTCTGTTAACTTATGTACACTTGGGTAATTATGCACAACACAAACACTGACCAAAAAATGTTTTTGAGAACCTTCTTCCCACTTAAAATTGGTCTTAATTTACAGATTACTTAGGAAATTTGAATTTAATGTACTCCAGGGTCATGTTTTTTTTCATATTTTTTATTGTGAAAATGGTAGACAGAGGGGTTAGAGTTACATAAGTAAGTTAATGACTACATTATCTAAGGAGCATTGTTACCTCCTCTTTTTTCTTTCCCCTGCCATCCCTTTTCTCCCCACCATCCCAACTCTCCCCTCCTATCCCCAACTAGTAAAGTTCATTTTCAACATAGTGTCTTGTTCATCTCATTGTTACAACAGGTCATACTGTATCCTTGTTTCACCATTTTATTTCCCTTCCCCTCCCCACATTAGAAAAATGTATATGCATGATGCAGTTCACCGATACCAAACAGTGGTTATACCATGGAGGAAGAAAATAGAAGAGAAACAAAAAATATCACGTAATTCATGTTAGATACATTAAAAACAATAGTAAAAAAGAAAAAAAACAAGTCGTGTCCCTATTTTGGGGCTCATTTCACTTAACATAATCTTATATGGCCATATGTACATGGATAATGTTTTATAAGCCATGTAAATTCCATATTTTCTCATTACTAAGTTGTCTCTGAAACACATGTTACCTCATGACCAAAGATGTCTTTGTGCTATTTCAATGAAGCCAGAAAACATTCATTTTGCCTGGAGCAGCACCGTAGATTGTTACTGGAAGTAATTGGCAGGAACTTTTATAGGAAGTACAAACTGAATCCAGGAGAGAAATTTTACATAGAGAAATGACAAAGTTCAAGTTAATTTGTGCTCTCATTTTTACTGTACAAGAAAATAATCCAAGGCTTGAAGGAAACCCTGTCCCTGACTTTTTCGAGTGTGCTCTTTACTCATAAAACTTTCTGTAAACTTCTAGTTGAGAGTATTACAAAAGGAAACAATATGAAATTTGAAGACCAGCATAGAAAAAAATGGAAATAACATTGTTGTACAATGTTCTACTACAAAGAAACAAAACACGGAAGTTTTAAAATGTCTTATGCATGGATATTTTACTCCTCAGATGATTCTCTTGTTGTAAAAGTCAGATATCCATCCTTTATTCTGGTCCTGAGTTCGCCATATCAATAAGGATTCCAAAAAGCAGGATCCAGTGAGTATGATCAGCAAAAGGAGCCTCTTTTCAAACCAGTGTTTTAAGGATGGTCCAAAGAAATATGTGGGTTTTTTTTCATTTCATGTTTGTTTGTTTAGTTTGTGCCGCTTCTGGGGCTTGAACTCAGAGGCTGGACCCTGTCCCTGAGCATTTGTCATTCCTGCCCACCTGCTCCCAAAGCTAGTACACTACTGCTTGAGCCAAAAGTCCACTTCTGGATTTTTTGGTTTTTAATTAGAGATAAGAATTTGACAGATTCTCCTGCCTGGGTCGGCTTTGAACTGAGATAGTAAGATAGCTAAGTGACATCAACTGTATGGACTTCTCTTTTGAACCAAGAAATATTAGATGAAGTTTATTATAAAGGTAATATTTGACAATTTTTAAAAGAAGAGAACACATCCAGCAATAAGCCATAACTTAAATAATTCAGCAAAATAGGTGCATTGAATCATATTGGAATTTTTTTTTCTTGGGAAGATTACTAGTGACTTCGTAGTTCCTTTTGGGGAAACGAAAATTATATTTGACTTTTTTGTTGGTCGTGGGGCTTGAACTCTGATCCTGGGCACTGTTCCTCAGCTCTTGAGCTCAAATTGAATGCTCTAACACTTTAGATACAGCACCACTTCCTGGTTTCTGATGGCTAATTGAAGATAAGTGTTTCATGTACTTTCCTGATCAGGCTAGCTTTGAACCACAATCTTCTGGTCTCAACCTCTTGAGTAGCTAGGATGACAGGCGTGAGCCACCAGCACCCGGCTCATATTTGCATTTATGTGCACTTAATGACACTGTAGACAAATAATGAAAATTTGAATCAAATGATGACATTTCAGCTTTTCAGAAAATTTGAGGTAGCAAATAATATGTCTTCCTTTTCCATGCTGTTACATTAATGACTCATGAGCTATTGGACTTTAATTTAGCATCCTCTAATGTCTGCGATGGTGGACTTACTATAACTAATTGTTAGCATAGAAATATAGAAAGCCTGATATTTTTATAAAGCAATGGAGATCAGATAGGAAAGAACAACATAGAATGACATACAATTTATCACACAGAGATTAAGAATTAGCCTAAATGATATAGAATGCTAAAGGTAATGAGAAATAAGCTTGGTTGATAACTAGTTCTTCAATAACCAGATATGGTTCCCTAGAACAGTTTCTGGTATAATTTTGTTATTATTATTGTAAGGTCCCCTCCTGGATGGCTAACACACTCCACCCTCCTCTCAGCAAAGTCTCCACCCAGTACCTGCATTACCTAGGCAACTGGGACACCTGGAAGAAGTCACATCTGCATCCACTGAGGTCACATCTGAATTTGATGTGACCACACCTTTCTGCGCCCATACCCTAGATAAGGCCTAGCCCAAGCCCAGATGCCCTCTCTCTGCTCTTTCCTACCTCTTTCCCAGATGCTCTCTTTTTTAGCCCTTTTTTCTCTTTTCTAGCTCTTTTCTCTTTTCCAGCTCTCTCCCTTTCCAGCTCTTTCTCTTTCCCACATCTCCCAGCTCTCTTTCCCAGGCCTTTACCCAACACGTGGAGGACCAAGATGGCCTGGTGCCATCTGGAACGAAGAATAAACTTATTCCTTTCCTGAATACCACGTGCATAGTGCTGTTTTTACTCAGCTACCTCTTTTTTAAAAAATGTAAAAATTATCATTTTTTTTCTTCCATCTGGGTTTATTCCTTCACTTCTATCACAACTATTAAATAGCTGGTGCCTTTTTGGTGCCAAAACTGACCAAAAAGATTTATAATTCTGACTTAGACTACCCTACACATTGTGATTATCAGTGACCACTCAAAAGCCTGGAATCTTTGAATTTCCAGGATTAATATTTACCTGATATCTAACCACATTCCTGACATTAATTGCGTGACTTACTAACAAAACCTTTTTTTTTAATCAGGACACCCTTCTAATATAGGTAAAGTACATAAATTAAGAACAATTGTCAAGTCATAATTGGAAGGAGCAAATATATATTCAAATATAGGTTCTTTATTTGGCATTTACTAGGTAAATGCATTTTTCCCAGTCCTGGGCTTGAACTCAGGGCCAGGGAACTCTTCCTCAGATTTTTCTTTTATTTTGCTTAACGCTTGCACTCTACCACTTGAGGCACAGCACCACTTCCTTTTCTGTTTATGTGGTACTGAGGAATTGAACCCAGGGTTTCATGCATTCTAAGCAATCACTGTACTATGAAGCCACATTCCCAGAGCCCTAAATGACTTTCTTAAGATGGCATCCCGGACATCCATAACTTTCTGCTTCCACTTTCAAGTTCAAGAGCCAAAAATCGAAGCCTTTTTAATTGATTGGGGACATTTCCTAGAAAGGAAGAAGGAGGATGTGGAAGGTGATGTTGGCAAAATATGTATATTGGCTCCCAGTACACATTTTTTGCATTTTTAAAAAGTGCTACTGACGAACTCCCACATCTACTTGAATATGCTGTCTGCACAAGATGCAGATAAATGAAGACATTTATTCTGTTGGATAGTCACATGCATTAACAAAATCCAGTTCTGGAAAAAAAAGTTACCAGTATAAAGTATTGTCTTTAAAATGGTTTCATGTCCTAGCAGAATAAAATGTAGTGTTGAAATGATTAGTCCAGCTTTCTTTGAGATTTTATGCTGTCTCAGTATTAAGATGTTCACTACTTCCAGTAACATGGAAGCATAAAAGACATGATTTGAAGATATCAGTAGTTTTAGGAACAAAGGTACATAATACTTTCCTTCCTGCAGAGACATGTGATGGCAAGTATGACTGATTGCATTAGAGTTCTTTACTTTTTCCTCTTTATCGCAAGTGTTGCATATCTTGGCATATTAGTCTGCCCTGCATCAGCTTCCTGTAGGTGAGATTTACCTCTACTCTGCAATGTCAAGATGGGTCATGTGACTTACTTCAGCTTACAAAAATGAACCAGAAGTGGTCAAAGGCTATTTCTAGGGGAAGATTTCTATCCCATTGTTTGTGTCTAAGAGCTAACTTCTTTTCCCTTAGCTATACAAATAGCATACTTCCAGAGGGAATCTTTTTTCAACTTATATACTGGAAGAATATAGCATGTAAAATGAGGCAAAACTCAAACACAGCAAGAATTAAGCGAATATTAGAATGTGATATTAATGTTAGTTTCTTACCATTCTTGTATGACTACAGCACATCAGAATTTAAGAAATACTGAACAAGTACTAAACAAATATATAACACTTCCTGTTTGACGCTATTACCTTTTTTATATAAATAAGCATTCTCTATGTGATCACTTGAGGAGTTAAAATTTTCTTTTTTTCTTTTTTGTCGGTCGTGGGGCTTGAACTCTGGGCCTGGGCGATGTCCCTCAGCTCATCAGCCAAGGCAAGCGCTCTACCACTTGAGCTACAGCACCACTTCCGGTTTTCTGGTGGTTTATTGGAGATAGGAATCTCACAGTCTCTCCTGCCCGGGCTGGCTTTGAACTGTGATCCTCAGATCTCAGCCTCCTGAGTTGCTAGGATTACAGGCGTGAGCCACCAGCACCCGGCTGGGGTTAACTTTTTCTATAAATGTATTTAATCACTCTAGAGCACTGCATGTAACTTCCACAGTAATTATCAAGAACTTTTGATTGAGATGAGGAAGAACAAAATATCTAGATTTGTCGCTTCTCTTTTCCTCTTCTCCTTTTTCTAGTGAGAATTTTCATCCTTTCTCCAAATTCTCCTATTAATAAAGGAAGAATGACACATGTGGATATCAAGCAAAAGGTTTCAAAGCCAGAATTTAATTCTTTCAAAAATAGATGAAATAAATCAGAGTGGCTCAAGGAAGAAGAAAAACATGATTTTTCCCCTTTCTGGCTTCAACAATAGAGTCTGAACACGACTCTAAAAATATAATAAACAATTTGCCTTGGCTAATTTTTTAAAAATACTGTTTTATAATAAATAATAATTTTAACAATTAAAAAATTTAAAATATATAGTAATTTGTTGTTTGCTTTTGGTAGGCATAAAATAAGACTGCATTAACTTTGTGTGAGTTGAGAGGCTAAATTTTATCAGAATCCAAACAAAATGAAAAACATATAATGTTAAGATAAATAGCTTTTAGGTACATTTTCAACGTGACATACACACAGGGACATCTTTATCCTTCTTTTCCTCTCCACTCGTCAATAAGCAGTTCATGTAATTCAAATAGCTATGTTTCTTTCAGAAATAGATTACACATAAACAAGTTAAAAGACGAGAACCAGTATTGGTGGTGCATTCTTTAAAAATAGCAGTCACATAACTATTAACCATAATTCTAAAATGATAACAATAAAATGCTCTTGAAAAGAGAAGATTGTACGCAGAATATACAAAAAGTGGTAATGTCAGAACTGATTCAGGAGCTGCTGTCTGATATGTAAGATTTCTAGTACATGACAATTTTTAATCAGGATTAAATGCTTTCAGGAACCCATTTTTTTCTAGTTACATTTTATTAAAGAAATATGTTGTTCAAAATTAATGAAAGCATAACAGGTTATAATCTGTAGAAAGAGTGCTTACACATTCATTGTGGTAGGCAGTAAAATACCTTTCCAAAATATCTATAGTCCCGAAATATCTGATCCATCAAATGTTGATTTACATTTTATATGTAAGGTTGTAAAATAATCACCTTTCATTACCCAAGGAACACAAATTTGAATAATTATCAGATGGGCAAAGTATATTCAAAAGTCCCAGCTGTAGTTCGAAAAGGACATCATTAGGTAAGAATCATCAGAAAGATGTAAAGATGCTACATTAGAAGATAAAGGAAAAGACAAAAACACAGATTCTGAAGTTTCTGGAAAGTGGACCAGGAAGTAAATGCTTTTTCCACTAGAATCACCTGAAAAATATTTTAGCTCTGTAGGGGACTCAATTTTAATCTAGTGAGACGTATTTTAGATTTCTGATCTTTAGAAATGTAAATGATAAATATGGATTATTCGAGCCAAGTATCTTGTAGAAATATTTTACAGCAGATTTGGTTTGGTAAGCTAACTCAACTACAACCTTTTCCTGATGCAACTACAAGGATACCACATGTCCTAGTTTCTGAGAATAAAAAAAGTTGCCACCAGCTTTGTACACATATATGATGTACATACTACTAAGGGCCTTGCATTAATGAAGTCTTGAATTCCTAAATAATATTTAAACAAGAAGCTCCCTATATTCATTTTCACATTTGGGGATCACTAAGTACAAAAGTTATGTAGAAGGCTAGGGTAAGAATATAGAAATGAAATCTGTCTCTTATTATTATAAAGATAATTTATGTCATTTTGATTTAAAGTTTCTAAGGAAATTAAAAAAAAAGGTAAAACCGAAACAGTAACTCGATCTTCTCTCCTTCCTAACTTTCCAACAGAAATTAGAGAATCCAGTAAATATAAGCAAGCCCAGGATGGTATAGGATGTTATAGGATCACTAGATGGTGAAAAAGAAGTTAACAAAAATGGGTCCCATGGAACAATGGGAAACAAAATCAACACCTACAGATTGTGATATAGCAAGAAAATAGTTTCCTCTATGCTAAGTCTTTGACATTTTAGGTTTGTTTACACAGGTAATTTCATCTCAGGAAATTACTTTATTAATACTCAAGGGTTTGCAGCGTATAAACCAGCAACAAATAATGCTTCTAAATGTAAACAAGCATGATACTAAGAGTAATCAAGGCATTGCTATAGCTGATAAACAAGAATGATCTTGGGGAATAGTCAAACAATCTTGAACTTTTTCATACCTTTCCTCTTCTCCAACATTAGAAGACCTAGTCTAGATATGTAAAACATTAATAAAGGATTTTTATATTTTTTATCGTCCACACTAATGCAAATAAACTTTTCCATTTTGCAAACCTGACTTTGAAAGAGTCAGACCCTCACCATTATTTTATAGACAAACGTTCACTGCTTTGACTTAGGTGTTTCTTGACTTTGGGTGTTGCTCTCTATTATTTTGGCAACTACACAGAAAAACAAGATAAAAGCATTTTACTTATTTTGGATTGTTCAAAGTCAAGCTGCCTTCAGTTTTCTGTTCCCTTCTTCACTGCTAATTGAAGTTTAATTATTGCTCTTAAATGATAACAAAAATGTGATACTTTAACGTATATTCTCATTGAAACCAGTGAAAACAAGAGTGTCTGCGATTGTTATATCATTGTTTTCAAATATTTTTCTTGGCTATTTTCATTATTGCCTTTGTTCCTGTCTTCTAATCAAGAATACAAGGTTACACAAAAGATTTTCATAAGGAATAGGATGTTAGGCATAAAAAAATAGATATATAATTAAAGGTTTTCATCTCTTAAGAGACTGAAAAGACCAGAAGACATTTTGTTATTACTTGTACAGTTAAGATGACTTGAAAGTTTTGGTTCTTAAACTAAGTGAAATGCATGCAAAATGTTACAGTTGTTCCAAAAAAATGATTTATGGTTTATACTTTTATGCTTCAATGAGATGAAACCTCTTACAAGGTTGGAGGGCATATTTATTTTAGGGTAGAAGAGTTAATATTAGAAAGCCAAGAGAGATTCCTAAAACAACACTGCCTATCACGTATCAGTTAATTAAACTTATGGCATATAAGTATATAAACATACAAATATGAATTGAGTGAGAAATATGTGATTTACACAATTGATTCAATGACAACTAGTATATCTAGTGAGGATCTAAAAGTCTTATAATACATATTTTAACATTTATAACAAAATATTTGTTTATTTGTAACTGTTTATTTTTAATTTTTGTCGGTCATGGAGCTTGCAATCTTGACCTGGACGATATCCATCAGGTCTTCAGCTCAAGACTAGTGCTCTACCACTTGAGTCACAGCCAGTTTTCTGGTGGGTGTTTGGAGGTAAGAGTCTCACGGACTTTCCTGCCTAGTCTGGCTTTGAACAATGAGTCTCACCTCTTAGCCTCCTCAGTAGCTAGGGTTACAAGCATGAGCCATTGGCGCCTAATAACATAATTATTTTTTACACATTTATGAAGTATGGAGTGATAATCCCATTCATTTATATATTGTTTAATGATCAAGCCACACCATATCCATTAATTTCTGCATGTAACATTTCTTTATAGGGAGAATGCTCAAAAACTTTTCTTCTGGCTGTGATGAAATATCTATTCTTAACTATAATCACTTTGCTTCTTGTAGTATAAAATTAATATATTTACATTTAGTGATGGAAGTCTGCTAATTAAAGTTATATAAAACATGAATTGTAAAGTGAAAGAAGTTCATAGTTCCATTACTTGTTTAAAGAAAATAATTATGCATTTTTTCAATTATATTTCTTTGGGAATGTGCAATATTCATTGATTTAACTGTTAAAATCGATAACAGTTACATTATATCAAGTAGATTCAAGCTTGTATTTGAAAAGTGCACACTTAACACCAATATTCTTCCACTTTCTTCTAAGACATAATTAAAATAATGGTATAGCAAAGATTGGTGTTAGTTGTTCATGTGTAGTAGAATCATAGAAACTCAGGAAGCTAACACCTGAAAATTTTAGCTCAATATCAGTCCAAACAGACGAAAATATGAAAACTTATCTCCAATTATCCAGCAGGAGGAAGAAGGTGTGGATGTGGCTCAAGGAATAGCGTGTCATCAGCTATGAGCAAAAACACAAGGGAGACCATTAAACATTGAGTTCAAGCCCTAAAAATGGCATATACACACAATACAACAACAAAAAGTAGTATGAGCATTAATAATGAAGACAAAATAGTAGAAAATATCCTGAGAAATGTGAAAACATCTGGAAGACAGAAATTATTAGACAGAATTTTGATTCATGAGAGGTAAAAGTCACAGTATAATTTAGACAATCTCATTGTAGTCATTTGTGCTGAAATCTGGCTATTGGGTAACATGTGAAAGAGCAGACTGGATTACCTGACATATCAGACTTCGTCTGTAACTATGCATCATCCCACTCTGCAAAAATCTAAAATCGTACTTGTTAATTTAAAAAGAACCTCATGTTAGAGACTGTTTGGTCCACACAGACTGGGGTCCTTATTTTGAGGTTTCAGACCAGTGCATTTTTAATAAACACTCCTGTTTTACCCCTCTTCCCTGGTGCAGCTATAAATTACTAAACTGGCACCAAGCCAAGGCTTTGAACTAGACCCCGCCTGCTTTAGTCCCTCCCTTTCTCCAGCTACAACTCAGTTCACATACTAGCTCTCTTTTAGCATTAGTTATTTTCTTACTCATCCCCACCAGAAAAATATTACATTCATGTGGACCCACTATGAATAACCTAGTTAGAAAAGGGAGAGAGGCATTGGCTGAGACATTCATCTGTAGCTTTGCTCCCTAATAAATCTGTGCTACACTATCTTTTTTTAATGGCTTTTGATTCTGACAAATGTTTGATTTGGTTTAATGTAATCCCAATTATCCAGACTTACTTTGGAAGTTTAGACCTGTGCCAAGGAGCCCCCATGTTTCCCCCTAACTCCTCCTGTTAACGATTTCAAGGTATCTGGATTTACATTGAGGTCTTTGATCCATTTGGAATCGATTCTGGTATAGGGGGCTATATAAGGATGTACATTCAGTTGCCTGTGCACAGCCAATTCTACCAGCACATCTTTTTGAAGAGGCTGTTTTTCTTCTATCCTGTGTTTCTGGCTTCCTTATCAAAGATTATGTACCTATTGGTGTGGATTAATTTCTGGTGCTTCAATTCTGTTGTATTGATGGAATTCTGCGCTTCCATTGGAAAAAATGGCATTACCCCAATCCTGAAGAAATGGAAAGACTGAGAAACAATGATATTAAATGAAATAAGCCACATCCAATTAAGTATATGCTACATGGCTTTCCTCATTTCTAATAACTAGATATATCCATAAATCTACCAGGTAATGCAACAGAAAATAAATGACATATAATTACACTTGGATATGATTAACAGCACTCTAAACATTCACATGGCAAGAACAATGGAAGCTTTTCTTAGGAGAGGATCACAATGGCTCAATAGCTATGTGCATATGGCCAGATAAAGTGATGCTTATTGCAATGAACTTTAAGAATCAATCATACATGTGAAATACATATATATGCATATAATTTTAAAATATGTCACATAACAACCGACTTCCCTGTAAACTCAACAGCAACATTCTAAGTTTAGAAGATAAAATTGAGGAAAGTTTTCAACACATAATCTAAAATGCATAGAGGAAAAGGGAGAGAAAAGATAACATGGAAAGTAAAATAGTTAACTTCTGAAGAATTCATAAACAATTTCCAAAACTATACAAGAGAGCAGGGGTACAGCCCAGTTGTAGAACTAGACTAATATATACAAAGCCATGGGTTCAATCGCCAAGAAGGACTAATAAAAAGTTAATAAACAATAATAATACAATAATTACTTGAAATAAATGCTTTCATATTAGAGAGGCCTGAATCCTCAAACAGTAAATAAAATATTCTCACTTCTTGTACCCAATGACATGAAACTACAAGAAAGAAGAGCAAATAGTTTCCTTTTCTGTCCATGAAACTACAAGAATGAAGAGCAAATAGTTTCCTTTTCTGTCCTTTCCTTTCCTTTTTCTGTTGTCTTCTTTTTTATCCTTTGATAATACTGGTGCTTGAAGTTGCTATGGCTCTAACCACTTTATATTATTTTTCAGGCCAAGCCTTCCTTGAGCAATGATATCTTACCTATGGCTTCCACAAACGTGAGTATCAGGAAATTACACTCTATCTAGCTTACTTTGGTTTGGTAATTTCTCACTTCTTTTGTAAAAATTGGCCCTGATATCAATCTTCTAATCTCTGCTTTCTAATTAGCAAGGTATATTTCATCTCAAGCTTGGACCCAGACTAGTTCTCAATGTAAACATTCAATATTGACTTCTGTTTTCTTGATATCATTAAATTCTATTGAGGTTAGTATGGATCTTTATGATGTTATAAGAACACAGAGATATCCCTTGAATACTTTTCCCAGTTTCTTTAAATTTTTATTGTAAGACATCACAAGTAGACATTAATATTTCACAAGTACCTTAAGCAGTATTCAGCTGTTTTAATTATTTTGTTCACATTTTTAATCCAATATAATGTTATCAACTCTATGAATATACTATATTTACAGATACATTTCTTTACTAAAAATGAGTCTGTCTCATGCTATTCTTTTATAATTAAACCCACTACTTCTCTTTGTCCCATACCAAACATGTTTCATCTTGGTAACACATTTTTTTCTCTGACTTCTAGATCATGCAATAAATAAGTATTTAAGATTGCATACACATATATGATAGATTATTCCCAATTATTGTATGCCTTAATATTGTATTGCATTCACTCGAGTTGCCTTTTGGTTCTGTTATTAGAGAATGTAGCACAATTCTTTTCCCATTCACCTGAAGAAAGCCTGAATTTATTTCCATTTTTTAGAGGAAATAATGCTGCTATAAACCTCTGTGTTTTGGCTTTGGGGTGAATGTTACATTTTATTTCTGTGAGACAAAGCCTGAAGAGATCAATTCCTATGCTATGCTATGGGTTACATATTTCATATTCTAGGAACCTGTCACAATGTTTTCAGACGTGGCTTTCCCATTTGACATTCCTGCCATGATCCACAGTTTCTCTGTTTCTTGATAGCATTTAGCATGGTCATTATTGTATTACATGAAGTAATTCTCATCCATATTTTATGATGTCATTTTATATTTAATGTGCATTTATTTGGTGACTAATGATGATTTTCTTGTGCTTATTTTTCACAAGATGTATTTTGCTGGTTTCTAATTTTTTTTAACAGTAGGTTTTGAGAGTTCTATGTAGAGTTAGGATTTGCAAATATTTTAACCTTGACTCTAGGAACCCTTCATTATTATCATCAATACCATCATCATCATCATCATGATCATCATCATCACTATTAGTATTACTACTATTACTTTTGTACATGTATATATGGTCCTGGGGTTTGAAATCAGGGTCCCTGAGAATTATTGCATTTTGTTAACAATTTACCCTTTGAGTTATGCCTCACTACTGATTTTTGTAAATTAATCAGAGATAAGATTCTCAGGGACTTTATTTTATGTGCTGGCTTCAAACTGCAATACTCAAATCACAGACTCCCAAGTAGCTAGGATGAGATACATGAGCCCTCTGCTCCCAATTTGTATTCGCTACTTGTATATGAGCTTTCACAGACCAAATTTTATTTTAAACTTTTATTGAGTTCTACTATGTAAAGTTTCCTTTCCTATAAGTTTAATGCCTAAGTTAAGAATATTTCATCTCCAAAATTGTCAAGACATCTTTCTTTGCTTTACATTTACATCACTCTTTTTGATTTATATGCCACGTTTTAATCCTGCTTGAAGTTAATATTTGAATAAATTGTTATGTTTAAATCAATGTTCCTTTTTTAATTCTCCCCAATACTGGCTAACCTATCGCTGCATATTAAAGAGAATATCATTCCACAAATATTGGATTTTACTCCTTATTAAATATTCTATGATAATAATTATGTCGATCCAATCTGGTGCCTTATAGACCCATTGAGCTGTGTAATCTTTCCTTTACAAACATAACAATTTTACACTAACAGCTTTAATATTGGACAGAGAAATATATTTCAGTTTATATTCCTTTGTCAATGAGTCAAAGAGTGCTGGTTAGGTGTTTTTAGAAATTGTCAAATACTTATAAATATTAATGCCAATGAAAAACTTTAACCTTCCTGAATAAGTTATCAAAAACCTGAAATACACATGTCTGTTATAATATAGCAAGAAGCAAAGAACTTGAAAAGATCATATCATGCCTAGACATTGCATACATATAGAGATTAATGGAAATAGAAACATCAATAAGATAGCCCTGCACAACCACTATGTAGAAATTGGAATCCTTATACATTGGTGCTTGGCACTTAAAGTGATATAGTCAGTTTGTTAAACATACTGGCAATCTTTAAGATATTATACATAGTGTTGCCTCTATGATCCAGCATTTTCAATCATAATTTTATTTACAAAATATATTTCAACTTATGTCAAATGAGACACAGGTACAAGAATAGATATTGCAAACCCTTTTACAATAGAATATAATAAATTGTTGAAATGCCCATTGAGGATTTAATACAATTATACACATGCATGTAAAACAACATGAAAAAAATTACATGGAATTACTTGGGAAACACTAATACTGCATGTGAAAAATGGATAAAACAGACTACACTTTCCTTTTTTTTTTTTTTTTTTTTTTGGTGGTGGGGGTCCCGTAGTGGAGCATGGACTCTGGGCCTGGGCACTCTCCCTCAGCTCTTCAGCTCAAGGCTAGTGCTCTATCAATTAAGCCACAGCTCAACTTGCGTCTTTTTTCTTTTTGCTTATCTGGTGCTGAGGAATCGAACCCAGGGCCTCCTATATGCAAGGCAAGCGCTCTACCACTGAGCCATCTTCCCAGCCCTATACTACATTTTCTACTTACAATGAGATGTACAAGTCGTTATGTCGAAAACAAACTTTACAACTTTCGTGCGGGGGGGGGGGGGGTGCGGGGAGGATTGAGTGGGGGTTTGGGGGGAGGATGGGAAGGGATGGGAAAGAAAAACAAAGGAGGAGGCTACAATGCTTAATAAGAAATGTACTAATTATATGAGCTTTTTTAAATTGGCACATCTGTAGTGGTAGACTATGAAGTAATGTTTGGTCAAGTGGAGGGTATTTTCAAATGATGACAGGAAGTGACTACTACTAAATATTGGAGTATTTTGAGAGAGCAGTGATGATAAAATGTTCTAGAACTGAAGGAGATATTCATAGTCCAACTCTTAGACATTCTATGAATCATTGTACTTTATTGAAGAATTGTAGATTGCATTTACACTAACCTTGGGAAAAATTTTAGAATAGTGGTGGGTGAATATGAGTGATAATTTAGAACTTAAAATCAGAGAATTCTGTAATGAATGAGTTTAGTATGTTGATGAATAAGACTACCAATAAAATTTTATCTGTGCTTATCCTCTGAGTGACTATGTATGACATTGCGAGCCAGTAAATAGTCTACAAAATTATGTAAATTGAGGGATGAAATAGGATTGAGAGGGATGAGGGATAATGAACCTCAAGTTGCATTGTATTAGCCATGAAATGTGTCTTAGTGGTAGACTGTTGGCCTTGCAAGTATGAGGCCCTGAGTTTGATTCCTCAGTACTACAAAAACAAAAAAAGCTGGAATTGGCACTATGACACAAGTCGTAGAGTGCTAGCATGAGGAAAAGAATCTCAAGGACATCGCAAAGGCCTTGAGTTCAAGCCCAAGGAGTAGCCAAAAATAAACAAGATGCATTGTTTTAAGCCAGGCACTAGAGGCTCACGCTTGTTTTCCTAGATACACAGGAGGCTGATGATTGAGGTTTGAAGCCAACCCTAGCAGGAAAGTCTGTGAGATTCTTATCTCCAATTAAATCTCAGAAAAATCTGAAATTGCTGCTGTGCCTCAAGTGATAAAGTTCTAGTGTTCATCCAAAGGAGCTCAGGGACAGCGCTCAGACCCAGATTTCAAACCTCAGGAGAGAAAAAAGAAAAAAAAAAAAACCCTCATTAAACAGTATTCATAAACTGCTTTGTCAAACTGCAATTCGAATTCAATTACTTAAAGTTAATTAAAAAATATGATAAGAATAAAATACGAATCATTTTGGGAACAAGACATAGATAGAATTGAAAGGTTGTTACAGGGGACAAAGTAAATTTTATATCAGGAAGTTTGAGTTGAAATTTGTTCTTCAGTCTTCTTACATCATTTATGAAAGTGACAGTATTGCCAGTTATGGGTCAATTTCCTTGAGGAAGAGATTGTATTCTGCTTTCTTTTCATACAAGTAATTTTTTGCCTCTTTTTTTTTTAATTGTGAAAGTACATTACATAGGGGTTACAATTACATGGACAAGGTTATAAGTACATTTCTCTTTTTCTTTTTTTTGGGGGTCCGGTCATGGGGCTTGAACTCTGGGCCTGGGCGCTGTCCCTCAGCTCTTCAGCTCAAGGCTAGCGCCCTACCACTTGAGCCATAGCGCCACTTCTGGCTTTTTTTGTTTTTGCTTATATGGTGCTGAGGAATTGAACCCAGTGCTTCATGCATGCAAGGCAAGCGCTCTACCACTGAGCCACCTTCCCAGCCCACGTACATTTCTTATAAACCATTGTTGCCTACTCCTTTGTTTCCCCTTCCCAACACTTCCCATCTTCCCCTCATCCCCCCCCAGCCAAAGTTGTACATTTTATTTTTTTAAATAAAATCTTGTACATCTCATTGTTGCAATGGGTCCACCTGTATCCTTATTTAAACAATCTCTTTTTTCCCTCACCTCCACAAATTATACCAACATCAAATACAGTGAAAGCAGGGGATATACAGAGGGGAATGGACATACAAAGCAATAAAGAAATCATCTTATAGGTATTTTAGGAACAATCGCAAGAAAGAAAACAAATTGAATCCTTATCTTGGGGTTCATTTCGCCTAACTGACCATTTCTGCTGGTCTCAGACATTAATTAGTTACTGAAAATAAGGGAAACCGTGGGAGTTACATTTCTTTACTCCTGGCTTACTTCACTTAAATTTTTCCAAGTCTTTCCACTTCCTAACAAATGGGGCAATTTCATTATTTCGCATGGAGGCATAGAATTCCATTTTGTATATATGCCACATTTTCTTGATCCATTCATCTACTGAGGGGCATCTCGGTTGTTTCCATATATTACCTTTGGTAAATAAATCTGCGATAAACATGGTTGTGCTTATAGCTTTGTTTGTGAACATTTGGGTAAATGCCCAAAAGTAGGATTGCTGGGTCATAGGGGAGCTCTATGTGGAGTCTTTTGAGGAACCTCCATACTAGTTTCCAAAGTGGTTGAACCTGTTTACACTCCCACCAACAGTGCAGTAAGGTTCCCTTCTCTACACATCCCCTGAAGCATCTGTTCTTATTAGAGTTCTTTATTATACCCATTCTAACTGGGTGAGGTGGTATCTAAATGTTGTGTTGGTTTTTATTTCTTTTATGGCTAGGGAGGTTGAGTATTTCTTCAAGTGTATATTGGCCATTCTTCTTTCCTCTTCAGAGAAGTTTCTCTTTAAGACTTTAGCACCATTTTTTTTTGTCCTTCCTCTCCACAAATTATACCAACATCAAATACAGTGAAAGCAGGCGTTATACTGTGGGGAAGAGACATTAATGGTTATGTCAAAAAACGAACTTCACAACGTTGGCGGTGGGGGGGGGGAAGATCAGATTGGAGGAGGTAGGGGGACGATGGGTATGGATGGGGAGGGGAAACAAAGAGGAGGCAACAATGCTGGATAAGAAATGTACCGTTATCTTGCCCATGTGATTGTAATTCCTCTGTATGGATTTCTCACAGTAAATAAAAAGAAAGAAAATAATAACAAAAAAAAAAAGAAATGTACTCATTACCTTCTTCATGTAACTATAACCCCTCTGTACAGTATTTTCACAATAAAAAACTTAATTTAAAAAAAAAAGACTTTCGCTCACTTATTTATTGGGCAGTTGTTTCTTTGAACATTTGTTGTTGGGGGATTAAATTTTTTGAGTTCCGGTATATTTTAGATATGAGACCCTTGTCTGTTGTATGGCTAGTGAAGTACTTCTCCCAATCCGTGAGCTTTCTATTGATCTTGCTAGCAATGTCCTTTGCCATACAGAAGCTCTGCAATTTCATGCAATCCCATTTGTCCAACATTTATTTGAATTGTTGTGTTTCTGGGTATCAATTAAGAAAATTTCGGCTTGCGCCAAGGAGACCTCCTAGGGTAGCTATTAATCTGTCCTGTAATGTTTTCAGAGTTTCTGCTTTGACCCCGAGGTCTTTGCTCCATTTGTAGTTGATTCTGCTGCAGGGTGATATATCATGAACTGGCTTTAGTTTTCTACAAGTAGTTAACCAATTTTTTCAGCACCATTTACTGAAGAGGCTGTCTTTCTTCCACTCTAGTTTTTTAGTTCCCTTATCGAAGATTAAGTGGCTATAGGTCTATGAGTTCATTTCTGAGTTTTCAATTCTATTCCATTGGTCCTGAGGTCTGTTCTTGTGTCAGTACCAAGCTGTTTTGATTACTATGGCTTTGTAGTAGTGTTTGAAATTTGGTATTGATATTCCTCCTGTGGTGATCTTTCTGTTGAGGATTGTTTTAGCTATTCGGGGTCTTTTATTGTTCCATATGAATTTTTGGAGTGCCTTTTCTATTTCGTTGAAGAATGAGGTTGGAATATTGATAGGTACAGCATTGAATTTGTAGATAGCCTTGGCAGGAAGTGCCATTTTCACGATGTTGATCCTTCCAATCCAGGAGCAAGGAAGGTTTTCCCACTTCCTAAGTTCTGTTTTGATTTCCTTTTTCAGGTTTTAAAGTTTTCATCATAAAGGTCCTTCACTTCTTTGATTAAGTAAATTTCTACATATTTTATTTTTTGTGCACTATTATGAATGGATTTGCCTTCCTGATTTCTCCCACACTTTACTCATTTTTGTCATACACATAAGCCATTGATTTTTGAGGGTTAATTTTATACCCTGCTTCTTTGCCAAAGTTTTGAATCAGCTTCAGTTATTTGGAAGTGGAGTCCGTGCGATTCTTTAAAATTATGTCATCTGCAAAGAGTTTTATTTCATCTTTCCCGATTTGGAACCCCTTTATGTTTGCATGTTGTCATTGCGGTAGCTAAGCATTCTAATACTAAGTTGAAGAGAAGTAGAGAGTGGACATCCTTGTCTCTTTCCTAAGTTAAGAGGAAATGGCTTTATTCTTCCACCATTAAGTATAATGCTGGCCGTAGGTTTGTCATATACAGCCTTTATTGTATTGAGTAATGTTTCCTGGATTCCTAATTTTTTCAGACCCATCATCATAAAGGGTTTGATGGATCTTGTCAAATGCTTTTTCTGCATCTGTTGAGATAACCATGTGGTTCTTATCCTTGCTCTTTGTTGATGTGATGAGTTATATTAATTGATTTGTGTATATTGAACCAGCCTTCCATCCCTGAAATGAAACATGTTAGATCATGATGCGTGATTTTTTGGATGAATTTTTGAAGTAGATTGGCCAAAATTTTGTGGAGAAGTTTTGCGTAATATTCATCAAAAAATGGGTCTATAGTCCTTGTTATTTGATGAGTCCCTGCCTGTTTTTGGAATAAGGGTTATTATGACTTCATTGAATGAGTTTGGTAGTGAATTTTCCCTTTCAATTTCATTGAAGATTTGGAGGATTATTGTTTTGAGCTCTTCTTTGAAGGACTTGTAGAATTCCTCTGTAAATCCATCTATTCCTGGGCTTTTCTTAGATAGGAGGTCTCTTATTGCTGCTTCTATTTCAATCTTTGATATGGGGCTGTTAAGATGGTTTATCTGATCTTGGTTCCTTTTTGGCATGTACATATTTGCTAGGAAAAGGTCCATTTATACCAAGTTCTCAAACTTATTAATATAAAGGTTTGAGAAGCATTCCCTTATAATGTTCTGAATCTTGTTTCTGTGGTGATGTTTCCATTCTCATCTCTGAATTTATTTATTTGGGTGTGTTTTCTTTTTCTGATAAGATTTGCTAACGGGCTTTCAGTTTAGTTAATTTTTTTGAAGAAACAACTCTTTGTTTTGTGGATTCTTTCTATGGATTTTAAAAAAAATTCTAATTCATTTAATTCCTATTTAATTTTAAGTATTTCTTTCCATCTACTGGGTTGGGGTTTATCTTGTTCTTTTTCAAGGTGGTTCAGATATCTCATAAAATTGTTGGTTTAAGATCTCTCCAATTTGTTGATGTAGGAACTCAGAGCTATAAACTTCCTTCTGCGTACTGCCTTTGCTCTTTCCCAGAAGAACTGGTCATTTGTGTGTTCATTTTTGTTGAATATCATGAATATTTGAATTTACTTACTAATCTCTTCTATGACACACTGGTGATTCAACAGTATGTTGTTCAGTCTCCATGTGTTACAGGACTTTCTTTGGTGGCTTTTGGTTTTGAGTTCTAATTTTATTCCCTTGTGGTGTGAGAGAATGCACAGCAAAACTTCAATGTTCCTGAATTTGGAGAAGTTTGCTTCATGACCTAAAATGGGGTCTATTTTGGAAACTGTTCCTTGTGATGCTGAGAAAAACGTGTATTCTGATGCTGCTGGGTGAAATATGTCTGTTATATCTAGTTGATCCATGCAGTTGTTTAGATCTGCAGTTTCTCTGTTGAGATTTTGCCGATTTGATCTATCTCGTGGGTATAGTGGTGACTTAAATTCTTCAACAATTTTTGTCTTTGGATCTATGTGAGATTTGAGGGAAAGTAGTGTTTCTTGGATAAATCTGGGTGATCCGTTTGCCAAATAGAGATTTAGAATTGTAATATCCTCCTGAAGGGGAGATCCATAAATTAGTATGTAGCTACCTTCTTTATGTCTTCTCACTAATTGTAATTTGAAGTCTATTTTATCTGATATCAGGATTACCATTCATGCCTCTTTATGGGGGCCATTTGCTTGGTAGAATTTGTTCCAGCCTTTCACTTTCAAAATGTGTTTGTTTGTATGAGCAAGGTGTGAGTCCTGAAGACAGCAGATAGAAGGATCTTGCTTTTTAATCCAACTAGACAGTCTCTCACATAATTGGAGAGTTAAGTCCATTAATGTTGAGAGTTAGGACTGAGAGGTGTTTGGGAGTTCCTCCAATGCTATCCACCTTGGGTGCTGGAACAACTAGATTCTTCCTATAGTTCTTGGATTCTCAGTTTCTGAGCAGTTTCTTGGTCTTTATTGTTGTCTTGTTGGTTTTCTATGTGTAAGATATCGTTTAGTATCTTTCATTGGGCTGGTTTGTTGGAGATATATTGCTTCAGTTTTTCTTTGCTATGGAAGTTTTTTATTTGACCTTCGGTTATGAAGGAGAGCTTAGCTGGGTACTGTATGCTTGATTGATAGTTGTTCGTCTTAAGACATGGCCTACATCATTCCAGGCTCTTCTTACTTTAATTGTCTCTGCTGCGAAATCTGAGGTGATGCTAATTGGTTTCCCTTTGTAAGTAGTTGATCTATTCTACTTGACAGCTTTAAGGTTTTTTTTTCTTGGAATTGATCCTGTGTGGATTATAATGTACTGGTGAGATATCCTGTGCTAGTTGGGTCTATTTGGGGTTCTAAAAGTTTCTTGTATCTGAATAGGCCTATCTTTTTGCATGTTTGGGAAGTTCTTTGCTATGATCATGTTAACCAAATTTCCTAGACCATTAAATTCTGTCTCTGGGGGATGGGAAGGTGGCTCAGTGGTAGAGTTCTGGCCTTGCATGCATGAGGCCCTGGGTTTGATTCCTCAGCACCATATTAGAAAAAAGAAAAAAAGCCGGAAGTGGTGCTGTGGCTCAAGTGGTAGAGTGCTAGCCTTGAGCTGAAGAGCTGAGGGACATCGCCCAGGCCCACAGTTCAGGCACCAAAACCGGACCCAAAAAAGAAATTCTGTCTCTAGGTGCTCCTCTACACACATTATCCTCAGATTAGGCCTTCTGAGAGTGTCTTCCAAGTGTTGAATAGATCTATCATATTTCTTGGATTTCCCTTGGATAGTTTGTATTCTTTCTCTGTAATAACCTGGCTGTTCTCAATCCCTCAGATTTGCTCCTCTGCATGGTCTAACTTACTGTCGAGACTTTCTACTTTGTTTTTTATATCTTTTCCTTCTAACTGGTCAGCTTTGATGGCTTCAAATTCTTTGTTGGAGCTTTGTCTTAGATCTTGTATGAACTTCTTTACCTCCTTAATTTGGGGTTCAGTGTTTATTCTCAAATCACTTAGTTGACTGGTTATGGTTTTCCTGGACACACATTCTTTCTGTTGGGCTACATTCAGTATTCACTTTGTGGTCTCCATGAAATCTTTCAGCATTCTGTTTATGGATTCCATGAATGCCTGCGTTGATCTTTTTCTATTGTCATCTCGCTCTCCCAAGTCCTGTATTACTCTTTGATTAGCTTCCTCATGTTCATGCAATTCCTGTAGTTCTCTTTGACTGTTCTCAGTCTGCTCACGAAATTCCTTTATTTCTTTTTAACTGTTCTCAACCTGTTCACGCAATTCCTGTATCAATCTTTGAGTAGCTTCCTCACTCTCATGAGATTCCAGTATTAATCTTTGGTTTCCCTCTCTCTCCCTATCATGCTCACATTGAATCCTTTGCAGGTTTTCAATCTTTTCATTCATCATGTTTACCAGTAGTGTTTGTGGAGATTTTTGGGAACTCTCTTCTGGTTTATTCATTAAGTATGCTGTCAACTGATTTTCATGAGTGGGAATTCAGATACCTGGACTTGTCATTTTCCTTGTGCTTTTCCTTCTTGTTCTGTCTATTTGGTATGAAAGTAACACCAATTTTTTGTTAGAACAAAATTTTAAGGCAAGCATCATCAAAGTTCTGTAGTTGCACAGACAAAAGTCAGCAGATACAATCTAGTTCAACAGATACAATCTATTCAACATCAAAAAACTATGGCTTAATGAGCTAATAACAGCAAAGAAGAATTTGGCAAACCACAAATTATTTATTTTAGTAAGAAATGTGGGCAAAAATAGGATTAGAGGGATTTGGAGAGGTAAAAGGATAGTGAATTTAACCAAGTTCTAATCTTAGAGAGGGAAATGGATTAGACAGAATGATAGAAGCATGATTAAGAAAAAAAAAGAAAAAAATGGAAATACAAAAATTTAAATTTAAAATGTGAAACACTTAAAAATTATGTGTTTAAAGACGATATTGAGAGAAGAAAAGGATAGGATGAGAGGAAAGGAGGGATAGAAAGGAGACATAAAAAACTAAAAAATAAAAATTCTTAAAAGTAGTTACTTGAAAATTATATAGGTATAAAGAGACATAATACTGCTCTTAAAGAATTTTAACCTAAGAGGTTGTGAACTGAGTAATAAATTTCTGGATTATGTATGTAAACAACGGGGCATAAGGTCTAATATTCGACGATGGGTAAATATCTGGGGATGATCAGAATAGCAATTAAGTCTCATAAAAAAGAAAGGGAAAAAAATGAAAAAAAATAAGGACCAAAAGGTCAGATGAGATTTTTTTTAAAAGCACACACACATTTACACCTAAAATAATAATGATGAGAAGAAAAAAAATTAATAGAAAATATTATTTTTAAAAAATTAAAATTAAAGAAAGGTACAAAAAAAGTTCTTTGATTTTTTTTGGGGGGGTAGAATGTGAAGATACTCTATTTCCCCTGTGTCCATAACCAGTCTCTTGGTGGAGTCTCTGGTCTGCTTGTGGTGTTTGTTTTTCCTGTGGCTTTATTAGTTGCTTAAGTCAGTTTGTTTGAGCAGGCAGAAAATTGCTCGCCATTACCCAGAATTTTGTGATCCTCCTCCCAGAATAGTTCAGTGGGAGGGAGATCTTCTTTGAGTATCACGAAAGAGGGAGATGGCTGTTTCTTCTAATTTTGAGATGCTGTAATAAGGTTAGGTTCTGGGTAGGGTTGAGGCCTTTCAGAAAACAGTAGCTTTTCCCTGAGGTGCTAGCTCCCAAGACACACACAGCCCAGCCTGGAGCCATTCTCAGGGTTTATGTTTACTGAATTTTAATTGATTGTCTCACCTGCTGTAGGGAGGGGCAGCCTCTGGCTCTGTTTACCCAGTGAAGAAAGTCACTCCTCCAAGGTCCGGGCTTCTTTGCCTGGGCTGGGTGACTTCTCTTGGGTGGAATTGATCCTGTCAAGTCAGGTTCCTGGGTCTTGTTTTCTTCCAAGTCTGGAGTTGGAGATAGCTGTTCAAATGGGCCTTTGTCAGTATCAAACTTGGAGATCTCCGGTGATGGTCCTACCTCCTTAGCTCCCTGAGAAGGAGTGAGGATGTCAGCGTTCTAGTCATGTCAGAGTCTTGGTTCCTGGGCCATTTCTGGTTTGCAATCTGCAGTATGAAGATATCTGCTCCTTGTCAGTTCTTACTGGTTCCTGGGCCATTTCTGGTTTGCAATCTGCAGTATGAAGATATCTGCACCTTGTCAGTTCTTACTGGTGTTGAGTAGAATCTGCTGTCCCACTGTGTCTGGCATCTTTGTCCTGGAATCTGTGTTATAGGTATGCCGGCTATGGCAGCTGCCACTGCTGCCACAGCTGCCACAACCGTGGCTACGAGCAAGTGCTCTGATCTGTCTCCTTGCCTGGATTTTCCTTCTCTGGCCAAACTCTCTGTACTGTGATGGGACACTTGGTGTGATTCTGTAGCCTAGGACTGTTCACTAGAACAGTAAAACTGCTTTCTATGCGAGAGCTTGTTTAGCCTCTAGCTTCGCCTCTACTCTCTCCCTCTGAACACATTTTTTGCCTCTTATTGAAGTATATCTGATATTTTAAAGAAGATTTGTCCAAATAAAATATTAATTTAATCAATTATTTCGTTAGGACAATGTTGGCCAGATTTATTTCCAGTAAATCTTATCCATTATAATAAATGAGAACATGCTGTGTCAGTCTCCTATTAATATGACAAAATACTTTATAAAATTAAATTCAAAGGAGGAAAGATTAATCTTAGTTTCTGATTTTATACATTTCAGTTTACATTTCTTATCATCATTGCTTTTGGTTGGTGGTGGTACACTACCCCATATCAGGAACATGTGATGGAGTATGTGTATTCATGGAAGTGAGGCAGTAAAGAAAAGGAAAAATAGGAGTAGGATAGGGAGAAAGGGGAGGAGGGGAAGAAGGAGAGGAAGAAGGAAAAGTAGAAGGAAACAGAGAAGTAAATGAAGAAAGAGGAAGAAAGGACTTTGATCTTAAATCTTCTTTGATCACAAGTTCTCTATAACTACGCCCACTTGAAAGGTTTCACCTCTTTATGGCAACATAGTGAAACCTAATTATTAATCCTAATCATTTATTATTTCAGATTTAATTTCTGGGTAGATCTTTCTATACAATTGTGATAACTTCTGTTCCTAAATATGAGAGATGCTATTTGGCATAGAGGTGGTTTGCTTATACCATTGCTGGAGAGATGAAGGAAATATTTTGAGCTCAAATACATTTTATTTAATAGACAAGTAATCTCCTAGAGATTTCATTTTGTGACCTTCAAAAATGACTATTTCATCTAACTCATAATGACTTGAATTTTTCATAATTTTATGGCATTTCCATTCAAGTATTTGTCATCGTTAGTGAGGTTTTTTACTTCAAATTGAAGGAAAAATAAATACTATCATGATCATTTATCAGAATTATTCTTTAAAGAATAGGTATAATATGAATTTCCTACCATTCAAAAATTAGTTATCTTCAAGTCTATAGGAATAATTGGATAAGTGATTAAATATCTTGATTTAGTTATACTGAGGTTGATTCAATTTCTAAAAATCACTGTTTACATAAAATACATGAAATTCAGTGTTTCTCTGAAATGACTTGGTAATCAAACCTCATAAATACATGACTAGTAACAAAGATATTTATATACTCACAAAATGTATGAATCTACAAAACCTAAAAAAGATTAGGTTTAAAAGAAGATAAATTCATGTGACCACAGTATATAATATTTAATTTAATGAAAAATTGTATCATTCAGCCTTCCAGAACCTTTTGTTTTTAGCTTACATGAGAAATTTGATTAACAATACTCTTTTTTGCTTTTGAATATTAGAATATTTCAATTTATTTAAAGATTCTGTCATTTAAACCTTTGAGTGCATATTTTTTCATAAAAATGAAAAATATTTTTCACAATGCAAGTTCAGGTTTAATAACAATAAATATCTAAATGTTAATTTGTTAAATTGAGCCTCTAGAATTCAAATAATACAATTTATTTTATTCTTAGATATATTAAATCTGTGTTAAATATGGATGTATGAAGCTTGTAATTCTCGCTACTCAGGAAGATGGGGTTCAAAGTCAGCCTTGCCAAGAAAGTTTGTGAGACACATCTCAATTAATCAAACACACACATCACAACGCACACACACACACACACACACACACACACACACACATACACACACACACACAAAGCCAGGAATAGAATGGTGACTCAAATGATAGAGCAATATCCTTGAGGAAAAAAAAAAAACAACAACTAAGAGATAGTTCTTGAGTTAAAATCACAAGAACAACACACACACACACACACACACACACACAATATTATGTCTAAATGCTTATTTTAGTTTGAAGAAATAAACAATATCATGAAAAGTAATATTTGTTACTTATCTTGGAACATTTGAGAAGTTGTTTTTAGTATAATTTGTGTTGATATAACATAGGTTATTAAAATTAATATTAATCTAGTTATTGTTTATAATTACTCACAACACCTTAGAGTACAACAGTTGGGATTTTTCTATAGCCATAAGAGATATTCTGAGTAAAAGGAAGAGAGGAATGTAGGACGAAAGAATAAAGAAAGAAAGAAAGAACGAATGAAAGAAAGAAAGAAAGAAAGAAAGAAAGGAAGGAAGGAAGGAGAGAAAGAGAGAGAGAGGTAGGGAAGGAGGGAAGGAAGGAGGAAGCAAAGAAGAAAGAAAGGAAGGAAAGGAGGGAGAAAGGATGTGTCAAAACAATTTAATTCATAAAATCTATTTAGCCCAACATAACCTCCATGTAATTAATACTTTAGTAAAATCAAGTTTGCAATTTTCACTTCTTTGCATGTTCTCCATGCATGAATGAAACCAACAAATGAAGGATCATAAATGACCAGGTGAATCTGTTTGCATCTGTAGTAATATGTATGCAAATCTTTTTCTCATTTTTTATACATCATCAAATACCATTTGCAAACAATTTACATTTAGTTATATTCTAAAAATTGATGAAACTAAAGGATTTCAATACATTATATAATGGGAATACAATTATTTTTAATGTTATTAATATATTAAATTTTTCATGGTATATTAATTATAAAATTTTATTATGCATTTTATCAGATTAATTAGCATCCTCTGATTTTGGTTTCTGTGAGAGTCCTAATATCCGACTGTAATAAAAATAAAAGGATATCTGTATTTCTTGGCACAAACGAATATTTCTGAAAGCAATTAACTCATCGGAGATTGTTGAAATAAGTTATCGGGACCTTTAAATGCAGTATCATTTCATCTGCAAAAAGGGATAGGTTTACTTCTTCCCTATTTGGATCCCCTTTATGTTTTTCTTTTTATTTACTTATTTATATTTTTATTGTGAGAATACCGTACAGAAGAGTTACAATTACATGGGCAAGATAACATGCACATTTCTTATCAAGCATTGTTGCCTCCTCTTTGTTTCCCCTTCCCATACCTTCCCATACTCCCCCCACCCCACCCAAACCTCACTCCATCCCCCACCAAAGTTGTAAAATTCGGTTTTCGACATAACGACTTGCACATCTCATTTTGAAATGGGTCCACCTGTATCCCTAGTTAAACGATTTCTTTTTTCCCTTCCCCTTCACAATTTATACCAACATCAAATACTGTTAAAGCATGGATTGTACCATGGGGGAGGGACATACAAAGCAACAAAGAAATCGTCTTATAAATATGTTAGAAACAATTGCAAGAGAGGAAAAAAATCATTTGAATACTTATGTTTTTCTCTTGCCTATTGCTCTTGCTATAAATCAACTACCATATTGAAGAGTAGTAGAGAAAGTGCACATCCTTTTCTCATTCCTGATTTTTAATGTCTTCATGCTTCCACCATTAGGTAAATGCTAATTATCTCTGCCATATACATACTATGTATTATATTGAGGAATGTTCCATGTATTTCTAGCTTCTCAGAACTTTTAATCATAAAGTTGTATTGGAGCTTGTTAAAAGCTATTTCTACATCCCTACAGACAATCATGTGTTTCTTGTCCCTTCTTCTGCTGATGGTTTGTATGATGTTTATTGACAAGAATATTGAATCCAATTGTATCTTAGGATGAATCCTATTTGATTATACAATATAACTTTTCTGTTAGTTGCTGAAATTGGTTGGTGAGATTTTTATTAAGAAGTTCTGCATCATTGTTGTCAAAGAGTTGGGTTCAAAGTTTTCTTTTTTTGGTGAGTCCCTATGTGATTTGGCGAAGAGTCTAATTCTAGCTTCATAGAATGTGTTTGATAATTCCATTTCCCTTTCTATTCCATTAAAGACTTAGATCTGTGTATTGTAAGTTCTTTGCAGGCTTTAATTTCATGGTACATTCATTGAGTCCTAGATTTTTCTTGAATGGGATGTGGTTTATTGACATTTCATTTTCATTTCTTCATATGTGTTACTCCTTGGTTCAGATCGAGTATAGGAAAGCATCAATTTCTCCAGGATTCTCCAGGAGATTGGCATAAGCTTTTCAAAGTTCTCTCTTATATCATTCTCAATTTTGGTTATATCTGTTGTTTGGTCTCATTTTTGTCTTTAATTTTCTCTATTTGGATGAGTTCTCTTATTGCTTTGGGTATTTTTTATTATGAAGGTGATATACAGAGGGGTGGATTACAGTTACATAAGTAATGAGTACATTTTTAACAGTGTTACCCCTTGTTCATTTTTGCCTGCTTCCCCAAACCTGACATCCCACTCCCACAAGTCGTAAAGTTCATTTGTAACATAGGGTCTAGTGTATATCATTGTTGCTTTGGTTAATCTTTGTCCCACCATTTCTGTGATTTCCCTTCCCTTCCACAAATCAGACTAACATGTATAAGACAAAGGGTACATAAATCAAAAACAGTGACTACAGGGAATAAACCAAAGGGTAAATCTAAATAGAAACAACTAAAAACAATTCACTTCACCATCATCTTGTATCCATTTCTTGGAGCTCATTTGTATAAGCATCATTTTATATGGAGTTTTTAACAAGCTCCAATACAACTTTATGATTAAAAGTTCTGAGAAGCTAGAAATACATGGAACATTCCTCATGGAACATTCCTCAATATAATACATAGTATGTATATGGCAGAGATAATTAGCATTTACCTAATGGTGGAAGCATGAAGACATTAAAATCAGGAATGAGAAAAGGATGTGCACTTTCTCTATAGCTCAATAGCATATTGCTATTGAGCTATTGTGAATATCCTAGACATATTCTAGTTTTTCCAAATGAGTGAAAATATGTATCCTATGACTTTATTGTGTCTGGCTTGTTTGACTTGTTATGTTTCCAAATTATTCCATTTCCTTACAAATGGGGCAATGTCATTCATCTGATGGAAGCACAGAGTTTTGTTGTGAATATATACGACATTTTCTTGATCCATCATTGCTGGGTGATAGGACAACTCTATTGAGGAACCTCTGTACTTCTTTACAGAGTATTTGAAGAAGTTTACATTTTCACCAATAGTGCAGTAATGTTCCTTTTTGGCCACATTCCCCACCAGGCCAATAATGTTCCTTTTGGCCCCATTCCCCACCAGCCCAGCATCTGTTATTATTAATTTTCTTCATAATTGTCCTTCTAACTGGGGTGACTTGGAATCTCAATGTTGCTTTGATTTGCAATTCTTTTATGGCCAGGAACGTTCCATATTTCTTCATGTGTCCATTGGTCATTCATATTTCTTCTTCAGAGAGGTCTCTCTTTAAATCTTAAGCCCCCTTATATTATGAGGGTTGTAGTTTCTTTAAGGATTTGTGTTTTTGGGAGGGTTAACGTTTGTGCTTCTAAGAGTATTTGAGATATGAGGCCATTGTGTGTTGCAGAACAACTGAAGATCTTCTCCCAATCGGTGTGTTTTCTACTTATCTTTCTATCTACATAAGGTCTCTTTTTAGTCAGCTTTGGTAAGGGTCTGTCAAGTCTGTTAATTTATTGAAAGAACCAGCTCTGTTTTGTTGATCTTTGTCTTTTGATTTAATTTTTTTATTTGTTTCCGTCTACTTGGCTTTGGCCTTGTTCCTTTTTTCAAGGAGCTTGAGGTACATAATTAAAATACTGATTTGAGATTTCCCCAATTGCTTGATGTAGGCATTCAAAGCTATAAATTTTCCACAAAGTACTGCATTTAATATGTCCCAGAGGAGGTGATATTTTGTGTGTTCATTTTTGTTATATTCCAGAAACTTTCAGATTTCCATTCTAATCTCTTCACTGCCCCACTGGTCATAAAAGAGTGTGTTGTTCACTCATCATGGGTTTGACCTTTTGTTGCTTTAGCTGTTTAATTCTAAGTTTATTCTGTTGTGGTCTGAAAAGGTCCTCCTCTATCGGGGATGGTCGTCCTCTTCGACCAAGCTCGCAGCTTTGGGAGGGACACACATGGAGTGGTGAGGGCGGAAGGGGATACCTGCCTAGCAAGCCAGATCAGCCGAATCAAACCTGGCGATCAATGGGGTGACAGATGTCGCGGACAGATCGCCCTCATATCCTCACGTGGTGTCTTGAAAAGGCAGCCTTGCAGCAGCACTGAACAAGTGGCAAAAAGAAATAAAAAGGAAAGACATCCAGTAAAACTTTGCATCAATTATAACCTATTACACTTTAAAAACAGTTTTACTTTCCTCTTGCCCTATATTTTGGCATGAGGCCCTCTCAATTAGCCAGAAATCTCCAGAATTTCTTCATACACAGTAATACAAATAAATATAGCTTCTATTCCCTTTTAAATTAAGGGTGATTGCATCTAGTTCTTTCCCATGTTTGATTCATGAAAAAGAAATCCTGAAGTGTATCTGTAAAATACCAAACTCAGGATTTCTTTTGATCTCCTCACTGGAGAAAAAGAATAAAATGACCGAGCAACAGGTATCACCCATATTGTCATTGTGGTATCTCTCTCTCTGATTAGAAAATAATCCTGCAGATCACTTATGCAAAATGTTTTCCAAGAATTCTTGTTGTTATATTGCATTTATCTTCCTCTTCCTGTCTCCTCTCCTGCTCTTTTCCCCAGGATCCTGTTTCACTCTTCCTTCTCTCCTCCCCTCTACTTTCTCTCTGTACCTTTTCTTCTTCCTCCTTCTATGCCTTTTCCTCTTCTCTTGACCCTTCCTCTTCCTTTCCTTTCCTCTTTCTCCTACACTTTCACTTTCTTCTATTTCTTCCTTTATGGTCCTAAGGGTTGGGCTCCATGCCTTGTGCTCACTGAGCAGATGCTCTCCTTGCTCGCTACAGGCCTCCAGTCTGGACTTCATTTAAATGACACTCTATTTCTGATTTGTTTTTTAAGTAGCAAACCAAGAAAGACTTTTGATTCAGGATGTAATTCATTGTACATATTCTACACAATAAATATGTGCTACTTCATACATTGTAGCTAGTAGGTTTTGATTATGCTTTGGGCTTCAGATAAACTCATCAGAAACAATTTATTTGAAGGCAATCTAATGTGATTCTCCAAAATTAATCAACTGGTTACTTTATATATTGTACAAGCACTTCCATATTGCTCCCAGTTTAATGAATTGTCACTTTGTGGTAGCAGCCACAGTAACACTAATCAAGGATTTCTGGGGAAAAGAAGAGTAAGTCCAGACAGGAAAATCCATGAGATCTGTATCTCAAATTAACTACTAAAAAGACAGAAGAAGACCTGTGGCTATGTGGTTTAGTGTCATCTTTGCACAGACTAAGCTGACAAAAGGACTCATGCCTGAGTTGAAAACCTGTGGGGGTACACACGCTCATCCTCCCACACACATACACACACATATTTCCCAGCTAGAGCAAGTAGAATATCTGTTTTCCCAGTAACATGACTGTGTTACTATCCTATGTGTTTGTATGTATCATCAACTTACCCAATTTTAATAAATGACACCCTGTTCATTATTATTTAATCCTGGTTACAAGACACATTTTCATGCAGAAAATTGAGTTTGTTCTCATGACTGTCTTGGTTTGTAAGAATGAAATAATTGTGCCTTTAATTCATTAGTTCATCAATTCGAAAAATAACCCTAACCCTAGAACCGATTGCCTTTGGATTCAAAAAGCCACACAAATACATTAGATTTTATTCCTCCCATCTTTGTTTCAACTCATCTTTCTTAAAATAGTTTGTAGTTTTACTCAATATCTTGACATTTTTCTAACCTGAATCCTAACTGGAACATTTAGGCTAACCCTCACATTAATCATACCCTAATCCTAATATTATTATCAGTTTCCTATTTCATATTCATCCTAATTCTAACTTGACTTGTTATTTGAAGAGTTACTTCCAGTTTGACCCTAAATTTTCCATTTGCCTAATGATAAAACTAAGCCTAGGTGGAACTGAAACCTAACTTTCCACCTAATGAGAGTCCAATATTAATGTTTAAGAAAAATACTCTAGTTTTTATTCATTCTATCGAAAACTCCAATTTGCATTGTGGAAATGAATTTCAATTTGCCCTAATTCCCAATAATTTCCTGACTTTACCTCTAAAGTTATCTTGTTCCCTAACCTGAACCATTATGTTATTTGTCCTCAAATTCTCTTATCATTAAAAATACTGTATTATCCATTGATCTTCCTTTCCTAAACTACTGTATCCTAAAACAGTTTTAGATTTACTTACCATCTAGTCCATTACTTAAAGCTAACTCTCAACTTAAACCTGGCTGGAAAATTCTCGTTAATCATTACAAGAACGATCACTTAGAAATAAATATAATGATAATGCTCTAGTTACTATTCAGCCTGACATTTTTTTGCTTCTATTTGTTAGTGAAAACTCAATTTTATACAAAAAAATTCCTATTCATAACACTAATCAAAATCATAACAAAATATGACCCTGATCTTAATCCCAATTATATGTCAATACTAACACTCACACAAGTACACTAGTTTTCACTCATCCTAACTTGATTCAAATAAGACTTCCAAACATAGGTCTCAATTTTTTCGAATATCTTAGTCATTTTCTAACCCTAACTTAATCTTAACTGGAACACTGAGAATAAACATAAGCCTAATTGCAAGTAAATTCTAATATTTGTAGCAATACTCTAGTTGACATTCACTCTAATTCTTACCAGGCTTATTCGAAAATTTACCTTCAATTTGAGCATTTTTTTTCCTTCACTCTAACCCTAACCATGGCTGGAATCCTAACCATAACCTTGACACTAATGCTATCCCAATTCTAAAATTTATGAAAAATCCTCACTTTGTGTTCTCCTAACTAAAATTCCACTTGTAATTCTTGAAATGAATTGCAGGTTTTCCAAAACCCTACAGATTTTCTCACTCTTATTTCTGAACCTATCTTATTCAATAAAAGGAATCATTGTACCCATTGATCTCAAATCCTAATATAATGAAATATATTGTACTTCCATTATCCCAGCATTTCCTGAATTCCTAGAAACTAAAATAAGTTCAAATTTACCTAACATTTTCCCCATTTCTTTATTTTTGTTTTGCTGGTCGTGGGGCCTGATCTCTGGGCCTAGATCCTATCCCAGAGTTCTAGGCATGGGCATGATCCCTGAGTTCTTCAGCTCAAGGTGTGCACTTTGCCACTTGAGCCACATCACCACTTTCTGGTTCTCTCATGCTTAATTTGAGATAAAATTCTCACAGACTTTCCTGCCGAGCTGGCTTTGAACTCTGATCTTCAGAAATCAGCCTCCTGAGTAGCTAGGATAGCAGGCATGAGCCACCAGTTTAATCCATTTCTTTACTCTATCCTCAACCCCCTTTAACCAGAAACCTAATGCTTATCACAATCTGAATTAAAACCAAATGATTAATGTAAGGAAAATTGTCTCTATTTAATCAATCACACATTTTTTGCTTCTACTTCTTAGTCGAAAACTAAATTTTAGCCAAAGCTTGTCCTTCCCTAACCCTAACCAGAACTAAAATAGTAACTCACTTTAAACCAAATTATATCATAATATTTAAAGTAACACTGACACTGGTTTTCATTCATTGTAACTTTGATATTAGTCATTCTTCTTAAAATATGCTGCAGTTTTACACAATATATTTTTCTCATCTTATCCCCAACTCTCTTTCCTTCAATATAGTAGCATAACTTTATACTTTATTGTCTCTTCATACAAGCCTGAAATCACTACTTCAAAGTAACACAAACAGAAAAACAAAAATAACCTGATACAACCATCACAAATCCTAAACTATGTGAAAAAGATCACAATAAAAATAAATAAATCTGGCTGGGAAGGTGGCTCAGTGGTAAAGCGCTTGCTTTGCATGCCTGGGGCACTGGGTTCAATTCCTCAGCACCACATAAGCAAAAAGAAAAAAAAAGGAAGTGGCACTGTGACTCAAGTGGTAGAGTGCTAGCCTTGAGCTGAAGAGCTGAGGGACAGCACCCTGGCCCAGAGTTCAGGCCCCACGTCTGGACCCCCACACACAAAATAAGATACATAAATAAATAAATCTGAGGAAGAGTGAAAACGATGACAGAAGAACAACAGAAAATTACCCTAGCTCTCTCTAATGAAACAGAGATTTAGAATCCTAGCAGGTAGTCCAGGTCTACAGGGTCACACCAAGTCAGCTATAAGTTTATACAGTCTTCAGAAGAAAACAAAAATCTATGAAAAGTTACCCAGACAGGTAAGTGACTGCCGTGACTGTGTTGGCCAACATATTCAAAAGCACATCTGCAGTGTGGAAATAGGGCAACATGGAAAAAAGCAGAAACAGAAATGTACATCAGAGAAAGCCACATCCATCTACAGAGACAATTCACCATATTACTGGACAGTGTGAATTGTGGCTGGAACCACAAGTATTAACATCACAATATCTCACCTCAACTAGTTTCTACTCCTACACTTAATGGACTAGACAAAAACCTAATTCCAGAAAAGCAAATCATAACAGAAAACCAACACCTGGCAAATCAACCAAGAACACAGAGTGTCCTGTATGAAGATCATAGATTCCCCAAAATAAAACCTTCAAATGGACAGAACAAATCAGAAAAATACAATAAAAATGATGTCATGGTAGTATAATTCACATAGTAAATAACCAGGCATTGGAACAGACAAGGACCTTGAAGTTAGTTATCAAAATACATTACAAATACTGCTGAAAAATGTGATTAATGGAAAGATAGAAAACCTCTACAAGGAAAATTGTGAACAAGATGAGACCAACCAAAAATTAGCAAAATAATTCATGGAGACTACAAACAGAAAGATAAAAAAATTCTGAGAAGGCAAGGGAGTCCAAGAAAAAATAGATGCCTAGTTAAAAGATATGAGAGAAGACACAGAAAACAACCATTGACACTCCCCCACCCAAAGAAAATACGTACAGAAAGTCCATACAGGACCTAAAACAAAGCTTTAATAAAGAGAAAGACCCCCTAAAAATGACCAATTAGAAGATGGGGATATCAAAAACAAAGTAGAAAATCTCCATAGCAAATAGATGACATAGAAGGTAATCTCAGCGTCAAAGACAGAATAAGTCTAGTAGGAAAGGGGAGATAATCATTTAGAACAAATCCAAGAAATAAGAAATGATTTTGCAGAACTTCAATAAACAGAAGATCAAATTTCGGGGAGATAGGTGTCAAGAAAGCGAAGAGCAGGAAGCTAAATTGATGAGAAACAAATTACAGAATTCTAGCAGAGAACATGCCAAACATCCAAAAAGATAGGCTCATTCAGAGAAGAGAAGCCTTTAGAACTCCAAATAGAGAATTCTACAACTGAAAAATCCACCACCACATGATAATCCATTAGAGGATCATTAAAGATCAAGAAAAGGATTCTTACAGCTGCCAGAGCGAAATGACTGATTATTTATAAAGAACATACAGTCAGAATAAATACAGATTTCTTAGTTGATATGATAAAAAGGAGAGCCTGACATGATATATGACAAACATTAAGGGTAAACATCTATCAATTCATCCCAAGCCAAACACTCCTTTACATTTAAAGGATATATAAACATATTTCATGACAAAGAAAACTTGAAACAAGGTATATCCAGCAAATCAGCTAGATAGAAATTAATCAAATATATCCTACATAGAGAAGATCAAGAAGAACAGGAACTGGTTATATAAAATGCTCCCTACCAGAGAACAAGGTAAATATATTAACAGTAGATGAGGAACAGCTCCTAACAGCAGGGGTATAACATAGCAGGGCTTATCAGATATTTCTGTCTTAACTCTCAATATGAATGGATTTAAATTTCCATATAGAAGACATAGATTAGATAGTAGTATCAAAAAAATGGACACATTTTATTGACAAAAACAAACACGTACTCAAACTAAAAGGCTGGAAGGAGAATTTTCAAGCAAATGGACACCATAAACAGGCCTCAGTAGGATTACTAACATAAGATAAAATAGAATTCAAATTAAAATTATTAGGAAGAGACATTACATATTGATAAAGGCAACTCTCAATTAGGAGATATAGCCAGTCTAAATATCAATGACTTGATTCCTGGAGCATTCTATTTCATCAACCAAATTCTACTTTACCAAAAGGGACATCTCAACACATCATGCCCATCTATGGATTTGTTATCCAGGAAAAACTCAACCAAGAAACTGCAGACCTAAATAACTTTATTGACCACCTAGCCCTAACAGACATCTACAGAATATACATTCAGCATCACGACCTAGCCCTAACAGACATCTACAGAATATACATTCAGCGTCAGAATATACATTCTTTACATCAGCTCATGGAAGATTCTCCAAAACAGAACATATCCTAAGTCACACAGAAATTCTGTCCAAATTGAAAGAAAAATTATTTGAATTCCCATATCTTGTCAGACCATAACAGAATAAACTTAGAATTAAACAGCTAAAGCAAAAAAAAAATGTCAAACCCATGAAGAGTGAACAAAAAGATGCTGAATGACCAGTGCAACACTGAAGGGATTAGAATGGAAATCTGAACTTTTCTAGAATTTAACAAAAACACATACAAAATACCAGCTCCTCGGGTATTTGTAGTAATTACTGGAGGATTTATAGCTCAGAGTGCCTACATCAATAATTGAGGAAATCTCAAATTAATATTTTAATTATGTATCTCAAGCTCCTTGAAAACAGGAAGAAGCCCAAAACCCAAAGCAGTAGACAGAAAAAAAATCAGAAATAAATCAATATGGTTAAAATAAAACATAGAAAGAATCAACATATCAGAGTTGTTTTTTTAAATAAATAAACAGACTTGACAGATCCATACCAAATCTGACTAAGAAGAGAATTTATATAGATAGATAAAAAGCACAAAGATTGGGAGAAGAACTTTAGTTGCTCTGCAACACACAATTGCCTCATATCTCAAATATATTTAGAGTCCCAAAAGTTAACCCACCTAAAAAAAATTCTCAAAGAAACAACAACCCTCTTACTAAGTGGGTAAAGAGAAACCTCTCTGAAGAAGAAATATGCAAGGCCAAGAGACACATGATGCAATATGCAAAATTTCTGATAATAAAAGAAATGCAAATCAAAGCAACATTGACATTCCACCTCACCCCAGTTAGAATAACCATTATGAAGAAAATTAATACTAACAGATGCTGGGCTGGTGGAGATGTGGCCAAAAAGAAACATTACTAGACTTTTGGTGGAAATGTAAACTTGTTCAAATACTCTGTAATGAAGTATAGAGGTTCCTCAATAAAGCTCCCCTATCACCCAGCAATGATGGATCAAGAAAATGTCATATATATTCACATATTCACAACCAAACTCTATGCTTCTGTCAGAATGAATGACATTGACACATTAGTAAGGAAATAGAATCACTTGGAAAACATAATAAGTCAAACAAGCCAGACCCAAAGAATCATAGGCTAGAGGTGAATTCAATTAACTGGATGAGTTTATACTGATTTGTATATAGCATTGATTTTTATATTTCAAATTATGTAAATGTAATCTTACAGTTAACCCCAAAGCAATATATGTGTGTGTTTATATACATATATGTGTGTGTCTATATATCTGTCTGTCTTTGAAATAACTTTTTATTTTAAAACTGTATCAAACTCAAAAAAGTAATTGGTATGGCTGATAATTCAAATAAAGGAAGCAGGTTTTTTTGCCTCAGATCCTCACTCTTTATTGAGCATTTATATTTTACTAGACACAATATAACATACAGAAAATATTGTCCCTGCACTGGAAGAACTTACATTTTGTAAGAATAAAAACACCTTTTAAAAATGGTATTTTTCTTTGGTGTTTCCTGTAAAGAACCGAGGAAATATTCTGTAAGGTGAGATTTAGGTATAACAGCCCCATCATTAATGAAAGAAGAAAGATTTAAAGGCAAAAATGACAGACAGCCCATTCAGGATATAGGAGATACAAAATTGCATCATCTAAGGAGACATGTGCTGCAGTAGAGGATGTTGGAAATAGTTTGTGGGAGGCAAGCAAAGGAAGCAAGTGTTCTTAGACTGTGAGTAGAGCCAGAAAGTTCATGTGGCCTTTTCCCAAGTACATGGCCACCGAAGAGGAATGTTTGGTGACAAGACAGAAGGCTACAAAAAGGAAGGTAATCCTATGCACCTGACAAACACAATGACCAAAATTGAAAACAAACTGTATCAAGAAATTCTCACAAACCAAAACTGACTTGGAAGCACAGAATTTACAGTTAATATGCACTGTCATGATGGGTCAAGAACATTGTGGGTTCTTAATTTAGAAAATGCCAGATACTAAATTTTTTTGGGGGGGGTCCCTTCATGGGGCCTGAACTCTGGGCCTGGGCGCTGTCCCTCAGCTCTTCAGCTCAAGGCTAGCACTCTACCACTTGAGCCATAGCACCACTTCCAGCTTTTTTCTTTTTTCTTATGTGGTGCTGAGGAATCGAACCCAGGGCCTCGCGCATGCAAGGCAAGCGCTCTACCACTGAGCCACCTTCCCAGCCCCAGATACTAAAATTTTAACTTGAAGATATTACTTTTCCAATCAGTTTTCCCTGCCCCAAAGGGAAAATAATGTTTTTGAGTTGGGGGAAGAGTTGGAATATGGGAGGTTGACAGTAGTTAGATTTTTCTTTTTAGGTTTTTCTGTTATGTTTATGTTATGTTTTGTAGTTATGATAAACTTTGCACTTTAAGTTGGTAAAAGTCCAATGTCTGCCAAAAGGGACTAAGGAACAACTTTTTAATAATGTACAATTTCTTTAGAGGAGATTCAAAACCAAAAGATTGTTTATAGAAAAAGTTGTAGATAAAATAGTTGAAAAAAGTCCATTAATTTTTTTTTTTTTTTTTTTTTTTTTTTTTTTTTTGTCGGTCATGGGGCTTGAACTCCAGGCCTGGGCGCTGTCCCTCAGCTCTTCAGCTCAAGGTGAGTGCTCTACCACTTGAGCTACAGCGCCACTTCCGGTTTTCTGGTGGTTTATTGGAGATAGGAGTCTCATGGTCTCTCCTGCCCGGGCTGGCTTTGAACCACGATCCTCAGATCTCAGCCTCCTGAGTAGCTAGGATTACAGGCGTGAGCCACCAGCGCCCAGCCATTAAAATTTTTTTATTCCACTTACATGAACTTAATACTTGTGTTCTTAACAATTATGCTTGGATTGTTCATGAAAATTTCAAAAACATTAAACAAAGCTAGCCATCAGCTCAAGTTATTTCCCTGTTTATGACTTTTTTTAACAGTATATGTATTTGAGGCACATATCAGAAAAGAAAAAAATTACAAAAGCAAAAAAAAATCGAAAAACCAATTAAATACATAGGGTTTTTTGTTTAATGCTCTGCATGATATACATGAATAATGAATACCAAGGAGTTCATTTTTACTGCACCTTTGTTTCTACATTTGTTCTTAGGTTGGCTAAAACATTTATATACAAATAAAATGTGTAGCAAAAATAATGAGAGCAAACAGCAGTTCACCTTACAAATAATGGAATGTGAGCCATTTTTGCCCTTACCTAGAATTAATTGGGTCACAACTTTTTCTCAAAGAGCAGATCTCGTGCTGAAGTCAAAGGTGTGAACACTGAGATAGACTCTTCCACAGAAATACATGATTCCAAAATATAGTATCCATGGAATATCTGTGAGGCGGGGCTAAGACTCTGTCCCTGGATCTCCCAGCTCTCAGGCTCCCGCGGCTCTGCAGACATGGGATTTACTCCAATACAATTTTTTTTTTACATGTTACCTATATCCTTAATTTACATTGAAATTTTCATAATCAGTGAAAGTATATTTTGATTGCTGCTCTTTTTTGTCATTTTTAAATGATTGTATAATTATACATTCTACTAACCTGAGATTGTGGGATTCACTTTTAAAAAAAAATACTGTCTATGGAAGTGTGTATGGTATCAGGAGCTCAATGAGAACATTCTATGATGACCTCGTACCATGATGATGAGATTATGAATGAAGTTTTGACTTCTACTCAAACTGTCACTCAGGGCCAAGGAGTTCATATTTGTGAACGGTTGGGACATGCTCAGCTGCATGTCCAAAGTCCTCAGAATGGGAAATCTGAGCTATTGGTATGAAAGTATGTTCATACAGATTTTTTGAATGTTGCTTTTATACATGAGACTGCTCATTGTTACTTAATCTATATTCCTCATCTTTTAAAAAATTCTGCAATGTTTTACTTATTTTTAAATGTGCAACAAAATTCCATTAAATTACTAAGTTTTATTTAAGGTTCTGAGATGAAACCATTCTTTAAAACATTTTTATAGGGCTGGGAAGGTGGCTCAATGGTAGAGTGCTTGCCTCACATACATGAAGCCCTGGGTTTGATTCCTCAATGCCACACAAATACAAAAATCCAGAAGTGGTGCTGTGGCTCAGGTATTAGAGCGCTAACCTTGAGATGAATTGCTGAGGGACAAAGCCCAGGCCCAGAGTCCATGCCCCACAATATATATACATATTTTTTTCTATTTAAAATATCATAGTTATTCCAGTGTAGTTTTTGTAAACATCTTGGAAGAATAAATATAACAGGGGGTACCCCTCCACTGCCTTTATTAGACAAGGGGACTCATGACACAATATGTGGCATGAGTAGAGTGTCAAGCTTGAACATAAAAGCCAAGAATTACAGCACCATGAGTTTAAAGCTAACTACCAACATAAACAATAGGAAAGGTAAATATAGTGATAGAATTTCATGAAACCGAAATTATGCATCATCTTTTTATTTATGTTGATGTCCAAATAGATAATGTTAGCCATGGAAATCCAGAAATTATAGAAGGGTTTTCAGAGTACAGTGAGAGAGAAAGAGAGTACTGATAATTTTGTCCCTTTGATTTGGAAGATCCTGGGGAAGTGGTCATAAGGAGTGATGGCATCAGGACAGTGAGGTAGACAGAGTGTGTTGAAGGAAAAATAGCTTGTGTGGTTCTCAGTGAGTTAGGGACTGTGGCAGGGACTGGGTCTCTATAAGGTGAAAGGATCCTTCACATTCATCTCAGGGGACCACACATAGGAAGGCAGGCACTGGAGAAAGATTATTATAAGGTTTATTGAAGAAGCCATATTTTCCTGGTTGATGGAGCACATGGCATCTGTCCCTATCCAGGTAGAAAGGGTGTCTGTGGCAGGAAGTGAGATAGGTGGGTGCTTAGATGGGTCTGGGCAGAGAGAGGGAGGGGGCAGCTGAATGTTGGGAACTTCAGGGTTGGGAGGAACTCAGGTCTGGGTGGGGCTGAGTACCATAGGTCAGCATAATGCTTACATTCCCCAATTTGTTGTTTAATAAATATAGGGGTACCAAGCCGGGGTTTATGGGTGGAGGTCATTTCTTCTAGAGTGTCTTCCTGCTGTAAATGGGCAAAGTAGTAAGGGGTTCCTGCTTTATTGCTTGGCCAAATAATGTCTCCAGTTGCCTGTAGTAACAGGATGGCCTTGACTTGTTCCCAGGTGGTATGCTCGGTGGGGGCTGTTATCCTGTTAAAAGAGACTTTTGCAAAGATCAGGCAAAAATTGACAAAGTAACAAGTTAACAAGGTAACAAGTTAAACGTTAACACAAATGGCATAGAGAACACATATTGGCCACGGGTTGGAAAAGTTCCATTTGGAGCATAAGCCCAATTGTGGCCCCTTAGAGAGGAGGAGAAATACTCAGGGCAGAAAAGCAGAAAGCGGGTGTCTAAGGTCTTTTGGGAAATCAGGTAGCAGAGAACATGACGGACAGCTTGGGAATAGCAGTCAGAGGCTACTATAAATACAAACAGCAGGGAACAAAGCAAGACTGGAACTTTCTGTCCACTAACAAGTTAGACAGGTATGGACATTAGGTGGACAAGCAACTATTTCTCTTGATCTCCCTGCTCTGATTAATTTTGAAATGGCAAGCTTAAATTAACTCCATTTAGGAAGTAATCTCCTCTTACTCCTCTCCACATTTGTCCATTGTCTGGACTAAATTTGTCCTGGGGGTTCTCAATGTCTGTTGCTGGGATAGGTTGTCCTAGTTGGCATAGACTGGGTTTGAACTAAAGGTCTGGGCACTGTTCCTGAGCACTTCTGCTCAAGGCAAATGCTCTACCACCTAAGAGTTCCTTGGAGGTGAGAGTCTCCTGAGCCATGTCTCCAGCCTGGCTCTTGGCTGATTAACTGGGAAATAGAGTTTTAGACAGATTCTTTGTGTTCAGGATGGCTTTGAACTGTGGCAAAAGGAATCTTTGTCATAAAAGCTCTTTATATTTCCAATTCAAGAAACAAGGAGATCAATGAGAGAGAGGTTAACTATAACTTGTTAATAATTGACTAACAATTGCTCGTCAGAATTTTGTAGTAAAACCTGATAGATATTTTAAACTACAAGTGATTGACCTTCTAAGTACTGCCCCTTGCTCTGGGCAGCCTGTTTAAAGTCATACAACATTTAACCTTTAACAAATGTACAGACCCTTTCTTGGGCTATAGAAGCATATCTTGTTTTACATTTTGGTTTGTAAATGCATTTTTCTGGTTGACTGAGGAGCCTGATCTGTAGTGGTTCCAAAGATGCCTGCCCCTCTAGACCTTTAGATAAATCTCATTAGGGACCTAATCTGAGGTCACAACCACTTTTCCTTAACTGATAAATTAATTTGGCTGGGCCAGCTCAAAAGTGATTGCCATTTAGGACTTTGAGCAGATACAGAGCGTTTGGGATTTCAATTATCCCTCACTTTTTACAACTTTAGCATTTTATAACCCAGTACCATAGATGACTGGCAAGTCCCTGCCACGTCAGACAGACATGGGCAGTAGGCATGCCTACAAATTATCTTCCCATGACTTCTGGACTCTGATCAAGCTTTGAAGGGCCAAGCAGAAGTGACTCCAGGATCTGATACCATCTCTGCCATCCAAAGAGCAGTAGCTTACTGCATCTGCATGTTCCAGCATTCCCGGGATTCCAGGAATGCCTTTCTTCATGGTGGGATAAATATTTGTTTAGTAGTTTCCTTCATTGTTTGCTGGAATTGAACTCAGGGTTTGCGTATTGTCCCTCAACTCTGCAGATCAAGACTAGCCCTCTGCTACTTGGAACTCCAAACCAACTTCACTTTTGAGCACTCTGCTGGCACATTAGATATGACAATCTCACAGGTACCTTTGTCTGCCCAGCCTGGCTTCACACCACTTTTCAGCTTAATGAGTCTTTACTTATGGCCACATTTACTCCAAGGAAAAGCAATAACGATGGGCACTGGAAGGAAATTTAAAAGCATGGTCTTACCTTGAACTTATTTCAGGACAACATTCCGTCTGACAAACTTGTCCTCTGTCCTTAATTGTGGGCCTTTAGGAAACTGTTATTAAAAACCTATAACGGCAAAGTAGATTAAATAATCATTTTGGTAATCCTAATTTTTTGTTTTCTACTTTGTAATCAACCTTTAGGACATTTTTTCCTTTTAAACTTTCCTTTTTCTGGGAGGCCTGCCACTACCCACAACATCACAAATTTCTGACGATGGGGAGGCCATTTTTAAATCTTTTTTGAAAAGTCATTTTACTTTGCATTTAAATTCTTCATTGAAACACTGCACGACACCCTTTACCTCTTGGATGAAGGTTTAAACTGGCCATTTTTTTCTACAGTATGAGTTACATTTAGCAAATTAGCAGTTTATTTTAATGTAGTAGCTCTGTACCAAGAATCTAGACTTAGTATCTCTTGCTCTTTAGAGATTAAGTCAACTTAGATTTTTTGCTAATGCACCCCTTATGGTCTAACATGGTGGTGATTAACATTACGGAAACAAACATCTTTATTTTTATCCAGAAACAAATATCTTAATTGGCTTGTTTTTTATTCTCTTTTTACCACAAATTCGCAGGCTTTTCATCATGTGTGATTCAGCAAGGCTGGAGTCTAGGCAAGGATGTGGCATCTCCCAGTGTATATGGACTGTCGCATCTCTTACTGGTTACCTGCAAAATTCTATATGCACTGGTTAAAGACCACTGGTGAAAGACCACATTGGCTTTTGCAGGCTGGTGTCACTGGTTTAGGCAGCTGTGACAACTTTGTTCTGTTACGTATTTCCCATGCATAGGAGCAAACTGCATCTTGAGGCACTTTGGTCCCTTGATTATAAAGGGAGTTCATCAGTGCACAGGGGAGGAAACAGAGAATTAAAACCTTTGCCTTAGTTTACCAGTCATGGTCAGAGGTACAATATTTAATCTTAGCATAGATAGACATAAGAAATAACATAAATAACAGCCAACTTAATTACCAATTTCATTGACTTTGGAAAGGAAACAATCTTTTCTAACTCCTTTCCCATGACCTTTTAAAACTGCCTGTTTATTTATTTGGCTTATAGTCAGGTCACAAAGCAATTCAGATTAAATGACAGCTTCCACTGAAAAAGATTTTTAGCAAGCAGAATACTTGGTAACTTTGGAACCATTACTATTTACATATTTTACATATAGACAGACAGAAATGTTTGTGCACAGATTATAGAGCACACTTAAATGCTAAAATTGACCATTTAAAGTTTTTGGAATTTTAGAAGTAATACTTTGCCTAATCATGGTAGAGCCACATAGTCAGTTCAAAACAAAAAACTGCCAACAAGAAGAAACTTTTTAATAAAGAACAGTCAAGACATGAACAGACATATAGCATGATGTAATGTTCCCTATCCTGGTCAGGTAAGGGGGGAAGTTTATATGACCCAAAAAAACATCCAAGGAAATTTATTGTGAAAGCCACCTTCACGCCCTCCCCGTCTTCACTGGGCTTCCCTCAGAGCACCTGGACCAGTTCCCTACACCCAGGCACCCCTGTCATGTGACACCAGGCAGCCCACAACGATCATTTTTGCCTGTATTTTACCCTGCCAAATATCTAGCACAGTCTTACCTCTTTCTGCTTATGTCTGTAATCCCATGGATATCTGTAAGTATTCTAGCTAGCTTTGGCCCATCATATTTCCCTGAGTTTAATTTTTTTTAATTCCTACAGAATTAAATTTAGCAAAACCATAACTTATAATTTCTTATAGAACTAGAAATTTGGAACTAGAAAAAGCAATATGCTCCTCTTGTGCTCCTCTTGAGAAATTCACTTTCACCCTCCATAACAGTGAGAAAACACAGACTCTCCACAATATCCATACTAGTGTTTTATTACTCATAAGAACAATAGGATTTTCTACAAGTGAAAAACTCACAACAGACTCATCAGTAGTAAATAGAAAACAGCTTGAAGTAAAATCATTTTGGCATTACTCATGCAAACCCAAATGCTTAATAATCATGTCTTCATTTTTCCACCAAAGAAACTAGAAATGGAACTGTGATTCTAGTGCTAGAAGTTAGCCTTGAGAAAAGGAAGTTAAGGAAAGTGGCTAAGCTTTGAGTTCCATCTACAAGACTTGTATCCACACACAAAGAAAATGTATTCCCAATTATGTATTTTTTCAGGTTTTCTGAATGTTTCATGAACTTGGGGATGAAAGATGATGAGACAGATTTTATTCTTGTGCACATTTTGTAATAAACAAGGAGTATTATCTTCCAACAGACCTTCCATTAAAAAAATGAATTGGAATAGTAATAGTGTTATATATAGTGGAGGACTTTTGGAAACAGTGGAGAAATTGATGCTCTCATGTCCTTGGATTAAAGCATGATAGATAGTCCTTCCCCATCTATCACTACCAAACCGCTCTGGATGATTTGAGTTCAATCTCAAAGGTCCAGAGCTCCTGTTTCTGAGAAGTGTTTATTAAATTTCCTTGAACATCCATTCCTCAATATAAAAGACACAAGTCAACAATTTCACTATCTTAATTCTTTGTCAAGCCTGGAAGTAATTGATACCCATCCCTTTGGTCCAACCCCTGAATAACATGAAGGGGCATCATCCCTACTCTACACAATGAGAGGATGTGAAATGTTGGCTCAGTGAGTGGTTTCCCCTTACACCTTGCTTAATTCTGCCATGACGGATTTCTCTATACTTTACAGAGGTTTCTTTTTTTGTATGAGTGCTCTAATGCTGGCTGAAGGTTCATTTCTGCTTGAAAGACGTCCTCTAATGTTCACTCAACATTCTGTCTAGTCTCTAGGTCTCTGAAATATGTAGAGAAACCTTTAAAACTTCTGGCTAAATATTTGTCTACATTTATTGTACTCACATTTTCTCTCCTTATTATGTTCTTGGATGTAGTGAGGACTGACTTCTATTAAAAATTGCATATTTGTTAGACCTATTAGTTTTCGTTTCTCCTATGTGATACAGTTCTCTGATGAACACTGTGCAATGCTGTCAAAGTGGATTTTCTACATTGGTATTATTCATACCTTGTCTTATGTGCTCTATGTGCTCTATAAACACTCATCCATGCATGATTACTAAGTGAAGAACTTTTTTGATACTTGTTTCGTTCATAATGTTTTTCTTCTGTGTGTTTTCTGATGAAAATTTAACTATGAATTCTTGAAAACTTTCCACATTTTTTTCATTCATAAGATTTTTCTCCTGTGTGCATTCAATTTGGAACCATGAGGTATGCCTTCTGGCTAAAAGGCTGCATATTTGCTACATTCACAAGGCTTCTATCAGGTTTTGGTTCTATCATGCAAACTTATTTTTCATCCAGGTGAGATTTTCCATAGTTATCACATTCCTAAGATTTCTCATGTGTGTGGATTCTCTTATGCTTCCTGAGGTATGAACTCCGGATGAAGGACTTTCCACATTTGTTACATTCATAAGTTTTCTCTCCTGTGTGTGTTCTCTGATGAACAGTAAGGTGAAAATTCTGTCTGAAATACTTTCCACATTTGTTACATTCATAAGGTTTCTCTCCTGTGTGTGTTCTCTAATGAACAGTAAGGATTGACTTATAGGTGAAAGAAATTTGACATACATAACATTCAAAAAGTTTCTTCCCTGTATGTTTTCTCTGATGGACAGTAAGGTGTGATTTTAATCTAAAATAATTTCCACATTTGTTACATTCATAAGGTTTCTCTCCTGTTTGTGTTCTCTGATGATCAGTAAGGTTTGACTTACGGGTGAAAGACTTTTCACACACATTACATTCAAAAGGTTTCTCCCCTGTATGTTTTCTCTGATGGAGAGTAAGGTAAAACTTCCTTCTGAAATACTTTCCACATTTGTTATATTCATAAGGTTTCTCTCCTGTGTGTGTTCTCTGATGAACAGTAAGGTCTGTCTTACAGATGAAAGATTTTTCACACACATTACATTCATAAGGTTTCTCTCCTGTGTGTGTTCACTGATGGAGAATAAGGTGAAACTTCTGTCTGAAATACTTTCCATATTTGTTTCATAAGGTTTCTCTCCTGTGTGTGTTCTCTGATGAACCGTAAGTTTTGACTTACGGGTGAAAGACTTTTCACACACATTACATTCATAAGTTTTCTCTCCTATGTGTTTTCTCTGATGGACAGTAAGGTGTGACTTTAATCTGAAATACTTTCCACAATTTTTATATTCATAAGGTTTCTCTCCTGTGTGTGTTCTCTGATGAACAGCAAGGTGTGACTTACAGGTGAAAGACTTTTCACACACATTACATTCATAAGGTTTCTCTCCTGTATGAGTTCTCTGATGAACAGTAAGGTTTGGCTTCTCTCTGAAATATTTCCACATTTGTCATATTCATAAGATTTCTCTCCTGTGTGTGTTCTCTGATGTAAAGTGATGTATGAGTTCATTCTAAATGATTTTCCACATTTGTTGCATTCATCAAACTTCTGTTCTTTGTCGGTTCTTTGATGCCTTCTGAGACCTGACTTTTGAGTGGAAAATTCCCTACATTCTTCGTATTCATAGGGTTTCTCGTCTGGTGTTGTTTTAGGTTGGTCAGAACTTAGTTCTGAATTCTTAGAGATAGATTTTGCACATTGCTTATACTCATCAGGATTATCTGGATATTTCCTCTCAGGTTTTGTAAGGTATAAATCCTTACTGAATGATTTCTCACATTCACTACTTCTATACGGATTCTCTCCTGTGTCTCTTTTCTGATGCATAGTGACTGGAAACCTCCCTCCCTGACAAAGTTCTTGGGCAAGAAGAGCAGACTTATCATATTCTTCTCTGTATTCATTATGGTGAGAGGCAGGATCTCTGACACAAAACCAATTATGGGGAAAGAATATCATATCTGAATTTAATATCTTCTCTCCTCTATATTCAAAATATGGACCATCATAATTTTGACTAAAACCCTCTGAATATCTAAGCGATTGTTTAACTACAGGAGAAACACCAGGCATATATGCAGCAGGCATCTTACCAGGCTCACTGTAGTGGAGCATGTTCTGACACTGAATGAACTCGTCCGTCTGCATCTTTAAGGAGTTCTCATCATTCCTATTCAGATCTGGCTTCTGTTTTGAGGTCAAATTAGAAGTTGCCACTAGTCTCATTCTTTGCTCTATTGTGTTAATAATTGTGATAGCTACATCATGCAGGCATTCATCTGGACCTTCCTGGCAAGTCTTAATTACATGCTCCATTTTTTGAACATCTAAAATGAGTCATATAAAGAAGAAAAAATCATAAATAAGATCCAAATACTCCTTAATGTAAAGGTAAAGACATTTTTCCCATCTTAACTGTTACATATTTTAAAGTATTAAGTAGGAATTGATTTATGAGTAATAAATTTCTTTCACCACAATGTATTGATTAAGAAAGTAATACTCTTCCTTACATCCTTTTTTGTCGTGGGGCATGAACTCCAGTCATGGTGTTGTTCTTCAGCACTTCATATAAATGCTAGCTCTCAACCATTTGAGCCAGAGCACCACTCCCAGTTATTTCTGTTTATGTGGTGCTGAAGAATTGAACCCCGAGCGTTATTCTGGCAAGGCAAACACACTACCACTGAGCTAATATAGTCAAGAACTCTAATAACAACAGATGGTGGAGGGGATATGAACAGAAGGGAACAATTCTGCATTGTTGGTGGGAGTGTAAACTTGTTCAACCACTTTGGAAAATAGAATGGAGGCTCCTCAAAAGACTCCACATAGAGCTTCCCTATGACCTAGAAATCCAACTTCTGGGCATTTACCCAAATGATCACAAACAAGACCATAATAAGGGTACCATTGTTTACCATAGCTAAGATAAGGAACCAACACAAATTCCCCTCAGTAGATGAATGGATCAAGAAAATGTGGTATATATACACAATGGAATTCCATGGATTCATTGGAAAGAATGATATGGCTCCATTTGTTAGGAAATGGAAAGACTTGGAAAAATAATATTGAGTAAAGTAAGCCAGGCCCAAAGAAACATAGGTCCAATGATACCCCTTATTTGTAATAACTAGTATATGTCTGAGACAAGCAGAAAAGGTCAATAAGTTGATGTTAGGCAAAACGAACCGAAAGATAAGGACTCAAATGATTTTTTTCTTTCTTGCTATTGTTTCTAACATATATATATATATATATATATATATATATATGATATTTCTTTGTTTCTTTATGTGTCCCTCCCCCATGGTAAAACCCACGTTTTTACTGTATTTGATGTAGGTATAATAGTGGAGGGGAGGTGGACCTATTCTAAGAATGAGATGTACAAGACGTTATGTCAAAAAATGAACATTACAACTTTGGCTTGGAGGGGAATGATGGGAAGGGATGTTAACGGGACACAAAGGAGGAGGCAACAATGCTTGATAAGAAATGTATTCATTAACTTGCCCATGTAATTGTAACCCCTCTGTAAATTATTTTCAAAATAAAAAAAGAGGAACACTGACAGTTTATGATGGAAAATGTTTTTCTGTGTTTCTGGTTTTTCTTCTTTTTTATGTCAGAGGAATTATTTACACAAATTACTAAACTATTTACTGCTAGCTTTTTAACCTGTATAATTTAATATGTAGCATTCTTCGTTTTTTTTCCCAAAAATTGTTTTGTTTGATCTTAGGGGAATAGATGCTTTGTATTGTTTTATTTTCTTAAAACAATTTATATATTGTGCTACTTTTCTTCTCAAAGATTAGGAGAACAGAATTTTCTAACTTTGGAGATTATACCTTTGTTATACAAACCTTTTCCTTTCACCTGAGAATAAAGTTTTATAACCACATTTCTTCAGTTATAAGTTCTCACTGTGAATTATTTTAAGTATCTTTAGAAATTTTAAAATTTGTTTCCCTCCATCTTAGACAGAATCTCATCAGACTTTTAAACCCTCAGACTCATGAACTAAAGCCACATCAGCTCACCACCTAGTTAATCATTCTCTCTCGACTGAAAGCTTGGGTTTTGTATCCTGGCCTCTACTCTCCTTATCCTTATCAGAGGATAGCAGCGTTGGCATTGTCATTTGCTATACCTGCCTAGTCCTAGTTTCACAGAAAACTAAATCTCATTTTTCACATTTCTAATTTTCATTTTTCAAAATAATTTCCAGAAAGAGAAAGAATTGATAACTTTACCTTTACTGCCCTACACAGTTCAGTGTGCATCTACATGCATTTTTGATTCACAAGTCTAACACAAAGATGACCTAGTTCTCTGCTACACATGGGACTCAAGGGAATTAGGAATATTATTGGTCTGTACATAGCAAGACGAATTTACCAATTTGGTTCTGGATCCAAGATCATTATGCAAGATTCTTTAACTCACCTGGGAAATTCTTTTCTGAGGCTTCTCTCATATATGACTCTTCATCTTGCTCCAGCTGGACAATCAATTGAGGTTTAGGACCAGTGTGCCCTGTTAATAAGAGTGAAGACCTATTGCTCATGCTGTGTCAAAATTGTTTTAAGATTTCAGATATCCTGTTAACAAGGTTGCTCCCAAATCTTCTTTCATTTCTCACTGGCTCCATGGTTGAATTTCCCCGAGGTTTGAATTAATTTTGCAGGTTGTGTGACTTTAATGCAAATTTTTTTCAAGGTTAGCATTCTATTAGTTTGAGTCCTAGCTCCACTTCCAGTTTAAGAGTAGTTATCGTGAGATAAGAGTCTCATGGAGATTTCAATGGCATTTTTTGCTTCAAACTGAAAGACTCAGATTTCAGAATCATAAGAATTACAGGCATGAACCACTGAATCTTAGTACTAGGTTTGGACTATAAATACTCCCTCTGATCTAGTGATTTACAGTTCATACTTCCAATAATGATAAATAGGTGTGTATGTATGTATGTATGTATGTATGAATATGTTTTCTACATTGTATATCTACCCACAATAATGACCTCAAGTTTGAGAAGACAGTCTTCTCTTTACAGAAGACAGTTTGGAACTTTTGTCAAATTGCTGATTTGGATTCTTGAACAAAGAATATAAAATTGCCTCAGAATGTATGTAATCTACGTGAAGCTTTAATTCAAAACAAATGACACTTCCCACAGACCCGAATCTTACTTCCAAATAGCATGGAAAGTTCGATAAATATTCACATATGTATTAAAAAAAAATCATTTTCTGGGCAACAGTGGTTCAAACCAGTAATCCTAGCTACTCAGTAGGCTGAGATCTGAGGAATGCCATACAAAGCCAGCCCTAGTAGGAAAGCTGTGTGATACTTATCTCCAATTTAACCACCAGAAAGCTTGAAAAGGTGCTGTTATTAAAGTGATAGAGTGCTCACCTTGAACTGAAGAGCTGAGGCACTGTACCAACCCCCAGAGGTCAAGCCCTACTTAACTTTTCAAGTTAATGTGATATTTTTGGCTCACCTAAGGACACCAGCATGCTATAGGTTTCCAGCATCACATCTCTATACAGGGTCCTCTGAGAAATATCCAATTCCTGCCACTCCTCCTAGCTGAATTCCACAGCCACATCATCAAATGACACCAGCTTCTGTAAGGGCACATTCTATCAATCCCTGAATCATGAGAACACCAAAGCTAGAATACCATTCTTCTACATGTATGCTTTTGTATTGCAGAATGTGGTTGGAATTTTCTGTGTTATTTATAAAATGAGAGAAATTATAATCAAATAGACATATTTGCCTCCATAGTAACTTGGTAATTACACATACAAAGTTTTTCTAATACATACGAACACATCTCTGGTTCCAGCAATAAAGACAAGAAAACAGTTCTAAGAAGCTAATAACCTAGCAAGACAACAATAAGTATAAGTAGGAGTCTGAAAGTGTGTGTTTAGCTTATTTTGGTAATATTTACTACATATCTGGGAAACAATGAAGTAAATAAATATGTTTTCTGCATTTTCATATTCTGCCTCACTGATAATACTACTTAGATTTTCTATAAAATAGTGCTCTCATAAACAGTCACAACATGGTCATTACATCATATGCAATACATAACACATTAGTAGAGCTATGAAAATCACAGCATCCAAGTGAAGTTTAAAAGGAGTAAAATTACTCAAAAAATAGTAAATGAATAATTTGGCTCTTATAAGATTTGACTTAGTTCTCACAATAAATCATCCGATGTTAATCATTTTTGTTATTAAATTTCTAGATATAAAAGTATGGTCATAGATAGCCATATGTTTCCTTCATATGTAAAAATGAACTGCCAGTTGGACGTTTGTGAACATTGACTACTTCCTACCAGGACAAAAGCTTACTTATTACCATAAAATGTGTCTTAATCAGCTTTGAATTTTAATAGGCCATAGTTGAACCATGGATGTAAATGGATAGAGGCTTAAGGAAGGCTCAAGATGATATCCAAAAATGTGAAATATGACCACGACAAGAAGGATAGAGAAAGAAAAACTATGAATTGGGAAATGATCTAAAAAATATAGAAGTTTTAAAAATAGGAATAAAATATGGCACTAAGTTGTTGTACAGTGTCTAAAAGGAATACAGTCATTCTTGACAAGATCAGAGGTGAATTATGACTAACACACAAAAAGAAAATATATCTATAAAGTGTTGAAAGAAAATGGACTTCAATACACAATCCATTGGGCAATGGGCCTCTTCTAACAATATATATTGAAGGTATTCCTCAGGAAATATAATGCACCATTAGGACATCTTCATTTTAAGTGCTATTAAAATTATTCTGCAGGGCTAGGAAGGTGGCTGGCTCAGTGGTAGAGCACGTGCCTTGCATGCTTGAGGCCCAGGATTTGATTCCTCAGCACCACATAAGCAAAAAAGAAAAAAGTCGGAAGTGGCACTGTGGCTCAAGTGGTAGAGCCCTAGCCTTGAGCTGAAGAGCTGAGGGACAGGTTCCAGAGCCAGAGTTCAGACCCAACAATCAGACCAAAATAATTATTCTGCATCAAGAGAAAAATAAAAATTGCTAACGTGGATCTACACAGAGGACAAGATTATTAAAAAGGTAAATGTGTAGTTAAAGGAATGGTACATGTGTAGGTAAAAGAATGTATAGAAAACATTGTACGTGATTTCTCTTGTGAAAAGAAAACTTATAGTACCATATTCATAGTTCGTAAAGGATGCAAATTCAATATAGAAACACGTAAGTGTTTTGAAAACAAAGTTTGTGAATCCTACATATGGATCAATTAATTTTGTACTTGCCTCGCAAATATGGGGGTCTGAGTTCAAAGAATTATTTCTACAAAAATTTAAAAGGAGAATAGAAAGGTTATAAATAGGTTATAAATTCCATTGAAAAGTAATTATATTATGCTATATGCTACTACTATCATAATATTGTAAAGATTAATGTTCCTAGTAAAAATGCAACCAGCAAGTTAATTTCCTTTGTGTTCCTAACAAAGAATCCCACAGGGTAGAAAGTTCATTTTCTTGCAGTTCTATAGTATAACAATTTTCCTGCACATTTTACTTCTGCTGAAGCTCTATGCTTCAGCCTGAGAATGGCCTTTGTTCCTTACATGAAATGTCTGCTTATTTCTGTATGAAAAATATTAATAAGGCCCTTTTTAAAAAAATCTTGCAGTCCTTTCATATTTTGAGTTGCACAAATTCAATGGAACATAGAAACAAATCTTTGAAAAAGTAGGGAACCTGTATTAAGCATGCAGTCTTATTTTTATCCTAAGAACAATGCAGTATAACAACTATTTACAACAGATTTAATTGGTAGTTGGTATCAGAGGTAATTCACAGTGTACAGGAGAATGCCTGCAGCTTATACGAGAGGTGATTTACAGTGAATTTGAGGTGTGTGCAGGTTACATAGAAGCAAAATAAGAAATAAATATCAGATGAGACAAACAGATATTAAATAGTAAAATGTACATCGAAATAAGACCATATTTATATTGCAAAATATAGTAAATATATAAGGCACTGTCTGACATGAACAGAAGAAAGAAAACTTAATGAGCAATCCAAAGAGAGAAATAAAAATTAAAAAATATATACAAGGATACCATGAGCAAAAGTTAATGATGAAAAACACAAATAGTGATAATATGTAGGAAATAAGCATCAGCCCATAATATATGACCACCGATACAGATCATTGATGATGACAGACAGATTATACATCATGATAATAAAAATTTATGCTGAAAAGCAAAGGGTACAAAGACATGTTTAAAACACTATGCAGTTTTAATTCTTTAATCTACCATTACTATTGTAGAACTAATACTCCTCTTACTAACTGATAATATATTAAACTTAAAAAACACAATGGTGTTACATTTATCAAGACACATATTCCAAGATTAATAGTAAGTCAGAAGACAAATGGTGTAGAAAGCAATATGAAAAATTGAAGTTATGTTATAAATACATGAAAATTAAAAGATATATTTGTAGTATTCTATGAGTGAAATAAATACCGGGAAATTACAATGGATCTCAAAGAAATGTATTTCTTCTTTGTGATTTATAGAATATTAAATGTAGCCTCTTTCTTATTTCACCTTTGAAATAAAACCAAATAGTTTGGGGCTGGGAATATGGCTAACTGTTACAGTACTTGCCTGCCATGCATGAAGCTCTAGGTTCCATTCCTCAGCACTACATAAACAGAAAATTTAGGAAATGGCACTGTGGCTCAGGTGGTAGAGTTTTAGACTTGAGTAAATCAAGATCAGGAATGGTGCCCAGGACAGGCTCCAAATTCAAGCCCCAGGTTTGGCAAAAAAAAAAAAAAAGTTTAAATATATATGGTGTATTCACATGGATCTCTTCTGGAGAGTGGAGGAAACCCAGAGAACTAGAAGGAAATGGGGTAAAAAGCGCATCTGTGGAGGTCATTAGGCACTGATGAAAGTAAGCTATACAAATCATGAGTCAAGATGGCAGGGAAACATTGGGAGAGAGTGAGGGTATGGAAGACACAGCATGAAAGGAAATGTACTCAATACCTGGCCCAAGAACTGGTAGTCTCTCCATACATCACCACTATAACAATAAATTCAATTAAATTTGAAACAATTTCTTCATGGAGTTGTGTGAGCATAAAGTTAGTGAAGAAAATGTACCACAGTTAGAAGAGCAGCTACAATTAGTAGAAATAAAATACATCACTTAATTGAAACATGAAATACTGGAGCTTAGGTTGAATATTAATTTTAAATATGCTGTTAACAATAATCTAACTTCATTGTAGTATCCAATTAACTGTTAGTGATAAATATTCAGGTAAGTAATAACAAAACAAAACAAGTGCTTCTGGCTCAAGATGCTTATCTTACCCTAGCTACTAAGGAGGCTGGAAGCCAGACAACTGGGTAGGTAACTCAAATTAAGCAGTTAATCAACAGATTGGAGGAGGTGTGGCTCAAGAGTTAGTGCCAAAAAAGAAATTAAAGCACAACTTAGGAAGTGGAAAAACCTACCATGCTCCCGGCATGGGAGGACCAACATTGTGAAAATGACAATACTTCCAAAGGCTATCTACAAATTCAATGTGATACCTATCAATAGTCCAACCTCATTCTTCAATGAAATATTAAAAGCAAGCCAGAAGTGTACATGGAACAATAAAAGACCCCAAATAGCAAAAACGAGCCATACCAGAAAGAACAATGCTGGTAGGATATCACTACCAAATTTCAAACTGTACTACAAAGCCATAGTAATCAAAACAGCTTGGTAATTGCACAAGAACAAACCTGAGGACCAATGGAATAGGACTGAAGTCCCAGAAATGAACACACAGACCTATATCCAGCTAAACTTTGAGAAGGGAGCTAAAAAATAGAATGGAGGAAAGACAACTTCGTCAGTAAATGGTGGTGGCAAAGTTGGTTCATTACCTGTAGAAAACTAAAGCTAGATCTGTATATATAACCCTGCACCAGAATCCAATTCCAAAAGGATCAAAAACCTCACATTCAAAGCAAACTCCCTAAAAAACATTACAGAAAAGAATAGGAGAAACTCTAGTGGTACTTTGCACCAGCCAAAATTTTCTTAATAGAGACCCATAAACACAACAAATCAAAGAAAGGTTGGACAAATAGGATTGAATGAAACTGCAGAGATTCTGCATGGCAAAGGACATTGCTAACAAGATCAAAACAAAGCCCACAGATTGGGAGAAGATCTTCACTAGGCATAAATGAACATGGGTCTCATATCTAAAATATACTTAGAACTCAAGAAATTAAATCCCTAACAACAAATCCTCAGAGAAACAACTGCACAATAAATAAGTGGGCTAATGACTTAAAAAGAATCTACACTGAAGAGGAAATAAGAATGGCCAAAAGATATATTAAAAAAATGCTCAACTTATGAATATAATAGAAACAATTATAAGAAAGAAAATACATTTGAATTCTTAATGGGGTTCATTTTGCCTAAAATCAAGTTATCTGACCCATTCTGCTTGTCTCAGATATATACTAGTTATTGCAAATAAGGGAAACAATGGGACCTATGTGTCTTTGGGCCTTGCTTACTTCACTTAGTATAATTTTTTCCAAGTCTTTCCATTTCCTAACAAATGGAGCAATTTATTTCTAAAACACACAAACACACACACACACACACACACACACACACACACACACACACACAAATCAAAAAAAGGCCCATCTTCTCTAGCCAAAAAGAAATGCAAATTAAGACAACCTTGAAATTCCACCTCACCCGAGATAGAATGGTCATAATCAAGAACACTAATAACAACAGATGCTGGAGGGGATGCGAACAGAAAAGGGAACCCTACTGCATTGTTGGTGGGAGTGTAAACTTGTTCAGTCACTTTGGAACGTAGTATGGAGGTTCCTCAAAAGACTCCACATAGTGCTCCCATTGACCCAGCAATCACACTTTAGGGTATTTACACAAAAATCACAAACAAGGGTATACTAAAGCTACCAGCACACCTATGTTTATTGCAGCTTTATTTACCATAGCTAAGATATGGAACCAACCTGGATGCCTCTCAGTAGATGAGTAAATAAACAAAATATGATATATATATATATATATATATATATATATATCCATATATACATAATATGTATTTATACATATATGTATTTATACATACACACACACATACACACTCACACAATGCTTTTCTATGCCTCCATCAGAAATAATGGTATCACCCCATTTATTAGGAAATGGAAAGACTTGGAAAAATTTGTAATAAGTGAAGTAAGCCAGGCCCAAAGAAACATAGGTCCCATGATCTCCCTTATTTTAAATAACTAGTACATGTGTAGGACAAGCAGAAATGGTCAAAAGTTATGTACATATGACCATAAAAGGTGATATGAAGTGAAATGAGCCCTAAGACAGGAACCCAAGTGGTTTTCTCTTTCTTGCTATTGTTTTTAATGTACTTATAATGTACTATTTGATTTTTTTGTTCCTTTGGTATGTTTTTCCCCAAGGTATAACCCCTGTTTTCACTGTATTTTTTTGCGGTGCCCTGCATCTTGTATATACATTTTTCTAATTTTGGGGATAGGAAGGAAAAAAACAATATGCTTAAATAGGGATACAAGCTGACCCATTGTAACAATGAGATGTACAAGACACAGGTTGGGGGCTGGGAAGGTGGATCAGTGGTAGGTCGCTTGCCTTGCATGCATGAGGCCCAGGGTTCGATTCCTCAGCACCACATAAGCAAAAAGAAAAAAAAAGCCGGAAGTGGCGCTGTGGCTCAAGTGGGAAGCGCTGAGGGACAATGCCTAGGCCGAGTTCAGGCCCCACAACTGGACCCCAAAACAAAAAAAAAGACACTAGGTTGAAAACGAACTTTACCATTTGAGTGAGGGAGGGTGGAATGGTTTGCAGAGGTTAGGAGGAAAGAAATGGTAGAGGAAAAACAAAGGAGCAGGTAACAAAGCTCGTTAAGAAATATAATCATGTAACTGTAACCCCTCTGTAAACTATTTTACAATGCAAAAAGATTTTTTTTAAAGAAAAAGTAGTGCCAACAGTGAAGGAGGAAGCTGACAGGATGTGAGGCGTGGGAGTTCCTGTTCCAACACTAGCACAAGCAAGACACAGTAGAGAATGAGGTAGGTGTGTCCCATTAGTTTTGAATTTAGACACAAAGCATGCAACAAAAAGGGTTAAGAAAACACAAGGGTAACACAAAGGGGTAAGAAAAATTTCAATTCAAAGAACTATGTCAGCAATGGAAAATTGATCAGTGAAACAAACAAGTTCCCAGATACAGCATTTGAAAAATGGTGAGAGACGGATGGAGAGAAGGGGAACTGAAAGAGATGAAGACCCAGGGAGGAAAATATTTTAAAAGTGGGAGAAAGAGAGAAATGATGAAATTTTATGAGCAGGAAACAGAATGAAGAGAGTAAATAGAGAAAAAAATCTTGTGACAACACCTTAGGAAAAATACAGAGGGCTTTCTAGGAAGACCACACACTATATTATCAAATATTATCAAGTTTTATGTAGTTAAAGACCAGGAAGCAGTCCCAGAAGGATGTATGGAGAGTAATTTAATTACATGTAGCTTACTAAGTAATCTCTAACATTTGAAGGGGTGTGTGTGTGACCACACTATTCCAGAAACTCCAGTAAAACCTTTTTAACGTAATTCAACATTAATCATAAGGAGGGGATCTCTGACAAGTTGTCAGCAAATGTCCACTGTACATGACAAGTGACTCGCTCAATGGCATTGAATCACAAAACAAGTGTGATTACTTTATCTCACTTCAGAAAAATCCAAGCAAGTCTGCCCTCAACTATAACATTTTATAATCTACTCATTCTAAAAACCATCTTTATCTTATTTAGGAACATGTTCTTGAAACTGAATATTTTTTTCTGGTTTAAATCTTGGATATACTTAGCTTCCTAAAATGGAATGTGAAAAATGAGAAATAAAAAACAACTCACCAGAGATCCTCTTATTCTTTCTTCCTGTTGCCAATGAAGAGAAGATTCTGGAAGCATGGCTTAGAGAAAAGGCAATTGACATAGTCAGGAAAGAACCTGTGTGGTTATGCCTCAGATTTTCCTGCTCAAAACCTTATACATGGAGTGAAAAAGCACAAAGCCTTCTTATGAGAGAAGAATCTTTGATGTCTCAAGTAGAGTATTAAATGCTCCACTGAAGATGACTCCACAGTCCATTAGTTGGTAGACAAACAGAATTCTAGGTTAATATGCATACAGAATTCATAAAAACTAAGGTTCCTAAAAATAATTGAATAATTAAAACAAAAATCCACACCTTCAATACCATTAGTTATTAATGAAATACATTTAGGGTTGTATGAATTATTTTTCTATTCACTAAAATGGATCCTAGGACTCCATTGAGCTTTTTCACTCTATCTTATTCATTTATACATTTAAACTCAATGGAGAGAATATAAGTTATAACTCAATACTTTTTCCCCAAAATTATACAAGAAAATATATACAATACATATTACTTGTATTATAATAGTTCAGTAATGGTTTTCAAATGGCACATTTCCCTGCATCCAAATACCTGGAGAACCCTTGAGCAATAACTTGAAATTTGTCATTTAGCCTACTTTTCTTAATCAGTAAAGATTATGTAAATACACTTTTGAGAAGTCGCTAATGCTCACTTTCCTAAACAATCATATGAAGAATTGTGACCATTCTCCTGGAGATAAAGGGCTTAATAAAGATGTAACATGAAATATTAAGCAAAGGAGTGACAGAACATCACAGCTAAAGAACCAGAAAATTAAAATCTTATCTTGCACAAATAATACTAACACAAAATTCTAAACTGAGTACACCCCAAAATTCAGACTTATAAAAATAAAAAAATAAATACCTATATGCTTTTTCTTATATTTATTGTTTGGCTTTAACACAGGAAATAATACTATCCAGTTTTATTTTTTTACACAACTACATGGATTAGAAACTCGTAATATAAAATAACAAACTTTACAGTGATATGTATGAAATATGAGAACCTACTCTGTAAACTTCAGTTAGGTCATTTGTGCTAAGGAACAATATGAATCACTTAAAAGCAACATTTGCACATTCATTTTGGATTGTTCCACATCACAAGAATGGTTTCTCACTTTTAAAAAGTAACAAAGAAATTTCTGTAGGCTATATATCCATATTCAAATACTCAAAACCACAATTGTTGTAGATTTCAGGGTGGGATATTTTCTTCTTTTTTGTGATTTAGACTATCATCTTTTAATTTCAAGTCTTCTATTTCATATTATTTTATTACAAACATAATCTATATTTAAGAGTTTATTTTGTAACTGGGCTCTGGTGGCTCATGGTTGTAATCCTAGCTAAGAAGAAGTCTGAGATCTGAGCACCACAGATTGAAGCCAGCTGGGGCAAGAAACTCTAAGAGACACTGATGTCCAATAAACTACTAAAATACCTAGAAGTGGAGATATGGCTTAAGTGGTAGAACTTTAGGCTGGAACAAAAGGAGCTCAGGGTCAATGTCCAGTGCTTGAGCCCAAGAACCAGGTCTAGCACACAAAAAAGAGCATTTTATTGTATAGTATTTAAATTCTATTGAACAATTGTTTTGAAATACATATTTAGGCACTCTCACATTTTAAATGATGTAAAATAGCCTCATTAATCTAGTGGAGAAATTGTAACTTGACAAGAACAGATAAAGTGGAGAACATCCATGTTAGTAAAATTTTAAGCTAGGAAAATCCATAGGAAGTGCAAAGGATAAAAAGGTATCAACATGTTTCACTAAAATATTTTAAAGAAATGTTCAAGCTTCATTGACTTCAATTCCCATGAAGATTTTCTTAAGTGAAATAATACTTCTTTGAACAGATGAGACAAAATGGAGAACAATACCTAAAACTTCATTATACGTTACATCTAAAAACCATACCACTTTGAGTAAGACACAGTAGTTTAATTTCCTTCTGTAACACTCCATGATAACACACTTTCTTAACTGCAGGTAAAAACCAATACTATAAGGCTAGTATCAGTATACCCACAGGTGAGACATTTGAGATATCATGTACAAGAATTGATAGTGTGAACAGGCTGAATAAATTAGTAAGAACAGAGATAGATACTTTCAGTTGTGAAAATAAATCCTAATCCACAAACTACAGCCCCATGTCCCTTCTGAGAACTAGGTTCTGACTGATTCCTCAGGCAAGTTTATTTCCCCTCCTACTAGTTACTGTTAAACTTCCAAGAGAACCAAGTTATTAGGAGAGTTAGAGGAAAGAGTACCACCTGATTTCTTGTGCTCTGTGGAGTATTACCAATCTTTGCTTAAGGCAAGGAAGCTGAAAACATTTTGCCCTTCCTTTACCTTTCTGCCTCGGCTCTGTAGGGCTTGTCAGAGTCGACAAGGTATCCTCCTTCAAACATTGCCAAGCTTCATTGCTTAACAGAAAGAAAAAAACCAGGACCATCACACACTATTGCAATATCTCATGTAGACCTGTTCCTAGTAAAAAGGTCTCGTACAAACACGGGTGAACTAAAGCCAGGAGTACTAAGAAAGCTAACAATGAAGGAGAAGAGCAGAGACACCTCTAGGAGAAACAACACAGAAACCCAAAAACAACTGCAATATAAATGGGGTCATATCAGGCACACACATCACAATTTTACTACAATTGTTACCATGCTCATCTTACACCTCGGCAAAGATAATAAAGTCACATGTGTTAACAGCAGAATATCACCATCATGGAAATATAAATGCACACTTTCTCCTATTCTGGAGAACCACCCAACTTGCTGTCAGAATGTTGCAAGCCAGTTTCTGGCACGTGGAGTCACAAGGGCTGTGGCAGCACAAACTCTTGAGCCCTGAACAAATCATTAGCCTCATGCTGGAGGAACATGTGGAGGATCAATATTGCCTTGTGTTTTGCATCCAGCTCACAGTTCCTACCTGTTATTTGTTCTGCAGCCTGAGATCCCTTCAAGTTACACCTCCAAGCTCCACTGAAGAGAAAACTTCCAGCAGCAAGGCAGTGGGAAAGAAACTGGAATTTGCAGGCTGAAAACACCCACAGTGGGTGGGGAGGCACATGCGCAGAAGGATCTTTGCCCTGCTTTTAAAAAAAAAAAGAATAAAAACCCTGCACTTTCAAAGTATCTGTGCTGCAAAATAGACTACAATTCCCACAATGCATCGTGCCATTCTGAGAGGAAGTAGGTTCCTGCCAGTGCTAGGCCCTTTGTCTTAGGACTGCAGGGATGCATAGGGAGGTTTTCTCCAGCTTCCCATGAGCATAGGTGAGTTTTTTTTTTTTTTTTTTAATGAAAATCACTGTGTGTCTCCTGAAACATTGTTAGTCTATCTGAGAAATGGACAAGTATTGGAAGCATGAAATAAGTTGGCTTTTTAATTCTTAGATCTACTAATGTAATTGAGATTATGAGACTTTTGTTTCTGTTTGTGTTTAACAGATAAGTTCTGTTGAATGTAAATTATTTCTGATTTCTTTACATTTTGGAATAGCTCCCTGTTCAATATAAAAAGGTATTTGCAGGCACTAAACTGATTCTTGGATCATTTTTCATGCTTTAATGTATACACTGCAATACAGTCGCAGAATTGCTAGATATACAGCATAATCCTTGCACAAATTAAATTTTTTAAAAAAATCTAACAATTTCCCAGAAAGGCCCAAATTCCATTTTTGAAATCTTAAGTAGTTTTTGGCTGTTTCCAAAGTTTTCCCTTCCTTTAAGGTTCTTTACTTTTCATTTCTTTTCTTTGATGTTAATTGTTGCTCTTGTGTCTTGAACTCAGAATTTTCCCATTATCTTTTCTTTAACAATTGGTTCAGCTAAATAGTGCAAAGCATCCTGTGGGTGGGAGGAGTTGTCTTAGAACAGGCACCTCACCACAATTACTGGTTAAATTGATGGTGGTTTGGGGAGATCGAGGGAATGTGAGTGAGTTGCAAGTGTGAAGTGAAGGATAGGTCTCTGTGAAGCTTGATGGCTTGGCCCAAACCAGGGTGTTTTTGTCTTTCCGTTTGCATGCCCTATTCCAGTGTGAATTCCTCCCTCTTCTATGATCCTAAAAGTTCCTCTCAGTCACGCTAAGCTACCTCATATTGTCTTCCCAGGTGTTACCCATTAGACTTTGGAATAAATCTTTGTTATCCCAGGTCCTGAGTGTGGGAAGAGTCAGGGCCACTTCTAGAAATTAGGCTTGTGTTCTGACCTCTGGCATTTGCCACAGTCAGGAATAGTCAGGCATCATTTGGGACAACACAGTTCCTTTACTGATAATGCAGCATCACCAGAGAATTCCTAAATTCCTTAGCTCCCTAGGCCTAATCTTTCCAGGCCCAGTGATACAACTATAGTCCAGCAACTTCTAAGCCTGAGCAGGGAGGATCATTCAAGCTCAGGAGATGAAGGCCATTCTAGGTAACATAGAAAGATTGATTTTCAAAGAAACACAAGTGTAGCAGTTCTTTACCAGAGACTCTGGGTTTGATCCTCAATACTAGGGAAATAAAACTAGCCTAATGCACACCATTTTTAAACTAATAATAAATCTCTTTTAATACTGAGTGCACAATTTCCCATTTTTCTTTCTAATCACCAAGCATAAAACTGTAAATTTATAAAATGCTAAATGACTGTAGAGGAAGAACATGCTTAGTTTCTTGGCTCTGTGAAGATCCGTGAGAATAGAAAGCAATTTTAGGGCATTTCTTACCTCATTCCAATGATATCAAAGACATGTTGCTAGTGCTCATTGATTTGCTAAGGTGGTCATCCATCTTGACATTGGTCATATTGCTGTTGGCCTTAGCAACTGCTACCCCATTTTCTTCAACTGAAACTTCATTGCACTGAGCAGGATTGTTTCTGTCTTGCAGTCCTGGAAGAGAAATTAAAAACATGAAGCTCCATTATTACCCCAATTCCTTCTATTTTTTTTTCAATTCCAGTCCCGCAAATTCATTTTTTCATAACCAACAAATAGGTCCATGCCTCTTAATGATTTTTGTAATTGAAAAATTCTCATCATCCTATGATTTAACACAATTTTATAGGGAAAGGCTAAAAATTGAAGAAAGACCCTATAAGCATATTTGCAATGTGTGTTAGCTGTCACTTTCTTAATGCAACAGCCTCTCTAATTTCTCTCCATCCTAACTTACTTGAGACCCTACAAATGGATGGAACTCAGATAAGAACATCTGTCTTGTTATTTATATTACATCTGGGGCCTATTGACCACAAAAGGTACTTTGGTAAACTATTAATACTCACTGCATAGATAGTGAAGCAAAACAGATTTTTTGTTACGTAACCTCCCCAAGTTTTTCAGAGAGAAGCAAAAATACCAAATGTAGAACCAAGAATAATTGCTGACAGTGCTGATATGTCAGAGAAACTATTCACATCAAGGTGATCTGTGTTTTTAGTTCATGACTGAACTAAATTTCTTTCTTTTTAGTCGCCTTCTTTGTAGAGATCTTCATTTCTTTGGTTTTCAATCCCAAATAATTTAATAATTTTACTGATATCACTTCTTTGAAAATGGATCTCACCTCTTGTGTGTTCCTGTTTTAAGGCCCTGATATCAGTCTTGGGTTCTTTTCCATCATGGCTTCTTCTGAGATGAGCTTTGTCAGAAGCGCTAACACTTGTGCAAAAGATCTAATAAATTTACCGGTTTTACGAAGAAATCTGGGTGGATTCAATTGACTGGGTGGGTTTGTATTGATTTACATATAGCATTGATTTTATATTTTAAATTAGGTAAATGTTATCTTACTACTTAAACCAAAGCAATATGTGTGTGTGTGTTTGCATACATAAATGCATGTCTCTATGCCTGACTGTCTTCGATATAACTGCAAACTTTTCATTTTAAAACTATATCAAACACAAGAATAGTAATTTGTATAGCTGGTATTTCAAATAAAGAGGGCAGATTTTTTTTGCCTCAGATCATCAGTATTTATTGAGCATTTACATTGTACTAGGCAAAATAGAACATACAGAAAATATTGCCCCTGCTCTAGAGGATCTTACATTTTATAAGAAAAAACAAATGCACCTTTTCAAATGGCATTTTTGTTTTCTGTTTTCTGTAAAGTACCAAGGAAATATTCTGTATGATGTGATTTAGGTATAACAGCCTCATCATTATTGCGAGAAGAAAGATTTTGTGGCAAAAATGACAGACAGACCATTTGGGATAGAGTTTATAAGAGATACACAATCTCATCAACTAAGGTAAGATGTGCTGCAGTGGAGGATGTTGGAAACAATTTGTGGAATGCAAGCAAAGTAACAAAGGATCTTAGAGAGTATGTAGAGCCAGAAAGATCATGTGGCCATTTCCAAAGTACACAGCCACCAAGACAAGTGACAAGGCAGAAGACAAAAAAAAAAAAAAAAAGAAGAAGAAGAAAATCCTATGCACCCGACAAACAGAATGACCAAAATCGAAGGCAAACTGTACCAAGAAATTCTGAAAAACCAAAACTGATTAGGAAGCATAGAATTTACAGTTAATGCTATCCAATGTCATATGGGCCAAGTACAATGTGGCTTCTTAATTCAGAAATTGCTATCTGCCAAAATTTTAACTGGAACACATTAGTTTTCCAATCAATTTTCCACCCCAAAGGAGAAAAAAAAACACTTTTGTTTTTGAGGTGAGGGTAGAATGGGGAGTATTGGAAGTGGTTGGTAGTTAGATTAGGATTTTTGTTGTTATGATAAACTTTGCACTTTAACTCAGTAAATTGCCTGTGAAAAGGGACTAAGGAACAATTTTCTAATAATGTACAATTTCCTTAGAGGATATTTAAACTCAAAACAATGATTTACATGAAATATAGTAGAGAAAGTAGTTGAAAAGTCCATTCAAAAATGTTTTATTCCACTTACATGAACTTAATATAGGTGTTCTTAACAATTATGGTTAGATGGTTCATGAAAATTTCAAAAGACATTAAACAAAGCAGGCCATCATCTTATTTCCCTGTTATCTAGTTTTTTTACAGCATATGTGTTTGAGGCACGTAGCAAAATAGAAAAAAAAATCACAGAAGGAAAAAGAATCTAAAAACCAGTTAAATACATAAGGTTTTTTGTGTATGACTGTGCTTAATACACATGAATAGTGAATACCAAGCATTTCATTTTTACTACACCTTTACTTTTATACCACTTCTTAGGTTGTCTAAAACACTGAAATACAAATAAAATGTGTAGCAAAAATAATTTGAGCAAACAGCAGGTAACTTCACAAATTATGGAATGTGAACCGTTACTGCCCTTATCCAGAGTTAATTGGGTCACAACTTTGTCTGAAAGAACACTTCTGGTGCTGTAGTCAAAGGTGTGCTCACTGAAATAGACTCTTCCACAGAAATACATGATTCCAACTTGGAATAGCCATGGAATATCTATTTGAGCCACAGCCCTAGAATGCTCCAAAACTTTATAATACACACGATAACTACACCTGTGACCGGAACCAATTTTCCCTCTTATTCTACACGAGTACAAACCAATATGTAGGAAGATTTCTTCGCTTAGACGTGGAATCAGTTTTAACACTGGCCCTTGTGAAGTCACCATGAACCAAAGCACATGCCAAAAATTTATAACTTGTTTAAAAATTCCACATCGTCATACTGGCCATCTCATGATGAAAACAGATAACTCACTAAATGTTAACATGCTCTATTCTCCTAATATGAAACAAAGAAACAAAAAAACATGGGAAATACAGAAATTAAAATAGAAGTAACATAACCCACATAAAGTATAAAGTTCTCAGCAATGACTTCATCAAAAGCTATCTTTTCAAGAAAGGAATCTTCCTCTGGGGAGTTCACAATCTCATATCGAATAATGACAATTTCAGGGCCAGAACAATCTGATAGGATGCATTGGATGAATTTCCTTTTTGCTAACCTCAAAATCTTCTTGGTATGCTTGGAATGACTAACTCAGATTCCCTTTCTTGTCATCACCAGCAGCAACCTCAGCCATGATGTGGTAGCAGGCTTTCCTCATTTTCAAATAGAAGACATTGCTCTCTGCTTGTGGAGCATTAGGGATCAAGAACTTTTCCAAAACAGACATTATATCATTGCAGATATCTCTTAGCTTCTTCTCAATTCTTCCTGTGTTCTCACACGATCTGCTGATTTTTCTCAGCACCTTCTGTCTTTTGCGCAATACTTGAAATTACCCTCCAAGATGACCTATGGGTTCAAGTAAGCAGCTGAAAGAAGATTTCTTTCTTCATTAGGTAATTCAGCTTCTTGCTCAGTTACAGACTTGATGCAGGCTGCCATGTCACCATATCGCTCAGCCTGCTTGGCCACTTCAGCCTCCTGCACCATCTCATTTCTATCCATGACTGGATGCTCTGTGTCCTGAATTGGTGGTGGAGTAAAGACAGGAAGTAATTGGTCTCTGGACGGTGGCAAAAGCAGTGGTGAGACTGAGCTTCTGTCCCTGGATCTCACAGCTCACAGGCTCCAGTAGCTTTGTAGACATGGGTCTTCTTCAAATCCAATTTCATTGTTTTTCCATGTGACCAATATCCTTAATTCGCCCTGAAAATTTCACAATCAGTTAAAGTACATTTTGTTTGCTGCTCATTTTTTGTCATGTTAAAATGATTTCATATCCAGACATTATAGTAACGTGTGATTGTGGGTTTTATTTTTGGAAACAATATGGCCTATGGTAGTGTGTATGGTGCCAGGTGTTCAATGTGCACATTCTATGATGACCTCGCACAATGATGATATGATGAAGGAAATCTTGCCTTCTACTCCAACTGTCACTCAGAGCAAAGAGGTTCACAATTATGAACAGTTGGGACATGATCAAGTTCCTGTCTAAAGTCCTGAGAAATGGGAAATCTGAGCTATTGGTATGGAGCTACCTTCATACAGAGTTTCTGCATGCTACTTTTACACATGAGACTGCTCAATGTTACTTAATCAATATTCCTCATCTTTAAAAAAAATTTGCCATATTTTACTGTTGTTTAAACTTGCAAGAAAATTCCATTAAATTACTGTTTTATTTTAATTTCTGCAATGAAATCACTTTTTAAAACATTTTCTACGGCTTGGAATGTGGTTCTTTGGTAGAGTGCTTGTCTCGATTGCATGAGGCCATACGTTTGATTCCTCAGCATCACATGAACAGAAAAAGCCAATAAGTAGTACTGTGGATCAAATAGTAGAACACTAGCCTTGAGCTTAACAGCTGAAGGACAGCACCTAGGCCCAGAGTTCAATGCCCCACAATCTGGAAAAATATACATACATATTTTTAATTTAAAATAGCATAGTTTTTCCAATGTACTTTTTATAAACATCTTGGAAGAGAAAATATAACAGGGGCACCCCTTTATTGCCTTTATCAGATTAGGGGACTCGTGATACAAAATAGAACAATGTCAGACTCGGATGTGTGACTTAAGGACTAGAGCTTGAACATAAAAGCCAAAAGTTTAAAACACCAAGTGTTTAAAGCTAACCACAACATAAACAAAAGCAAAGGTAAATATAGTAGTAGAATTTCATGCAACAGAAATAATGCATCATATTTTTATTTGTGTTGAGGTCCACATAGGGAATGATAGACATGGCAATCCAGAAATTTTAGATGGGTTTTCAGAGTACAATGAGAGAGAAAGAGAGTACTGATAACTTTGTCCCTGTGATTTGGAGGATCCTGGGGATGTGATCACAAGTAGTGTCATCAGGAGAGTGCTGTGGATAGTGGATGATGAAGGGAAAATAACTTGTGTGGTTCTCAGTGAGTTAGGTACTGTGGCAGAAACTGGGTATCTACAAGGTGAAAGAATCCTGCATCCCAGGGGACCACACAGAGGAAGGCAGGCACAGGAGAAAGATTATTATAAGGTTTATTAAAGAAGCCATAATGTCCTGGAAGAGGGAGCACATGGCGTTTTTCCCTATCCAGAATAGCAGGAGGATCTGGGGGCAGGAAGTGAGATAGGTGCGTGCTCAGGTGGGTCTGGGCAGAGAGAGGGAGGGGGCAGCTGTATGCTGGAACCTCTCAGCTCGAAGGAGCTCAGGTCTGGATGGAGCTGAAGACCAACAGTAGGCATAATGCTTACATTCCCCAATTTGCTTATTCAAACACATAGGGGAACCAGCCAGGGGATATGGAGCTCGTTTCTTCTGGAGCTCCTTCCTGCTGTAAAGGGGGAAAGTAGTCAGGGACCCTTGCTTTATTGCCCGGCCGGTTACCATCCAAGAACCATCTGCCTGACTGGTTCATAAAGGTCTTCTTTTTTCCATGAAAATAGTTATCTAAAATTCAAGACACATTTAATAACAAAACAAAGTTGATGTGGCTGGGAATGTGTCTCAGTGGTAGAGTACTTGCCTTGCATGCTCAAGGCCCTGGGTTCGATTCCTCAGCCCCACAGAAGAAAAAAGACGGAAGTGGCACTATGACTCAAGTGGTAGATTTCAAGCCTTGAGCTGAAGAGCTGAGGGACAGCACCAAGGTCCAGAGTTCAGGCCCCAGGCCCAGACCAAAAAAAAAATTTGCTGTTCAGGCAAATATTGCTCTTAGGAGCCCAAGAGAGAAATAAGCCAGGAAGGTTTGATTACCAGAAGAGACATAGCATGGTACTTGGCTCCAGGCATCCTGGAGGGGGGAGGTCAGACTTTTTTAACGTTAGGATTAGAGTAGCCTGAGGAGGTAGCAGAGATATTTAAAGATGCCACAGTCAAAAGGTGTCATGGGTTCTTTTGGCTACTTCCTGCTGGGGAGGTGAAGGAGTCACTGGAGCTAGGGACATTAGGGTCCAGCAGGGCAATGGAAATGATGTCTTCAGTTGCCTGTACTAAGAGGATATCCGTGACTTGTGCCCAGGTGGTGTCCTGAGTGGGGGCTGTTATCCTGTTAAAGGAGACTTTTGGATAGATCAGGCAAAAAGATGACAAGGTACCAAGGTCAGTTTATATGAATGGCATAGGAGAACACACATTAGCCATGGGCCAGAAAAGTTATATTTGAAGCATAAGCCCCTATTCAGGGAAGTAGGGGAAAATGGGATATCTAGTGTTTTTTTTACAACTAGGTAGGGGAGAAGATAATTGACTAGTTGGGAATACCAGTCAGAGGCTACTATAAATACAATTAGCAAGTAACAAAAACAAGACTGGAACTTTCTGTCCAGTTAGAAGATAGACAGGTATGGACATTAGGTGGGCAAGCAACTATTTCTCTTATTCTCCCATCTCTGATTAATTTTGAAAGGGCATGCATAAAGTGACTCCATTTAGGATGTCATCTCCTCTTACTTCTCTCCATGGTGTTCCATTGTCAGGACTAATTTTGTCCTAGATGGTGTGGAGGGGGAGTGGAGAGTGGGTCTCAGTGTCTGTTGCTGGGAGAACTTGTCCTAGTTGGCATTGACTGGGTTTGAGCTCAAGGTCTGGGTACTCTCCCTGAGCACTTCTGAAAGGCTAGTACTCTACTCTAAGAGAGTTCCTTGGAGGGGAGATTCCTTGAGCCATGCCTCCACACTGGTGCTTGGCTGATTACCTGGGAAATTGAGTTTTGCAGAGATTCTTTGTGCTCAGGATGGCTTTGAACTGTGCCAAAAGGAGTCTTTGTCACAAAAGCCCATTTTATTTCCAATAAAAGCAACAAGGAAATCAATGAGATTGAGGTTACCTATAACTTGTAAACAACTGACTCTGATCAAGCTTTGAAGAACCAAGCACAAGTGACTCCAGGATCTGATACCATCTCTGCCATCTAACGAGCAGTGTCTTACTGCCTCTGCATGTTCCAACATTTTCAGGGTTCCAGGAATGCCTTTCTCTATGCTGGGATAAATGAATCTTTGGCAGTTTTCTTGGTCAGTTGGTGGACTTGAACTCAGGGTTTGAGCATTGTCCCTCTGATCTCCAGATCAAGGCTAGTACTTTGCCACTTTGAACTCCAAACCAACTCCGCTTTTGAACACTCTGCTGGCAGATTAGAGATGACAATCTCACAGGGACCTTTCTCTGCTCAGCCTGGCTTGACACCAGTTTTCAGATCAATGAATCTTTACTTGTGGGCATATTTACTCCAACTAAAAGCAAAAAGATGGTCATTGGAAGAGGATTTATAAGCATGGTATTACCTTGAACTTATTAAGGGCCAACATTACATTTTGGAAACTGCTATAAAAAACTTATAATGGCAAAGTAGGTTAAACAATCATTTTGGTGATCCTAATTGATCTCTTTTACTTTCAAATAATCTTTAGGATAATTTTCCCTTTTAAACTATTCTTTGTCTGGGAAGCCTGCCACTACCCACAACTTACCAAAATTTTCACAAAACGTAGGCCATTTTTAATCCCTTTTTTAAAGTCAGTTTAACTTGCATTTAAATGCTTCATTGAAACATCCCTTACCTGTTGGCTGAAAGTTTAAACATAGTCTATGTACCTAAGTATGCATCAGACAGACACAAGGATCATTTTTACCTGTATTTTACCCTTCAAAATATCTAGCAGAGTCCTGTTTTTGCTTATCTCTACAATCCCATACATATCTGTAAGTATTCTGCAAGCTCTTGTTCCTCATTTTTTTGAAAGTCTAGCTTTTGTAATTGCTGCAGAATTAAATTTAGCAAAACCGTAACGTAATTGTGATTTTTTACAGGCATCTTCATGGAACTGGAAAAAGCAATATTAGTGAGGGAAGAGAGATATTCATCCTCCTGAGAAATTCACTTTCAGCCTCCATAACAGTGAGAAAACACAGGCTCTCCACATTATCCACACTAGTGTTTTATTATAACTCACTCAGAGCAACATCATAATGGACTAAAAGTGAATCAGTCACAATTGCTGCATCAGCAGTAATTAATTAAATATAAAAAGAAAGTACTAAAGTCATTTTGGGGTTACTCATACAAAGCCAAATGCTTATGAATCATGTTTTCATTTCCCCACCAGAGAAAATAGAAATGGAGCTGTGATTCGAGTGGTATAACTTAGCCTTGAGCAAAAGTTCTTAAGGAGAGTGGCTAGGCTTTGAGTTCAACCTACAGACTTCTACCCACACACAAAGAAAATGTATTCCCAAATATGTGTTCTTTCATATCTGAATTTTTCATGAACTTGGGGATGAAAGATGATGAGACAGATTTTACTCCTGTACACATTTTGTAATAAACAAGGAGTGTTATCTTCCAACAGATATGCCATTCAAAAACTGAAATGGAATAGTAATAATGTTATAATGCATGGACCACACATATAGTGGAAGACTTTTGGGGAGCAGTAGAGTAGTCATTGCTCTCATGTCCTTGGCTTCAAGCATAATAGTCTTTCCTCATCTATCACTACCAAAACACTTTGCATGATCTCAGTCAAATCTCAAAGGTCTAGAGTTCTTATTTCTGAGAAGAGTTTATTAAATTTCCTCCAACAGCCATTCCATAATATAAAAGACACAAGTCAACAACGTCACTATCTTACTTATTTGTCAAGCCTGGAAGTAATTGATACCTATCACTTTTGTCCAATCTTTGAATATGAAGGCACATCATCCCTACGCAATACAATGAGAGGATGAGAAATGTTGGCTCAGTGGGTGGTTTTCCATTACACCTAGTTTAATTCTGCCATAAAGGGTTGCCCTATAAATCACAGAGGTTTCTGCCAAAGGTTTACCCACGTTGGGTTTCATTTTGTGTGAGTGCTCCAATGCTTACTGAAGGGTGATTTCTGCTTGAAAGATATCCTCTAATGTTCACTAGACATTCTGTCATGTCGCCAGGACTCTGAAACCTGTAGAGATGTAACTTCTGTCTAAATATTTGTTTACATTCATTATATTCACTTTTTATCTCCTGTTTATATTCTTGGATGCAATGAGAACTATAAACTTGGATGCAATGTGCCTATAAACTTTGATGCAATGAGTCTTTAAACACTCATCCATGCATGACTTCTTAGTAAAGAACATTTTTGATACTTTTTACATTCATAAATTTTCTCTCCTGTGTGTTTGCTGATGAAAATTTAAGTATGATTTCTTCTTGAAAAATTCCACATATTTTATTCATAAGGTTTTTCTCTGTGTGCATTCAATGTTGAACACTGAGGTATGCCTTCTGTGTGAAAGACTGCACATTTGCTATAATCACAAATCTTATATCCTGTTTGGGTTCTTTGATCCAAGCTGATTTTTCTTCCAGGTGAAAGATTTTCCATATTTATGAAATTCCTAAGGTTTCTCATCTGTGTGGATTCTTTTATGCCAGCTGATCTATGAACTCCGTGTGAAGGACTTGCCACACTTGTTACATTCATATGGTTCTCTCCTGTGTATGTTCTCTGGTGGATTGTAAGGTGTGACTTCCATTGGAAATATTCCCATATTTGTTACATTCATAAGGTTTCTCTCCTGTGTGTGAACTCTGATGATGACAAAGGGGTGTCCTATGAGTAAAACACTTTCCACATTTGTTACATTCATAAGGTGTTTCTCATGTATGTATTCTCTGATGGACAGTAAGGTGTAGCTTACATCTGAAATACTTTCCACATTTGTTATATTCATAAGGTTTCTCTCCTGTGTATGTTCACTGCTGGGCAGTAAGTTGTGACTTGTATCTGTAGTACTTTCCACATTTTTTACATTCATATAGTTTCTCTCCTGCGTTTGTTCTCTGATGAAGAGTATGGTCTGATTTTTGGGTGAAAGACTTTGAACACACATTACATTCATTAGGTTTCTCTCCTGTGTGTGTTCTCTGATGGACAGTAAGCTTTGACTTACATCTGAAATACTTTCCACATTTATTACATTCATAAGGTTTCTGTTCTGTGTGAGTTCTCTGATGCTTTCTGGAACCTAACTTCAAGAGTGGAAAATGTTCTACATATTTCATATTCATAGAGTTTATCTTCTCATGGTATTTTAGGTTGGCAAGTCAGTTCTGACTTCTTAGAGGTAGATTATACTCATCAGGTTTCTCTGAATATTTCCTCTCAGGTTTTGTAAGGTATAAATCTTTACTGATTGAATCTCAATTCATTACCTGTATAAGGATTCTCTCCTGTATGTCTTTTCTGATTCATAGTGTCTATACATCTTAAGTGGAATGTTTTTCCGCATCTAGTGCTTTCAGGTGGTTTCTTGGGCAAGGAGATCAGACTTATCATATTCTTCTCTGTATCCATTATGGTTATAAGCAGGATCTCTGATACAAACCCAATTATGTGGAAAGAATTTGGTCTCTGAGTTTAAGATCTTCCCTCCTCCATATTCAAACTACTGAAGCTCATTTGGACCCTCATAATTTTGACAAAAAGGCTCCAAATATCTAAGGAATTGTTTATCTATAGGAGACAGACCAGGCATATATGCAGCAGGCATCTCACCAGGCTTATAATATGGGAACATTTTCTGATGCTGAATAAACTCTACAGTCCTCACCCTTAAGAGTTCTCGTCATTCCTATTCAGCACTGGCTTCTGTTTTGCTCTTTGGTCCACTCTGTAACTATTCATGGGAGGACTTCACACAGACATTCATCTGAACCTTCCTGGTAGGTTGTAATCACATTCTCCATTTCTTGAACATCTAAAATGTGCCATGAAAAAAGACAAAAACATAAATGAGATCCTTAATGTAAAGGTAAAGACATTTTCCCATACTATTAGAGATCTTAAAATACTAAAATAGGGGGGCTGGGAAGGTGACTCAGTGGTAGAGCACTTGTCTTGCATGCCTGAAGACCTGGGTTCAATTACTGAGCACCACATAAGCAAAAAGAAAAAAGCCGGAAGTGGCGCTGTGGCTCAAGTGGTAGAGTGCTAGCCTTGAGCTGAAGAGCTGAGGGACAGCGCCCAGGCCAAGAGTTCAGAACCACGACCGGACCCAAAAAAAAAAAATTAAAATAGATAATGTTTGATGAGAGAATATATTTCTCTATAATGTGTTAAGAAAATAATACTAATATTTTATGATGGAAAATGGATTTTTCTGTTTCAGTTATCTTGTCTTTTTCATATCAGAGGAATTATTTTACACAAATTACTAAACTATTTATGGCTAGCATTTTAGGCTGCGTACTGTTGTAATTAGTATTCTTGGTTATTTTTTGAAATATTGTTTTGCTTGATCTTAGGGGTATAGCTGCTTTGTGTTTTTTTATTCTCTAAAATAATATATATTATGCTACTCTATGTCTCAAACATTAGGAGAAGAGGATTTTCTAATTTTGGAGATAATACCTTTTTTTTATACAAGCCTTTTGCTTGTCACCTGAGGGTTAGGTTTTATATACACATCTCTTCATTTCTAACTACCCACAGTGAATTATTTTAAGTATCTTAGTAATTTAAAAATTAATCTCTCTCCTTTTTAGACAAAGTTTCATCAAAATTTACTCCTGTCCCTCAAACCTATGTAAGCCCAAAGATTCTCCAGCTCACCACCTAATTAATCATTCTCTCTAGACTAAAACTTTGATTCTGTATCCCAGCCTCTCCCCACCTTATCCTTATCAGAATATAGCAGTCTTGGAATACTCATATCCTATACCTGCCTCGTCCTAGTTTCAAAGAAAATGAAAGCTAATTTTCGAAATTTCTAATTTTCTTTTTTGTCAAAACAGTTTACACACAGATAAAGAATTGCTAACTTTAACTTTATTGACATACACAGCTCAGTGTGTATCTACATGCATTTTTTGATTCATAAATCTAACACGGAGAATCACCTAGTTCTCTGCCACACATGGGACTCAGGAGAATTAGGAATATTGTTGGTCAATAAAGTGCAAGTGAACTTACCAACTCAGTTCTGGATCCAAGATTACTATGCAAGATCCTGTAACTCACCAGTTAAATTCTTATTTTTATTGTGAAAATACTGTACAGAGGGGTTACAATTACATGGGCAAGATAATGAGTACATTTCTTACCAAGCATTGTTTTCTCCTCCTTTTTTTCCTGTTCCCATCCCTTCCCATCCTCCCACTGCCCCCCTTCCCACCTCCCCCCCCAACAAAAGTTGTAAACTTCATTTTTAGACATAACGAATTGTTCATCTCATTGTTGCAATGGGTCCACCTGTATCCTTATTTAAACGATTTGTTGTTTTTTTTTCCTTCCCCTCCACAAATTACACCAACATCAAATAAAGGGTCGGCAGGGGTTATACCATGGGGGAGGGTCATACAAAGCAACAAAAAATAATCTTATAAATATGTTAGAAACAATCGCATTAAAGAAAAAAATTTGAATACTTATCTTGTGGCTCATTTCCCTAACATCAACTTATCTGACCTTTTCTACTTGACTCAGACATATATTAGTTATTGCAAATGGGAGAAACCATGGGGTCTATATTTCTTTGGGCCTGCCTTACTTCACTTAATATAATTTTTTCCAAGTCTTTCCATTTCCTAACAAATGGGGCAATGTCATTCTTTCTGATAAAGGCATAGAATTCCATTGTGTATATATGCGACATTTTATTGATCCAATCATCTACTGAGGGGCATCTGTGTTGGTTCCATATCTTAGCTATGGTAAATAAGGCTGCAATAAATATAGTTGTGCTGGTAGCTTTAGTGTGGTCTTGTTTGTGATCATTTGGGTAAATGCCCAAAAATGGGTTTGCTGGGTCATAGGAGAGCGCTAGGTGGAATCTTTTGTGGAACATCCATACTGCTTCCCAAAGTGGTTGAATAAGTTTACACTCCCACCAACAATTCAGTAAGGTTCCCTTCTATCCACATCCCCACCAGCATCCGTTGTTATTAGACCTGTGAAATTCTAGTCTGAGGCTTCTCCCATATATATCTATTCATCTTGCTCCAGCTTGAAAATCAATTGAGGTTTAGCAACACAGTGCCCTGTTAATTAGAAACAGTGGAGAACTATTGCTCATGCTGTGTCAAATTAGCTGTAAGATCTCAGATATCCTGTTTTCCAGGTTACTCTAAATCTTCTTTCTCATTTCTCACTGGCTCCATGGTTGACTTTCCCCCAGCATTGGTTTAAATTTTGCAGGTTGTGTGGCTTGAACTCAGTTCTTTTTCTCCAGACTAACATTCTATTAGTTTCAGCCTAGCTCCATTTCCAGTAAATGAGTGCTTAATTGGAGATAAGTGTCTCAAGGACCATTTACTGGCATTACTGGCTTCAAAATGAAAGCCTCAGATTTCAAACTCCTAAGCAGCCTGGATTACAGGCCTGAACCACTGCACGCACACACACACACACACACACACACACACACACACATACATATATACACATGTGTATATATGTGTATATATGCATTACATATATGTACATATACATATATACATATATTATGCATATATATGTATATATACACACAAATATACGTATATATGCATATTAATACATATATACATATATATGCATATATATACATATGTGTATATATACATATATGTATGTATATGTATATAGGCATATATAGGTACATATATGTATATATATGTAGATATGTAGATATACACATATGTATATATATGCATATATATGTATATAGGTATATGAATATATATACATATATATGTTTATATGTATGTGTGTGTGTGCATTTTCTAGATTGTATATCGACCCACAATAATCACTTCAATTTTGTGGAGGCTGTCTCCTGCTTAGGGAACATAGATTGGAATTTTTGTCAAACTGCTGATTTGGATTCTTGAAGAATGAGAATTAAATTGCCTTGGAATGTATATAATTTGTTTCCTTAGAAACAAATGACACTTCCCACAGACTGGAATCTTACATTTAAATAGCATTGAAAATTCGATAAATATTCTCATTTCTACTAAAAACAAATCATTTCTGGGCATGAGTGGTTAACGCCAATAATTCTAGCTACTCAGTAATCTGAGACCTGAGGATCGCAGTACAAAGTCAGCCCTGGCAAGAAAGATGTGAGACACTTATCTCCCATTAACCACCAGAAAGCTGGAAGAGGTGATGTGGGCCAATGATAGAGTGCTCACGCTGAATTGAAGAGCTGAGGCATGGTAGGCACCTCGGCCCAGAATTCAAGACAAACCACCAACAAAAAAATAATTTGACCTTTCAACTTAATGTGATATTTTCAGCTCACCCAAGGACACCAGGATGCCATATGTTTCTAGCACCACAACTCTATACAGGGTCTTCTGAGAAATATCCAATTCCTGCCTCTCTTCCCAACTGAACTCCACAGCCACACCATGAAATGATACCAGCTTCTGTAAGAGCATATTCCATCAATTTATTATCACTGAGTCATGAAAACACCAAGGCTGGAATTTCTTTCTTCTATATGTATGCTTTTGTCTCACATAATGTGTTTGGAGCTTGCTCTGTTATGTATACAGTGAGAGAGAAAAAAAATCAACGTAAAAATATTTTCCCCCATAGGGGCTGGGAAGGTGGCTCAGTGGTAGAGCGCTTGCCTTGCATGCATGAGGCCCTGGGTTCGATTCTTCAGCACCACATGAGCAAAAAGAAAAAAGCCTGAAGTGGCGCTGTGGCTCAAGTGGTAGAGCACTAGCCTTGAGCTGAAGAGCTGAGAGACAGTTCCCACGCCCAGAGTTCAGGCGCCATGACCGGACCCAAAAAAAATATTTTCCCCCATAGTAACTTGGTAATTACAAATACTAAATTTTTCTTTATTTTTTATTATAGTTATGTATATATTTTTATTGCGAAAATACAAATAGTAAGTTTTTCTTATACATCAGAACATACTTCTGATTCCAGCAATAAAGACAAGATAAACAGTTCTAAGAAGCTAATCATCTCTCATGACAACTTTAATTGGGAGTCTGAAAGTGTGTGTTTAGCTTATTTTGGTAATATTTACAACATATCTGTGGAACAGTGAAGTAAACAAATATTTTTCCTGCATTTTCATATTCTGCCTTACTGAAAGTCCTATTCAGGTTTTCTATTAAATAGTGCTCTCATAAGCAATCACAACATGGTCATTACACCATATGGAATAAATAACATATTAGTAGATCTATGAAAAGCAGTGTCCAGGTAAATGTTAAAGGGAGTAAAAGTACTCAAAAATAGTAAATGAATGAGTTGGTTCTCATAAGATTTGACCTAATTCTCATAATAAAACATCTTATGTTAATCATTTTTGTTTTTAAATTTCTAGATATAAAAGTTTGTTCATAGATAGTCAGATGCTTCCTTCATAAGTAAAAACGAACTGCTAGCATGAACTTTTATGAATATTGCCTACTGCCTATAATACCGGACATATATTTATTACCATAAAATGTTTCTTAACCAACTTTGCATGTGAGTAGGCCTTAAGTTTAGGATGCACGTAAATGGATAGAGGCTTGAGGAATGTTCAAGAAGACCCCCCCAAAAATGTGAAACATGACCACCACAAGAAGGATAGGATAAAAAAATATGAAGAGGGACTTGATCTAAAAAATATAGAAGAAAAGTTTTACAAATTGCAATAAAATACGGTACTAATTTCTTGTTCAGTGCTTAAAAGGAAATATTTTTTATTCCCAAATTGAAATCCATTACAGTTGAACAATGGCCAACAATCCCTCCAATACAGTCATGCTTGAAAATATCAGAGGTGAATGATGAGTAACACACAAAAAGGAAAATATATCTGTAAAGTGTTGAAAGAAAACAGAATTCAATACACAATACAGTGGGGAAAGGGCCTCTTCTAACAAAATACATTGAAGGTATTTATAGGGAAAGAGAATGCTTCATTAACACATCATTTTAAGTGTTACAATAAAGTACCCTGCTTCAAGTGAAAAAAATGCCAACATATATCTACATAGATGACAAGATTATTGAAATAGTAAATGTGTAGGTAAAGGAATGTATAGAAAGTTGATGTGTAGGAGAATGAACCCCAAGATAAGTATTCAAATGTTTTTTTTTTGTTTTGTTTGTTTTCCTTTCATGAAATTGTTTCTACCACATTTATAAGATGATTTCTATGTTGCTTTGTATGTTCCTCCCCATCAGTATAACCCATACTTTTACGGTTTTTGATGTTGGTATTATTTGTGGAGGGGAAGGGAAAAAAATGGTTTAACTAGGGATACAGGTGGACCCATTGCAACAATGAGATGTACAAGTCGTTATGTCGAAAAACGAACTTAACAACTTTGGTGGGGGTGGGGGGAGCAGAAGGGTATGGGAAGGGATGGGAAGTTAAAACAACGAGGAGACAACAATGCTTGATAAGAAATGTACTCATTATCTTGCCCATGTAATTGTAACTCCTCTGAACGGTATTTTCACAATAAAAAATAATAATAATATGAATGAATAAGAAAGAGTAAAAAATACTAAAAAAAAGAGCTAGAACTAATTTATAAGTGTATAAATAAATACAATGGGGTTGTATTTAAAAACTTATGTATTAAAACAAATGTATTAAACCAAATATGGTATTTTCAGGAGAGAATTCAAATTCACAGTTTAAGGAAATAAATACCAGGAACCTGGTAACAGAGTTAGTGGAGTGGGATCAAGGGGAAGGGATATTTAGTTAGTGTGGTTATGAGGGATGGGTTGAATAAAATGTGTCACATTGATCAAGGTGCATTGTATTCATGAACTGATTTGTTGATTGGTAAATCCATTATAGAACTATTAAAAGATAATTAAATTTAAATTAAAAATTATTGAAATATAGAATACATATTATAGCATTAAATTCATGATTCATAGTGCATGAAAATTCAATATGTAAATATATAAGTGTATTACAAACAAAGTACATTAACTGGGAATATGGATCACTTAATAATGAACTTGCCTGGCAAATATGAAGGACTGAGTTCAAAGAATTAATTCTACAAAAACAGGTAAAAAGGGAATAGATTTAGCTTATAAATATAATTATTCCATTGAAAAGTAACTATATTATGCCAGATAATTCTACTGTGAGAATATTGTAAAATTTAAATGTTCCTAGTAAATGTACAGTGAAGTACATCCAGCAAGTTAACTTCCTATGTGTTCCTAACAAAGAATCTGACAGGCTAGGAAATTTGTTTACTAGCAGTTCTATAGTATAACAATTTTCCTGCTCATGGTACTTCTTCTGAAGCTCTTTGCTTCAGCCTGAGAATGGCCTTTGCTCTTTATATAAAAAAATCTCTAGTTATTTCTTCATAACGAAATTTTTCAGTCAAATTACCAGACTAGATTATAGCGACTTTATAATATCCTTTCCAAAAAAATCTTGCAGGCCTTGCATATTTTGATTTGCACAAATTCAGTGGAACATAAAAACAAATGTTTGAAAAAGTATGACACCTGTATTGAGCATGCAGTCTTATTTGTATCCTATGAACAATCCAGTATAACAACTATGCACATCAGATTTAATTTGTAATAGGTATCAGAGGTGGTTCACAGTGTATAGGAGAATGCCTGCAGGTTATATGAGAGGTGATTTACAGTGAATTTGAGGTGTGTGCAGGTTACATAGCAGCAAAATAAGAAATAAATATCAGACGAGAGAAGCAGATAATAAATAGCAAAATGGCCATCAAAATAAAACCTTATTAATACAGTAAAATATAGTAAATACATAAGGCACTGTCGAACATGAACAGAAGAAAGAAAACTTAATGACAGAAAACTTAAAACATGGACTAGAGAGAAGTACAAATAAAAAATATAAATAGAAATCATAAGGAAAAATTAATAATGAAAAACACAAAGAGTGATAATATGTAAGGATATAAACATCAGACCAAAATATATTTTTGTAGACTTGTTTTATTCTTTTCCCAAGTAAATTGGTGATAGTTTTTGATATCATGAATATGAGTAATTTACTGTTCTTTAAGTAGATGGAAAGCTACATCTCTTATGAAAAAAAAAAGTTTGACAAATGATTAGTAGTTGAACACATTTTCTAGCAAAACAAATACGTTGTCACTTATAAAGGAAAAAAAATCCCTGGTGGGTGTTTTGAATCCCACCTAAATATAATAAGTTGAAGAGAAAATTGAATACTGCGAGAGAGTAACGACATGTGTGGTGCAGCTTAACATTTGGTTCTTTTGAGAGGCAAATTTAGTGTTCTGAAGCCTTCAGATCTCATCTGGCCATCTGATAGCTAGGGATATGCTGTGTGAGGGTGTCCGGTTAAGACTGCTAGAGAAGAAAGTGCCAGTTCATTCCAGATCTTTCTATTTGTTTTTTTTTTTAATTTTATTTGTGAACATACTGTACAGAGGGGTTACAATTACATTGGCAGGATAATGCATACATTTCTTACCAAGCATTGCAGCCTCCTCCTTTGTTTACCCTTCACCTCCCTTCCCAGCCTCTCCTCTCCCCCACCCAGTCCTTGCCCCCCTGCACCCCCACCGACATTGTAAAGCTCGTTTTTGACATGACAATTTGTACTTCTCATTGTTGCAACAGGTCCACCTGAATCCTTAAATGACTTGTTTTTCCTCATCACCTCCACAAGTTTTACTGTCATCAAATACAGTGAAAGTGGGGGTTATACTGTGGGAGAGGACATACAAATGACCACAGATACAGACTACTGATAATAACTGACATATCATACACTTTGATAATAAAAGTTTTAGGCTGAAAAGCAAAGTGTGCAAATCCATCTTTAAAAAGCCATGCAGTTATAATATCTTTAATCTACAAATTTTGTAGAAATCAATGTGAGAAATAAAAATACGTGATAAATACATGAAAATTAAAAAATATATTTGTAGTATTCTATGAGTGAAATAAACACAGGGGAAATTACAATGGATCTCAAATAAATGTATTTTACCATTGTGATTTATAGAATATTAAATGTAGCCACTTTCTTACTCTACTTTTGAAATAAAAACAAATTCATTTGGGTTGGGATTATGGCTAAGTGGTAGAGTAATTGTCTACCATGCATGAAGCCCTAGATTCAATTTCTAAGCACTACATAAACAGAAAAAATAGGAATTGACATTGTGGCTCAAGTGATAGTGTGGTAGCCTTGACCAAATCAAGATCAGGAATGGTGACCAGGATTGGTCCCAAGTTCAAGCCCCAGTAATGGCAAAAAAAAAAAGTTTAAATAAGCATAGTGTACTCACATGGATATCTTCGGGAGGTTGGGGGAAAGCCAGAGAACTTGAAGGAAATGGGGTGAAAAAGTGCATCTGAAGAGGTCATTAGGCATTGATGAAAGTAAGTTATGCAAGTCATGATTCACACTGGAAGGGAAAGATTGTGAGAGGTGAGGGTATGGAAGACACAGAAAAAGTACTCATTACCTGACCTAAGGAATGGTAGTTTCCCCATTGATCACCACTATATCAACAATAGAATAAATTAATTTTGAAACAATTTCTCCATGGAATTGTGTGAGCATAGAGTGAAAAATATGTTACACATTTAGAAGAGCAGCTAAAATTCTTAGAAATAATATACAGAACTTAATTTGAAACATGAAATACTGGAGCTTAGGTTGAATATTGATTTTATATAAGCCATTAATAATAATCTCATTTTATTGTTGTATCCAATTAACTGTTAATAATAAATATTCAGGTAAAAAAAACAAACGAGTGATTCTGGTACAAGAATCTCATCCTACCATAGGTACTAAGGAGGCTATGGTCTGGAAGCCATACTGGGTAGACAGCTCAAATTAAGGAGCTAATCAACAGTTTGGAGGCATGGCTCAAGAGATAATGCCAGGAGTGAAGGAGGAAGCTGACTACAGTGAGGCCTGTGAGTTCATGTTCCAATTCTAGCACAAGAAAGACACAGTGGAGGCATAGGTAGGTATATACCATGAGTTTCAAAGTTAGACACCAAACATGCAACACAACAAATCCTCATCTCAGACATAAAGAGAAAAAAAACTGAGTGGGGGAGGGGGAGAGGAGAGGAGCAAAGGGACCAAAAAAATAAGGAGGTAGAAGGGTCTAGTGTGGAGTGTAGTGGAGGGGGAAAGAGAGAAATGGAAAGGAATAAAGAAGAGAGGAAGGGAGGAAGCTTCATAACATTAGATTTGACTGTTACTTCTTGAATGGGACACCAACACTACCAAATACAAAAATCAAACAAGATTAAGTGCCTACAAGTGAAACCTTGTACATCACAAGACATGATCTACAAAGAAGGAAAAGCATGGTATGAGAGTAAATATTTGTGTATATCTCTAAATTGACTAGTACATGGAATGAATTAGAAAATATAAAAGAAAATCCTAAAAGTAACCCTAACACACAAAATCTAATTTGAAAATGTGAAAAAAGATTGAAGAGATTTTCTACAAAGAATATGTATAAATAGGTGATTAAAACATATAATGAAGACCAATATCAATAATCATGACAAAATTCAATCAAAATTATATTGAAAAAACTACTTTATACATGTTGTATGGACATAGTTTAAAAAACAGTGACAAAAATTATCCAACTTCTAACAAGTTTGGGGAAGGATGTGAAAATAATATGAACCCTTATACATTTCTGGCAGTAATATAAAAAATTATAGGTATTTTTGAGATTCCTAAAAGAACTAATTCAAGCATTACACAGAAATAGGATCCAGGACACCCATTTCTGGATTTGTACCTAACAGAAGAGAAACCAGAAGTAGAAGAAATATTTTGAGAATTACTTTACATCCACTCACAATAACCACAAGATAGAAGCTTGTAAATGATAGATAAATTATTTGAAAGCAAGAATAATTTACTACCTTTTATGACATGGATGAAACTTGAGTACATTGAGATAAATACAGTACATAAAGGAACAGCATTGTATGATTTCACTGAGCTTCCAAGGATGAACAAACTCATAGAGCCAAAAATTATCAAATTTCCTGAGTCTGGGGTAAAGAGGAACAGGAGCTGCATATTTAATGTTTATACAGCTTCATATATGGAAGATCAAAAATGTAATAGATGGATAGAAGGATGGATCATTTTTTCCATGTATGAGTGGTAACCTTCCCTGTGTAAACTCAAGCAAATATGCTTGCTTATGGGGACTTGGGGATCAAGTTCCAGTGAGCCTTGGGGCCACTTGTTTCCTCTTCATCTCTCTATCTGTTCATGTCTGTGTTTTCCCGATTTTCTTTGGCTCTGGAATCCCATAGGCATGCTTTGAGTTACAGGTAGCAACAATTTCTTATAAAGTGGGTAAGAAAAATGTCAATGCTAGCCTTGCGCTGAATAGCTGAGGGACAGCACCCAAGCCCAGAGATTAAGCCCCACCGTAAAAAGAAAGAAAGAAAAATGTCAATTCTAAGAGCCATGTCAGCAAAGGTAAATTAATCAGTAAGACAAAATAGATCCCAAATACAGCATGTCAAAAATAGTGAGAGACACATGGAAAAAAGGGGGACTGAAAGAGAAGCAGAGAAAGGGTGAAAAATATATAAAAAGCAGGAGAAAGAGAGGAATAATGAAAGTTAATGAGTAGGAAACAGAATGAAGAGAGAAAATACAGAAAAATATCATGAGAAGACACCTAGGGAAAATAGAGAGGACTTTCCAGGAATACCACACCCTATGTCATCAACTATGATCAAGTTTTATGTAGTCAGAGACCAGGAAGAAGTCCAAGAAGTATGTATGGAGAGTAGTTTAATTACATATAGCTTACTCAGTCTTCTATAACATTTGAAACTATGTGTGAGACCACACTATTTCAGAAACACCGGTAAAACCTCTTTAACATAATCCAACATTACTCATAAAGAGGTAATCTCTGACAAGTTGCCGGCAAATGTTCACTTTACATGACAAGTGACCTCACCAATGTCTCTGAATCACATAAGAAGTGGAACTACTTTTTCTCACATGAGAAAAACTGGAAGCAAGTCTGCCCTCAATTTAGACAGACTGTAACTTATTATAATCTACTCATTCTAAAAACCATATTTTTTTGTGAAAATACCATACAGAGGAGTTACAATTACATGGGCAAGATAACGAGTACATTATTAGCCCAAGCTAAGTATTCAAATGTTTTTTTTTCTTTCATGCAATTGTTGCTAACGTATATAAAAGATGATTTCTATGTTGCTTTGTATGTCCCTCCCCCACGGTATAGCCCCTGCTTTCACTGTATTTGATGTTGGTATAATTTGTGTAGGGGAAGGGCAAAAAAAATCATTTAACTAGGGGTACAGGTGGACCCATTGCAACAATTAGATGTACAAGTCGTTATGTTGAAAAAGGAACTCTAAATACCATCTTTATCTGATTTAGAAACATGTTCCTAAAGCAGCATCATTTTTTCTGTTTTTAAATAGTAGACACCCTAAGCTTTCTAAAATGGAATGTGGAAAATGAGAAATAAAAAGCAACTTACCAGAGATCCTCTCATTCTTTCTTGCTGTTGACAATGAACAGAAGATTCTGGAAGCATGGCTTAGAGACAAGGCAATAGACATAGTCAGGAAAGAACCTGTGTGATTATGCTCCAGATTCTCCTGTTCAAAAATTATACATGGAGTGAAAAAGCACAAAAGCCTTCTTATGGGAAAAGAATCATTTATATCTCAAGTAGAGTATTAAATACTCTCCTGAAGATGACTCCACAGTCCATTAGTTAGTAGACAGTATAAAAGCAATTCATTTCTAGGTTAATATACATACAGAATTCATAAAACTAAGGTTCCTAAAAATAATTGAATAATTGAAACAAAAATCCACACCTTCAGGAACCCTAGTTATTAATAATTAGGGTTATATGAATTATTTTCTATTCGTTAAAATGGATTCTAGGACTCCATTGTGCTTTTGTACTCTATCTTACTCATTTACATATTTAAACTCCATGAAGAGCATATAGGTTATAACTCAGTACTTTTTCACCCATAATTATACAGGAAAATTTATACAATACATATTACTTGCATAATATTTCAGTAGTGATTTTCAAATAGCACATTTCCTTGTATCCAAATACTCAGAGCACCCTTGTGCAATGACTTGAAATTTGCCCTTGAACCTGCTTTACATAACCAGTAAAGATTATGTAAATACAGGTTTGAGAAGTCCCTCATGCTCACTTTCCTAAACAATCATATGAAGAATTATGGCCATCCTTAGGGCTAGGAATGTGGCTCAGTGATAAAGTGCTTGCCAACATGCTTGAAGCCCTGGGTTCGATTCCTCAGCACCATATAAACAGAGAATTATGTCCATCCTGATGAAGATAAAGGGCCTAATAAAGTTGTAACATGAAATACTAGTCATAGGATTTACAATCCCAACCAACAACCACAGCCAATGAACCAGAAGATTAAAATCTTAAGTTACACAAATAATACTAACACAAAATTCCAAGCTGATGACACCCCAAAATGCTGACCTATAAAAATAAACAAATTACATACTATATGCTTTTTCTTGTATTTGTTGGCAGCAAATGCTACTATCCAGACAGGGTTTTTTTAACAACTGCATCGAATGGAAACTCTTAAAATACAAATAACATGAACTTCATAGTGATATGCATGAAAAATAAAAATCTATAAACTTCACTTAGGTCCTTTCTGCTAAGAAACACAATATGAATCATTTAAAAGCAACATCTGTATATTCATATTGGGTTTTCCACATTACAAGAATGTTTTCTTACTTTAAAAACTTGCAAAAAAATTTTATACACTAATTATCCATATTCAATTACTCAAGACCAGGCGTGTTGTAGATTTCAGGGTGGGATTTTTGTTTTTGTTTTAGGATTTGCGCTATCCTTAAAATTGGAAGTCTTATTTCATATTATTTTATTAGAAATATAATCTGTATCTAAAAGAGTGTATTGTAATTGGGGTGGCTTGTTTATGATTTTAATGTTAGCTACTCAGAAGTTAGAGATCTGAGCACCACAGAGTGAAACCAGCCAGGGCAGGAAAATCTAAGTGACTCTGATCTCCAATAAACTACTAAAAATATCTGGAAGTGGAGATATGGCTTAAATGGTAGAATATTAGGCTGGGACAAAAGAAGCTCAGGGTCAGTGTCCAGTGCTTGAGCCCAGGAACCAGGAGTAGCACAGAAAAACGGGCACTGTAGTGTATTTAAATTCTATTGAACAATTGTTTTGGAATACATATTTTAGCAGTCTCTCATTTTAAGTGATGTAAAATAGGCTCATTATGGTAGTGGAGAAGTTGTATCTAGTCAAGACCAAATAAACTGGAGAATATCCATACTAGTAACATTTTAAGCTAGGAAAATCCATAGGAAGTGCAAAGGATAAAAGGAATCAACACGTTTCACTAAGATTATTTAAAGGAATGTTCAAGCTTCATTGACTTCAATTCCCACAAAGAATTTCTTAAGTGAAATAATACTTCTTTCAGCATTTTGAGACAAAATGGAGAACACTAGCTAATATTTTGTTATATCTTACATCTACAAAACATACAAACTTGAGCAGGACACAGTAACTCAAGTTTCCTTCTGTAACAATCTTTGACCAACAATTTCTAAACTGCAGGTAAAAACCAACGAGTTAAGGCTACTATCAGTATATCCATAGGTGGGACATTTCAGAGAACATGCACTAGAAATGATACTGTGGAGAGGCTGATAAATTAGTAAGAACTGATACAGATAATTTCAGTTGTGATAATTATTCTTCCACCAAAAACCACAGCCCCATGTCCCTTCTTGGAACTAGGCTCTGTCTGATTTCTCAGGCAAGTTCATTTCCTCTCCTAGTAGTTACTGTTAACCTTCCAAAAGCACCAAGTGATTGGGAGTGTTAGAGGAAAGAATACCACCTGAGCCTTGTGCTCTAGGGAATAGAACCAATTTTTGCTTAAGGCAAGGAAGCTGGAAACATTTTGCCCTTACTTTGCCTTTGTGCCTCTGCTCTGTAGGGTTTGTCAGAGTTAACAACATATCTTCCTTCAAACATTGCTAGGCTTCATTGCTTAAAAGAAAGAAGAAAAACAGGACCATCAAACACTACTGTAATATCTCATGTGTACATGTTCCTAGAAAGAAGGTCTTGTACAAACACGTGTAAACTACAGACAGGAGTGCTAATAAATCTAACAAGGGAGGAGAGCAGAGACACCTCTAGGAGAAACAACACAGAAACCCACAGTACAACTGCAATATAAATGGAGTCAAAGCAGGCACCCACTTCACAATTCCACTACAAATGTTACCATGCTCATCTTACACCTGGGCAAATTTTAATAAAGTCACATGGCTTAACAGCAATGATTCATAGTCTTGGAAATATAAATGCAAAATTCCCTGTTGTTCCTATTTGGGAGAACTACCCAACTTGCTGTCAGAGCTTTGTGAGCCAGTTTCTGGCACCTGGAGGCACAAGGGCTTTGGCAACACAAACTCTTGAACCCTGAACAAATCATCAGCTCCATACTGGAGTAACATGTGGAGGATAGACTCCTTCTTGGGTTCTGCATCCAGCTCACAGTTCCTACCTGACATTGCAGAGATACTTTCAAGTTACAAGTCCCAAGCTCCACTGAAGAGAAAACTTCCAGCAGCAAGGCAAAGGGAAAGGAACTGGAATTTGCAGGCTGAAAATACCCATAGGGCGTGGGGTGGCTTATGCGCAGAACAATATTTGCCCCTTAAAAAAATAGAAACCAAGCACTTTCAGAGCATCTGTGCTGCAAGGGAGACTACAATTCCCACAATGCACTGTAACACCCTGGAGGAAGTGGGGTTCCACCAGTGCTAGACCCTAGGTCCCAAGACTGTATGGTTGTCTATGGACTTTTCTCTCCCACCTGTGGGAGCCTAGGTAAGGTTTTTTTTTTCATGAAAAAACACGGTGTTCCTCCTGAATTATTGGTAGACCAACCGAAAAATGGAAATTGTATTGGGATCATGAGATTAGGTGGCTTTTTAATTCTTACTTATATCATTATAATTGGGGTTATGAGACTATTTTGGTTTTGTTTTTATTTAACAGATAAGTTCGGTTGAATGTAAATTATGTCCTTCTTTACCTTTTATAATAGCTCCCTGCTCACTATAAAAAAGGTATTCACAGACACTAAACTGATTCTCGGGTCATTTTCCATGCTCTCATGTATACACACACAGCAATAAAGTAGCAGAATTGCTAGGTAGATATGCAGCATAATCTTTACACCAATTTAGGTTTTTCAGAAATCTAACAATTTCCCAGAAAGACCCAAATTCTATCTCTGAAATTTTAAGGAGTTTTTGGCTGTTTCCAAATTTTTCCTTTCCATTTAGGGTTTTTTTTTCTCCTCTTTTCTTTCCTTTTTGTTGTTGGTCCTGTGGCTTGAATTTGAGGACACTATCTTTTCTTTAATAATTTCTCCAGCTAACTAGTGAAAAGCATCCTGTGCATGAGAAGAGCGCCCTTAGAACATGGTAAATCACCACCTTGCTGTTCAAAGAGAAGGTGGTTTGGGCAGATCAGGGAGAATGTGGATAATGTGTAAGAGTGAAGCTTGATGGCTTGCCCCAAACCAGTCGGTTTTTGTTTTTCTGTTCTGCATGCCCTACTTTGGTTTGGATTCCTACCTCTTTTCTGATCCTAAAAGTTCCTCTAGGGAAGTCTAAGCTACCTCATATTTGTCTTCCCTGACATTATCCATTAGTCTGTGGAATAAATCTTTGTTATCTTAGGTTCTTAGTGTGGGAGCAGTCAGGCCCCACTTCTAGAAGCCAGGCTTTTGCCCTGACCTCTCACAATTGCCACACAGTCAGGAATAGATAGGCATCATTTGGAACAAGAGAGTTCCTTTGCTGATAATGCAGCTTCAACAGAGAATTACTAAATCCTCATGAAAATCTCCCTCGGAACTCTTCTCAAAATAAATGTGTAAGCTGAATCTATACAGGCACAACGGGACACCTATAGTCCAGCAACTTGTAAGGCTGAGCAGGGAGGATCATTCAAGCTCAGGAGATGAAGGCCATTCTGGGTAACATAGGAAGATTGAGTCTCAAAGCAACACAAGGGCAGCATTTCCTTACCAGAGGCTCTGGGTTTGATCCTCAGTACTAGAAATACAACATTAACCTAATGCATAACATTTTAAACTAATAATACATCTCTTTTAATGCTGAGTGCAAAATTTCCAATTTTTCTTTCTAATCACCAAACATGAATCTTCAGTTTTATAGAATTGCTAGATGACGGTACAGAAAGGACATGCTTAGTTTCTTAGCTCTGCGAAGAACAATGCGAGTAGAAAACAATTGTAGGGCATTTCTTACCTCGTTCCAATGACATCAAAGACATGTGGCCAGTGCTCATTGATTTGGCTAAGGTTGGCATGCATCATGACAGTTGTCATATTGCTGCTGGCCATAGCAACTGCTACCCCATTTGCTTCAATTGGGACTTGATTGCACTGAGGAAGATTCTTTCCTTCATGTAGTCCTACAAGAGGAATTTAAAACAGGAAGCTTCACTATTACCCCAATTCCCTATTCTTTTTTTCAATTCTAACCCCCCAAATGCTTTTCTTCTTTACCAACAAATATATGGCTGCCTCTTAATGATTTTTATAATTGAAAAATTCTCATCATATTATGACTTAACACAAATTTACAGGCTAAAAGGTCAAGAAAGACCCTCTACGCATATTCATGAGGTGTGATAGTTGTTACTTTCTTAATGCAACAGCCTCTCTAATTTCTCTCCATTCTATCTTACTCAAGAACCTACAAATGTGTGGAACTCAGTTTGATTAACAATAAGAACATTGGTCTTATTATTTATATTACATCTGGGGCCTAGTGACCACCTAAAATCATCATGTTCATTGTGGTTGACATCTGCCCTTTGTTAGTAACTAGAATCCTTAATAGATCTGAGACATCAAAATGATTCAGGAGACACAAGCCCCTCCTCCTACCAGACTTGTCCAACCAGAGGAAGCAACTGCTCTCAATACATGCCCACCTACAAAGGGTTCACACTTCTCACCTCTTTATAATATTTTCCTTTCCTTCAGAAAGATGAAAAGTAGTTCTAAAAACTCAACGATCACAGAAAACACCTATGTAACATTAGATTCTCAGCAGTGACTAGAGGGTTCTAACTACATCCACCAGAGAATGCCTGCTGGCTCACTTTCTGAAATGTCACAACCTCTTCTTCAATGGGAGGTCTGTTGTCTCTAGAACTGGTTTCCATCTGGCACCAGGTATCCACACAGCTCCTTGTTTTCATCATTTAACTGAATCCATGAATTGAGTCTGTCTTCAGTCTCTTCTTTCCTGATAGTGACCTGCCTATAAAAATGAATTTGGCTGCTGAAAATAGCCAACAAAACAGGTATACTATTCCCTGCTAAGAAAAAACTGTGAATTTCATTCATTTTAGTCAGCATCATTAAGGATTTAAATGTATGTTTTTCCTCTTACAACCCTCAGGTTCAGTATCAACAGACATCCTCAAGGCTTTCTGAAGTAACACCTGTAGCAGCCCAACAAAACTGACTTTTACTCATTGCAGATCTATTACAACTAGGTGATAACAAACATCAGAAACAAGAAAGGATGGATATATTAAGGACCACATAAATACCTTCTGTTTTAAGTCCTTTAAATATTCAGTTATGAATGTTAACAACCTGCTAATTTAATTCTCACTCAAACCTTTCCCCTTTTTAAAACTAATCAAAAACTTACCATGTTAAGACCAATGTCCCCTTTTGATTTAATTTCTAATCCCAGCATGCTGTATATCAACCATTTATAATACAATGCACCAGGAATAATAAAGCCATATACATGATGGAGTATTGAAATGAAGAAAAATAAAACCTAAACCAATGTCCACCACTTATTTGATCCTACACTTCAAATGGTATTTCATAGATTTTGCATGGAAATCATAGAAATGGTAACCCAATCCAGTCTGTTCTACACAGGGTGATGCAAAATATCCAATGCTTCATTGTTTACAAGCAAATCTAGCAAGCAGGCTTCAGCACAGAATCATCCTCCTTACAAGATTAAATAGTTTACTCTAATAAATTTGAGAGTAAATAATGTAATTAAGCCTAGATGAAGGTACAAAGAATTCTGAGGTCTTAAAATCTTGAAATACATTCAGTTAAAAGTGGGCCACAGAAGGTCCTTTGGTAAACTATTAACACTCACTTCATAGAGTGAAGCAAAAGAGATTTTCTTGTTATGTACAAAACCTCCCCAAGTTTTTCAGAGAGATGCAAAAGTCCCAAAATGTAGCACCAGGTGCAAATACAAACCTGTTTAAAGGCTTGATTGAAGGTCTATAGATAGAAAATCAAGCTTTTTGTTTCCATTCTTCTAACACACATTTTAGCTTTTACATCTATGGTCTTTCAGAACCCAGATTTCTAATTAATCTCACAATGGCTTTCAGTCTCCTTTACCTAAGCTTTTAGAGAACTTTCCCAGTATTCCAAACACTTTCCTGTGTGTAAAACTTGAATAAAGAACTTCAGAGGACATTTCAAAATGAGATGATGAAGTACATTGTCATTTGAATTGTATGTATTTTCATTTTGTTTGTTTTGTTTTGTTTTAATTTTAAGTTGGTTGGAGAACTTGGACTCAGTACCTGGGAGATGTCCATGAATATTTTTTTCCTTTTTTTATTGTGGCATGAATTTTTTTTCTCAATGCTAGAGCTCTACCACTTTCAGCCACAGGGCAACTTGCATTGAATGGTGTGTTCTTTAAAAATCTTTAGGACTACTTGAAGCCTTCTGTTTGTCTTCCTCTAACCACTGACATAAAATTTCTTCCACTCTAACCAGGATTCTATTGGTAGCAGTTAGCAACTGAATATTCCTACCATCTGAGTTCAAGGGGCTGATTTGGTCATTCCAAAGAGTTTAAAATCTCCAGCTCTTCTAAGTAAAGATTTCATTGTATGTGAACATATTTACCAATGTAAGAATCCCCATGCTTAGAGGAGCCCATTAAGACTCCTACTGTTAGACTCACATTAGCTGCTGGCCAAGCAAGAGGCCAGCAGAGGCTTCCTACAGCAGACACATAACACTTGTCACCATCTATCCAGCGAAATTTGACCTCCACTACAACCCAACCCTTTATTATTCTGCCTGCTTTAAATCATTTTCAATAAGTTCCTTAACAGTGTGCAAACTTGCAGCAACCAGTGCTGTGGAAAACAGGGGTTGTTTCTCTGAAGCATGTTGCTGCTTTCTAAACTTCAGAATGTAAATGAACAATGGAGGAGCAGTAATCCCACTGGACAGGGCTTCAAGTTAAACAAAATTAAAGCTCCTTTCTAACATTGGCATTTGGTACATTGCAACCTCCTATGAGCAGATGACTGACTTCTTCACAGGAGAGGCCCTCCCATGTTCTGTTCAAATGTGCTATCTGTTCCTTTGACACAATTTCTCCAAAATGTGCTGCTCAAGTTGTTTTTCAGTTTCAATTTCTTTCAAGTTCAGAGCCCAGTGAGCCAAGGATTGCTCTAGTTCCTGGAACACAAGCAAGAGGGTTTAGAAAGAGCCTTCAAGTCAAACTACTACTGTTCCCAAACCGGTAAGCTCATCCTTTGATTAGACTCAAGGGGAGGGGCTCAGCCAAGGAGAGGGACCTTAGGAAAGAGAAACAGCCCTGGCCTCCTGAAGACCTACCTGGTTGGCCAGCTTCAAACCACTTCATCCTCAAAGGAACATTCTTTTATATTCCCTTTTCATTACCTCATTTACCTCTCTAATATTTATAAAAGTCACAGAGGACAGTGAAGTTAACACTTAGTTGAAATTTAATAGTCTTACACATATTTCTAAGATTATATAAAAGGTGACACCTCATTTTAACAAACTGAGGAATGTATTGTTACTAAAGTAGTCATCACATAACAATCTCCCTTTTATCAGAGTTATTTTTTGTCTCACTTTCTAAATGATAGTGTAAGGAATGAAACAGGGTGTGATAATTAGTACAGATTAGTTAGCAGAAAATTTCTTCTGGCGGTGGAAATAGCTTTTGTCTGTTTATCTAGGTGGTGGGTATCAAACCCAGATTCTCAGGTAACCTAAGTTAATTATTACTTGCCATATTCGGGGGTTATTTCATCTTCCAAGCAGTTAAAAATTTTAGGCTGATTCTGGTGCTTGAATTTAGGGCCTGGACACTATCCCTAACCTTTTTGCTTAAGACTAGTAATCTCTCACTTGAGCCACAGCTCTACTTCCATATTTTTGTTGTTTTTGGGAAATAAGCCTCAAATTTTTCCTCCCTAGGGCCCACTTTGAAGCAAGATTCTTACATCTCAGGCTTCATTGTAGCTGGGATTACAGCCATGAGCCACCAGCATCTACATTCTGTTTTTTAAAAGAAACTTCCAATAATAATAGTAGACAACTATTACTGTCACTATATGAACCTGTAATCCTAGCTAATTAAGAGATTGAGATCTATGGCTCATGGTTTAAAGCAAGACTGGTCAGATGAATCAGAGTTTTGTTTTCTGTTAATCTACTTGTGCTGGGGCAGGAAGTCAGGATCTGAGCACTGTCCCTGGACTTCTTTTCCTGAAGGATAGTGCTTTACCATTTGAGTCACACAGTACCATGGACAGTTTCTAACGCCCAGGGTAGCTTCTACCTACGATTTTCAGATCTCAGTCTCTACAGGCTGAAAAGAATCTCTGATAATTACCATCAATTAGCCAGTAAAATAGCCAGATTAAGGTGTAGCTTAAGTGGTACAGTGCCAGCCTTGGGTGAAAAAAGCTAAGAGATACTGTGTGATCCCCAGGATGAAAAAAAGATAAAATACTAAATTACATAAGAAGAAGGATAAAATGTAGTATCCAACATAGTTTCAAGAATAACTTCCATGCTTGTATTGCATATTAAGTAGCAGAATATATTCTTTCTTCTATACACCAGGATCTGAGTTCAATCCCAAGGGTTGTTCAAAGCAAACCTAACAAAAAAAGCACCCCAAGATCTATATCTAACAAAACATATATAATACTACATAAAGAACATTAAACATTCCAAATAATTGAAATATAGCTAAATGAGAACAATGACACAATCATAAACAGGAATACTGAGTATCAAGAAGATATTATTTTCTGTCAAAGAAATCTATACCTTGAATGCAATTTTCTGAAGTCTTATCAGAACTTTTCATAGTTCCAAGGCAGGATAGGTTAGGGAAAATAATACCTAGGGAATGGCATCCAGGAACACAGATAGAAACAAGAAAATTAGACACATACAAACATTATCTTGTTTGCTTCTAAATACAGTCTTTCTAAGAAACAACAGGATGCATTTCTCATCATAAGGATAAGCAAATGTTTATGGAAAAATCCACTAAATGCACTAAAGAGTAAGTCACAAAATATACAAGAACTCAAAAAGCATAACACCAAGAGTGATCAAGAGCAAAGATAAACACCTCTCTGCATGAGTTTATGACTCATCTTGCTTTTATCATAAAAATTGTCAAAGAGTTCTGTGTCAATCCCTTTGAGAGCATCCACATTGCATATCTCTGTCTATCTGCATGTCTACTTGTCTGTTTATCTGTTTGTTTGCTTACCCAATAAAACTCTGTCAAGATTTCTTACTATGGTAACTTTTCTGGAAATGCATATTCTGTGACCAAAGTCAAGGACCCTGGGTCAAGACTGGCTACTCTTAGAGGAAAACTTCACAAACTCTCACCTAGAGCCAGTGACAGTTGCTTCTCAAAGTTAAGAGCTGGGTGCGAGTGTAGCTCAGTCATAGAGCACTGGCCTCACATGCAGGAAAGCCTGGATTTCATCTCCAGCGAAGAATGTTGGAAGGGATTTTCAAAGGTCAAAGACTCAAAGAATGTGGAAGAACAAATCTGGGAATACAACACAATTGAAATGGAGATTTGTTATAATAAAGCATTGTAATAAAGGCAGTCTGATATTAAACCTGAAGAAGCACAATAAGAAAATTGGGTTAAAATACAGGAAATGAGCCTGTGTGGGAACCAGAGATCTGACACTAGACTACCAGATAAAAAGCCACTAGGATTATTATCTCTCTATGTGAGAAAGGTAAACCTTTTTCTTAAAGTCTTTGCAAACAATTCCTATAATCAAGTAAAATGGCAAAATTAGAATACAACCCTTGTAATCTTTGAAAAGGAAATGACAGTGTGTTTTAAGTATGTAGATGTACTTCCCAAAGGAAATGCAAATAGGAAATATATATATGAAAATATCATTACATTTGTCTATATTACAACAACATTTTTTAATTCAGTCAAGACAGAGTAGAAAACGTGCTCTCCTGAGGCTGAAGATATTTACAAGGTATGTATTCAATACATTAGTATTTCAGTCAAGATGATGACAAATAGATCAACACATGATTGAATGAATAGTGAAAGTTAAAAATATGTACAATATCCAATGACCAGAAAAAGGGTTGTATATATATGTATATGCATGTGGCTATGGATACAAACAGTATCCATATGCCAAATGTATATAGAAGACCAAAAGTTATCAACAGCACTGTCTCAAAATCATGATGAAAAGTTGCATATATAATATGTAGTATATCCCATATTTAATATGCATTATCATCATTGTGATACTTTTATTACACTGGGAAATTTTGAAGTAAGAAAAAAGGGATAAGAAGCCTTAAGGACTGTCATTTGTGTAATAACTTCAAGTATGTCACTACTTATTACTTCCTAATTTTTTTCCTTTGTTGAGGAAAGCAGCCCAGGCTGGCCTCAAGCTCACAATCTTCATATGTCAGTCTATTAAGTATTGGGATTATGGGCATGAACTACCACCTACTTATCTACTTATTTTTTATTTGAAACCTAAAGTCACTTAAGGGAGAAAAACAAAAACCCATCCAACAGTCCTCAGTGTCTTGGATCCCAGGGCCCTACACATGCCAGGTAAGAATGCTATCACTTGAGCTACATCCTCAGCCCTCTCCATCATGTCGTCATCTTCTTCTTGTTGTTCTTGTCCCTCCTCCTCCTTCTCCTCTCTCCTCCTCCTCCTCCTCCTCCTCCTCCTCCTCCTCATCTCCCTCCTCGTTCTTACTATTATTATTGTATTTTTATTGCCAGTCTTGAGGCTTGAATTCAGGGCTTGGGTTTGTCACTATGGATTTTTCTTCCTCAAAAGTAGCACCCTATCATTTGATTCACAATGCTACTGTAAGATTTTATTGCACAGTTTATTATGGTAAAAGTCTGAAGCTGGACACTGGTGGCTCAGGCCTGTATCCTAACTACTCAGGAAGCTGAGATCTTAGGATAACAGTTCAAAGCTAGCCCAGGCAGGAAAGTCCATGAAACTCTTATCTCCAATAAGCCACTAGAAAACCAGAAGTGGTGTTGCGGCTCCAGTGGTAGAGTGCTTGCCTTGAGTTGAAGAGTGTGGTGACAGTGCCCATGACCAGAGTTCAAGCCCCATGACCAATGAAAAAAAGTCTCAAGGAATTACTTTTGAAGCATGATCCTCTTAGCCTCTTGAGTAGCTAGGATGATTTATAGAAGCCACAGGCTCTCAATCCCTTTACATTGTTTATTAACATCAACTAATTGTACCAGGGTTGCATTTGACATGTCCATATAGGCATACAGGACCTGGGCCAGACTCCCTTCCCTCCATCATTCATCCCTTCCACTTCCCAAAGCAATGTCAATCAGCTTCATGGTTCCATTTTAAGGTGTGAACAGAAAGTATTCTGGCCACATTCATCTATTCACTCTGCCCTGGTGTTCTGATACAGGGCTGCAAAAGCCCTTCACATACACCCTTGCTTTTCCACTACTCACCAGTGCTCTCCACATGCCACTTTCTGCTTCAGGTACTATGTGATTTGCAAAGTTTCTCAAGCTTTATTTTATTTGTGGTAATCAAAATAATCTTAGGATCCAGCAGGGTAAGTACTGACAAGTGGAATCGGTGTACCTTCCTGTTGCAGGTGAAGCACAGGTTGGGGATGGCAGCAACATCCCCAGCTCCAGTATCATAACCAAGAGCAAGAGAGGTCATAGCCAGGGAGTTGGGGCAGACTCCATACTGGGCCTTCACACGTGAACAAGTTTATGAGGAACGTCTAATTTCCTAGCACCTATCCCATGAAAGGTAGCTGTTATTGTTACCTTTCCCTTAGTTGTAGGCACTCAGTTAATTGTTTAAATTTGAACACACTGCATTATTAGAATCATGAGAAGTAAGGACAAATAATGTGTATTGCTTTTTGTTTATTCTCTCCCTGATTTTATTTTTCAAAGCCAATAATGTTGGCTCAATTATGTTTTCCCATTCTCTGATAAAATTCTTTTGTGTGTGTGTGTGGGGGGGGCAGTCGTGAGGCCTGAACTCTGGGCTTGGGCGCTGTCCCTCAGTGATTCAGCTCAAGGCTAGCACTCTACTACTTGAGCCACAGCGTCACTTCCAGCTTCTTTCTCTTTCTTTCTTTCTTTCTTTCTTTCTTTCTTTCTTTCTTTCTTTCATCCTTCCTTTCTTTCTTTTTGCTTCTGTGATGCTGAAGAATGGAACGCAGGGCCTCATTTATGCAAGGCAAGTGTTCTACCACTGAGCTACATTCCCAGCCTTCTGATAAAATTTTTGATGACATATCTTCTACTTTTTGTGTGTTTGTGTGTGTGTAGAGGGTGGGGTAAGTGCCCAATCATCATGGGTTTCAATTCAGGTTCTGGCTTCTGTTTGTGAGCATATTACTGCTCAAGACCATGGCTCTACTACATGAGACACAAAAAGCAGACAGGGGAATGCTGACCACAGGGAAGGAAATAGGAGCCCTATGGTCGAGGGAATTGAAGATGAATAAAAAGAGGACAGCTTAAAGGAAAGTGAATCGGGGTGCCTGAGTGAGGGAACAGGCCTCAAGAGTGTAGAGTTGGAAAGCCGATTTCGATTTGGAGAAGAAAGAAGCCATAGGCAGTGATAAGGAAGGTGTGTGTTTCTGGAGATTAAGTGAGTAGTAATGAGTGGAGTGTGGAACACATGGGGGAACCATCTTCACCAATAGAGGATGTCAACTGAGAACCAGAGGCAGGGACAGAATAGGAGGAGAGGAGGGAGCATGGATACGTTGAAGGGACACACAAGGCAGGAAGGCTAGAGCTCAGGAGAGAAGCCAACAGATTGCCAGAGAGAGGGAGGGCTACAACAGATCAGCCAGGAATGAAGAAGTGAAGAAAGATGTATTTGAGCAGGGAGGAAACCTCCAAGCACTGGCCGGGAGATAGAAGTGGCCCCAAAGACCAGGGTGTATGTAGCAGCAGGGGCCTACCAGGGCTGCAAGCAGGAAGGAAAGCCTAAGTGTTCTCCGATTCAGGCCTCCCTGCTAGGTGCAGTATTTGTAGCTTGTCTGCCCTGCACCCTCTGCTTCAGGGAATGCCTGGGATGGGGAACTGTCCCTAAACTGACCTTCTGGTCTGGCCATGCAGCTGTCTCCCACTTCCCTCCAAGAGCTGATTGCTAGCCAGGTGCCTTGCAGGCCATTGACAGGAATGAAGAGACAAGAGTAGAGTGCTGCTGGAGATACCACAGCCCAGTCAACTTGACAGTACAAGGTTCTAGGCCACTAAGTCCGCCCTCTGCACATCCAGACCTCAGGGTCCACACAGCAACCAGGACCTATGCCACAGAAACTTGAGTGCACTTTCCTCACCAGGGAGTCTTGGTTCTTTGTGTCTGTGTTTGTGTGTGTGTGTGTGTGTGTGTGAGAGAGAGAGGGGGGGGGAGTGAGTGTGTGCCTGAATGGATATCTTTATGTAAGTGTGGATCTAACCCTGTGGATTGATTGGGAGTGACATTCTCTGCTCTGAGTGTGTGTGGGTGTGTTTTCCAGTGAGGGATCCTGTGTGCATGCATGGCTGAATGTATATGCGAGGGTGTGTGGTTTGACAACGTGGGTGCTGAGTGTAAATGAGTGTGTGTCCTTTCTTGCCTGGAGTGTGTGGGGTTCCATTCAGATTGTACGTGAAGTCCATGAGCAATTGCCACTGAAAGCCAGCATTTACAACATAAGCCCCAGGCTGACAAGCAGCCTTACATGATGGTGATGATGCTGACAACGCTGATGAGCATCATGATTGTGATTGGGAACTGGTGTGCTTGAACTGAGGCAGATAGTTCATAGATCTTCCTAGTCGGGCTGTGAGCCCAGAGCCTCTTGCCTGAGTGTTTGTGATGAGGGTTTCATATGCCAGCGCCGAGGTCCCCATCTTAGGTTTGGGATAGATCCGTCCAAAAAGCCTTGACAGCATGGAGCAGTTGTGGAGGGACTGCCTCTCCTTGTCCTTAGAGGACAAGGTAAGCGAGGAGAAGAAGGTATGTGGGTGCTACTGTGCTGAGGCCCTTCTATGGTGGTTTACCTGCTGGTTCTTTTGAGTGGGCTGGTAATCAAGGAAGTAATTGTTTACAGTGATAGTGGAAGCCTGGGTGGCAGGGAAGGGTCGCAGTTGTTAACCAGAAGCTTCTTGCAATGCAAAGGGAATGGGGTAGAAGAGGCTGGGGGCAGGACCCCGTCCAGACAGAGGATGGATGTGCAGGGCTGTTTTCTGGCCTGCCGAGTACAGGCAGGATGCCCCCTAACCTGAGAAATTGCATGATTCAACATTTCAAATCTTTCCTGCAAGTTCTAGTATGGAGAGTGAATATTCATGAGGGATGTGCAGGGCAGATGCTGTTTGCCATCTCTACATGTTCCTAGTACTTGCGCACTTTAATCTGCCATTAGTATCTTTTGTCCCATTAGCTGTGACTTCCTTCAGATGGAAGCCATCCTGTTCATTTCAAAGCGAAGAATTACTAATTACCATATTGATTTCTCCTAGTGTAGGTATATGATGAATTTCTTCTAGGTGCCTCATGGTGCTTTGTAGGTAGATGGCTTTAAAGTCATTATTGAATATGTATTCAGTGAGCATAGGGTTTCTGTTACCTTGCTTTCTAAAGAAAATAAAAATGGCTTTTCAGGTGCTCTCACCTTTTGTACCCTCATGAATTTCCCTTCCCATGTTAGGCTTTTATTTTCAACAGATGAATTTCCCAAAGATGTACCCCAGGCTCATTGAGGACTGGCTTCCCCTTTCATGCAGCAAAGCCAAGTCCGCAGGGAGATTCCTGTCACCCATCCCAGCCTAATTAAAACGTCATGCATTCTTTTAATTTGCCTTCTCTGGTTCTGCCATCCTGTCATTGAGCATACATAAAAATTCAAACTTCTGGCATCTCATGAATAAAGTAACTCTTGGGCCAAAGTCCACTTATATGGGGGAATGTTGGGGAAGTGATTCAACAATAAGTCCAGGCTGGTCACCAGTGGGCTCATATTTGTAATCCTAGCTACTCAGGAGGCTGAGGTCTGAGCATCATGGTTCAAAGCCAGCCCTGGCAGAAAAGTCGTGAGAAAATTGGATCAAGTGGCAGAACATTAGTCTTGAGCTGAGTTTGAGAGACAATGTCCAGGCCCAGAATTCAAGCCCCACAAACGACAAAAAAGACCTTCAGCTTCTTGTTTGAGGGGCATCATTCCATTTCAGTGGCCATTGGTCAGAAGCCATTTGGGCGGTGCCACTTGCACACCTGTTGAGTCTTTGCAGTAGGTAGCATAAAAAGAATATATCAAAGGTATCAGACAAAAATTCCAGCAAATCAGCTGGTTTGCTGTTCAATGGTAGACTTGCTACCTCCCTGACTGTTGCTGCTTTCTGAAAAATGGGACTACTTTCAACAGACCATAGATAGTTGTTTTCAGTTGATTTCTTATAGAATTCAAGGAGACAGAGGAATCAGGGAACTAGTCTGTGATTGTAAGCTAATTTGATTCACAAAATAATTTGGAAATGATTTCTCTTTGCAAACAAGCCATTGGTAAAATGAAACCAGAAGAAGAGAGCAGAGAGGAAAAGAGTACACCAAGCATGTAACATCCTGAGTACCATCCTGCTACATAGCGAATGCTCAAGAAATGTCCATTGTCCTTAGTTCTCACCTTTGTTACAGCTATGCTAGAAATCTCTTGTGCAGAGTTCATAACTATTACAATTTTAACTGTTCCATAAATGCTATAACTCCAAGAACCTTTCTGCTACTTTCCCCTTTACTACTATTTTTTTTATTGCATTGTATGTCAGGGTACAAGGGGTTTCAATGAACAAGTCACTTTATGAGGACAATGCATCAGGATCAGTGTCATCCCTTTCATCATTCACCCCCATCTGGCCCAACCCTATGCATTCCTTCAATTTCCTTAACTCCACTTTCACAAAAGTACATTGGCTATTGCATTTCTCCACCTTTCCTCTCTCCATTGATCTGTCTCCTTACCCTTACCTTTTCTTGTTCTTTTCATTCTGGTAGTGGCAATCGATCCCAGGACATTGTACTTGCTAGGCAACTGCTTTGCACTGAACTACATCCAAACCCATCCTTACCCTTACCTTTCTTTATCATTCAACCTAACAACACATGGCTCAGTATCATGGTTTCCCCTTGTTTAACTGTAAGATAGTTGTTCAGAGGAGTTACATCACTGGGATCCTCAGCAGCATATACCATCCTTCAGTGAATCCATTTGTGGACACTTGCATATCGCTCTGTAAATGTTATTTGGACATTGTAAATTAGGTGTAGCTTCCACATATGAGAGAAAACATGAGACTTTTGTCTGTTGGAGCCTGACTTTATTTAACATGATTTCCCAGGTTCATCCATTTCTGTGAAAATGATATAATGCCATCTTTCCTAATGGGGGAGTAAAATTCTATCATATATGCACACTACATTTTCTGGATCCATTTTTTCCATTAAGGGCATCTAGGCTCTTTATATAACTTGGCTGTGGTGAAGAATGCAGCAATGAACATGGCTGTGCAATTGTCTTTACTGTATCCTGACTTGGAATCATTTGAATAAATGTTTAACAAATTTAGGTTTTGTGCTGAGAGATCATATTACCATACTCACATTATCAAATTGTGTAAAGCAGTGAGGCTGAGATTTAAGCTCCCATAGTCCAGCCTCAGAATCTTTCTACTTCTTTATTTTCTGTTGAACATGGGGCTTGAACTCTGGACCTGGGTGCTGTCCCTCGGCTCTTCAGCTCAAGTCTAGCCTTCTACCAATTGAGACATAACATCACTTCCAGTATTCTGGTGGTTTATTGAAGAATCTCACAGACTTTCCTGCCCAGGCTGGCTTTGAACTGTGATCCTCAGATCTCAGCCTCCTCAGTAGCCAGGATTACAGGCATGAGCCACCCGCACCCAGTTCTTTCTACTTCCTAAGTTTGAAATAGTACTACATGGTGCCATGTAACACTGCCAAAAAGAAAATTAAGTTGTTGAGCTGAAACAATTCTATAATTTTATATTAATTTTCCCTTTCATTTGTAAACCTGAGCAGACTCATTGCATTATATGCATAAAGGAGGAAAGTGAGGGTTAGAGATCTGAAATGATAGAGCTGGGTAATGGAAGTCTGGAAATTTTACATCTCATTTTGTTCAGACTTGTCATTTTATATAAAGGGCATTGTGTGTTGTGTGTGGTGTGTGTGTGTGTGTGTGTGTGTGTGTGTGTGTGTGTGTGTGTGTGTGTGCATGTGCACACGTGCACATATGCACATGCATGTGCATATGTGCGTGCAGAGAGGGTGTCAGTACTGGGGTTTGAGCTTAAGGCTTTTCATGAGCTTTTGTGCAAGGCTGTTTCTCTGCCATTTGGTCCATGCCTCCATTTCCACCATTTTGCTGTATAATTAGAAATAAGGGTCTCTCAGATTTATCTGCCTGGGCCATCTTGGAACAGTTTTGCTTAGATTTAACCACTCGAGTAGCTAAAATTATAGGTATTATGGAGAGAGAAGGCATCATTCACTCAGTGTTAATACGGTGTTAATAATTATATTAGGGCTAACCCGTACTTCTCCTTGGTTTGCATTGGTAAAAAACATGACCAGGTGTTAAGACATTGATTCTTTTACATTAGATATCATTGAGAGGTGTCAGGAATCCTAGAGGCACAAATCAATATGGACTTCTTGACTATATGCAAAAAGATGGTAGGCTGAATATTTTAGTCAGTTCATGCATCATTTTCTGTTATGGGCATCCTAGAATGGATTCCAGGAAGATATCTGAGGACTTCCTAAACAGTTTATGGAAAACTTACCTGAGCAGAACCAGGCAAATGGGGCCTTTTTCCCCAAAAGTGTTGAAAGAAGATTTTGAGAGGCTAATGGGGAAAGTGATTCTACTACGTGAAGCTCTCATCACTAGAGTGGAATAGCATCTCCTTGGGTCCAAGTCTCTGGGGAGTGAATAAGTGCGGAGCCCTGCAGTCTGACAGTAGACTCTGATTGCATGGAAGTGTGGCACTAGTTTCTGGAAGGATTTTTTATTTATTTATTTTTTGTGAACATACTGTACAGAGGGGTTACAATTACAGGGGAAGATAATGAGTACATTTTTTATTAAGCATTGCAGCCTCCTCCTTTGTTTGTGCTTCACATCCCTTTGCAGCCTCCCACAGCCCTTCCACCCAAACCTCCCCTCCGCCCCCACTACCCCGCAGGCACCAAAGTTGTAAAGTTCGTTTTCGACATGACAACCTGTACTTCTCATTGTTGCAACGGGGCCACCTGTATCCTTAAAGGACTTGTTTTTTCCCCCTCTCCTCTACAAATTATACCGACATCAAATATAGTGAAAGCAGGAGTTATACTGTGGGGGAGGGACATACAAAGCAGCAAAAAAATATTCTTATAAATGAGTTAGAAACAAATGCATGAAAGAAAAACACCTTTAAATACATATCTAAGGGTTCATTTTCCTAACATCACATTATCTGACCTTTTCTGCTTGACTCATACATATACTAAATATTGCAAATAAGGGAAACCAGAGGACCTATATTTCTTTGGGCTTGGCTTACTTCACTTAATATAATTTTTTCCAAGCCTTTCCATTTTCTAACAAATGGGGCCATGTCATTCTTTCTGATGGAGGCATAGAATTCCAATGTGTATAAATACCACATTTTCTTGATCCATTCATCTACTGAGCGGCATCTGGGTTGGTTCCATATCTTAGCTATAGTAAATAATGCTGCAATAAACATAGTTGTGCTGGTAGCTTTAGTGTGGTCTTGTTTGTAAACATTTGAATAAATGCCCCAAAATAGGAATGCTGTGTCATAGGGGAGCTCTATGTGAAGTCTTTTGAGGAACCTCCATACTGCTTTCCAAAGTGGTTGAACAAGTTTACACTCCCACCAACAATGAAGTAAGGTTCCCTTCCGTCCACATCCCCTACAGCATCTGTTGTTGTTAGAGTTCTTGATTTTTGCCATTCTAACTGGAGTGAGGTGGTATCTCAATGTTGTTTTGATTTTCATTTCTTTTATGGCTAGGGAGGTTGAGCATTTCTTCATGTGTCGATTGGCCATCCTTCTTTCTTCTTCAGAGAAGCTTCTCTTTAAGTCATTTGCCCACTTATTTATTGGGCAGTTGTTTCTTTGAGGATTTGTTGTTAGGGGATTTAATTTTTTACATTCCAAGTGTATTTTAGATATGAGACTCTTGTCCGTTGTATACCTAGAGAAGATCTCCTACCAATCCGTAGATTGATCAATCTATTGATCTTGCTAGCTATGTCCTTTGCCATGCAGAAGCTCTGAAACTTCATGCAATCCCATTTTTCCAAACTTTCTTTGATTTGTTGTGTTTCCAGGTCTCTATTAAGAAAATTTCGGCCTGAGCCAATGAGACCTAGGGTTTCTCCTATTCCATCCTGTAAAGTTTTCAGAGTGTCTGCTTTGACTCTGAGGTCTTTGATCCATTTGGAGTTGATTCTTGTGCAGCGTGATATATAAGGATCTAGCTTTAGTTTTCTACAAGTAGTTAGCCAATTATCCAGCCCCATTTACTGAAGAGGCTGTCTTTCTTCCATTCTATTGTTTTAGCTCCCTTATCGAAGATTAGTGCGCTATAGGTCTGTAGGTTCATTTCTGGATTTTCAATTCTATTCCATTGGTCCTGAGGTTTGTTCTTATGCCAGTACCAAGCTGTTTTGATTACTATGGCTTTACAGTAGAGTTTGAAATTTGGTATTGATATTAGTCCAGCAGTGTTCTTTCCATTGAGGAGCATTTTTGCTATTCGGGGTCTTTTATTGTTCCATATGAATTTTTGGATTGCCTCTTCTATTTCCTTGAAGAATGAGGTTGGAATTTTGATGGGTATGGCAATGAATTTGTAGATAGCTATGGGAAGCATTGCCATTTTTACGATGTTAATTTTTCCAATCCAGGAGCATGGGAGCTTTTGCCATTTTCTAAGTTCTATTTTGATTTCCTTTTTCAAGATTTTAAAGTTGTCATCATAGAGGTCCTTCACTTCTTTGGTTAAGTAAATTCCTAAGTATTTATTTTTTGTGAGGCTATTACAAATGGAGTTGCTTTCCTAATTTCAGCTACACTTTTCTCATTGTTGGCATACAGAAAAGCCATTGATTTTTGGGGGTTAAGTTTATACCCTGCTACTTTGCCAAAGTTTTGAATCAGCTTGAGTAATTTGGGAATGGAGTCTGTGGGATTCTTTAAATACATCATCATGTCATCTGCAAAGAGGGAGGGTTTTATTTCTTCTTTCCCTATTTGGATCCCCTTTATATTTGCATCTTGTCTTATTGCTGTAGCTAGGCATTCTAATACTAGATTGAAGAGAAGTGGAGAGAGTGGACATCCTTGTCTTGTTCCTGAGTTAATAGGAAATGGCTTTAGTTTTTCACGATTAAGTATAATGCTGGCTGTAGGTTTGTCATATATAGCCTTTATTGTATTGAGGAATGTTCCATGGATTCCTAATTTTTCCAAAACTGTCATCATAAACGGGCGTTGGTTCTTGTGGAATGCTTTTTGTGCATCTATTGCGATAACCATGTGGTTCTTATCCTTGCTCCTGTATGGGTGGACTTTTTTTATCCCCCAGTGAAACCATCAGAAATCATAATCATTACTTTCTCCAAAACTTGAACAACAGTTCCCTTCTTTCCTCTTCTATAAATGTAATCCATTCCAAGGATAGTTTTGAGATTCATGTTAATGTTTCTTGTTTTCTCTCTTCAGTGACACACTAATAGTGTTGATGATATTTAAAAAACCGTAATCAGAATTTATCAAATTCTCAGTCAAAGGAAGAAAAGATGCCAAGTTTGAGGCTGTCTTGAGTTCTGGCAGAAATAATATTTTTGTTCTTGGCTTGTGTGCTTCATCAAAGAGGCCTTGGAAGGCCCCTGGGCCAATATTTGCAGGAATCTAAAAGAAATATCCCCTGGTAAATGGATTTGTGTCCTACTTGTGAATGGTGTTGAGATGACGCCCCATTCACTGAGACCTGATTTTGTCTTTGTGGCCGCTTTTCTGTCTTGTTTACTTCAGTGTGTTTTCTGTTATATGAGTTTTGAGGTAGAGAAGTTCTGGGTGAGAGTGGGATGATCATGCAGCAGACTCTGGATTCAGCTTGCTCAGTGGGAGCAGTACAGAATTTTGGTAGGGATGAGCTGGGGGCTCATTAGTCCCCAACTCTGCCTTCAGTTTTTATGTTGTCTTGTCTTGTTTTAGAATTGATACCAGTTTTAAATGTGGATCCTTGGTGTTTGTGTTTATTTGTGTTTTTTTATTTACTTGAACATCTCTGGGGGGAATAAAAGTTCATGTCTTGGGCTGAGCCTGCTAAGTTCACCTCCTTGATTTACAGCAGTCAAGAGGTAGGGCATGGAAAAGCCTTAGGCTGCATTTTCTCCCTGTGGTGGCTGTCCAGTGTAGAATGCTTTCTGCCTGGTTTGGACTTTGATCTGGTCCTGACAGTGTAACCATTTATAAAGTGCTCTTCTCTAAAACTGGGTAATAGGATCAGGCCAGTTTAGTTTCAGGTGATCCCCCCAACCCCACCCCACAGCCTTCCTCCAACCGAAGGTATTCAAAAGGTCAATTGGTAAAATACCTGGCTCAACAAGCAAGCCCTGGAAAAGCATAGCCAAGAAAAAGTGCTTTGTTAGGGCTGGGAAGGTGGCTCAGTGGTAGTGCACTTGCCTTGCATGCATCAGCCCCTGGGCTCAATTCCTCAGCACCACATAAGCACAAAGAAAAAAAAAGCCAGAAGTGGTGCTGTGGCTCAAGTGGTAGAGTGTTCGCCTTGAGCTGAAGAGCTGAGGGACAGCACCCCTGCCCAGAGTTCAGGCTCCACGACCAGACCCAACCCACAAAAAAAGAAAAAGTTGCTTTGTCAAAGTCACATCTTAAATTTTTGTCATCTGTAAGAGAAAGATCGGCGAAAAAAATCTCTTGCTACTGAATTTCAGAAAATGTACATACAACTTATTTTCATTTTTGCATGCATTAAGATCTTTGTGTATTTTGGATGTGTGTGAACATGTTCACGATTAAAAATTGTCAACATGTGGTAAAAAAAAATTGTGTGAGTTTAAGTTTGAAATTCAAAAGGTTATGAGGTTTGGACATTACCAAATATTTTAAAAAATTATCACATTGTGGGGCTGAGAAGGTGGCTCAATGGTAGAGCGCTTGCCTTGCATGCTTGAGGCCCTTGGTTCAATTCCTCAGCACCACATAAGCAAAAAGAAAAAAGCTCGAAGTGGCACTGTGGCTCAAGTGGTAGAGCACTAGCCTTGAGGGAATTGCTTGGGGACAGCGCCCAGGCCAAGAGTTCAGGCTCCGCGACTGGACCCAAACACACACACACACACAAAAGAATTATCACATTGTTTGAAAAGGCTTTTTTAAGGATTCTTTAATTTGAGAATTAGAGAATCTGGTATTTTAAAATACGTAAGGCTGTTCACAGTGTAATCAAGTTATCTGGCTTAGCAAAAAGACATTGGCAATTTGGGATTTATTTCCCTCAGCTAAAATTCCGGGATAAGAATTAATAATTTATTTTTTTTTGGGGGGTCCGGTCATGGGGTCTGAACTCTGGGCCTGGGCACTGTCCCTCAGCTCTTCAGCCACAGCGCCACTTCCGGCTTTTTTCTTTTTTCTTATGTGGTGCTGAGGAATCGAACCCAGGGACTCATGCATGCAAAGCAAGTGCTCTGCCACCTTCCCGCCCCTTAATAATTTCAATGTAAAAATTTGCTTACCACCGCTATGAACTTTACCTGTCTGTCTAAAACTCCTTGGGTATTCCAGCCAAGAAAATAAAAAAGAAAGGGAAAAACAGCATGAGCTAATAGAAGACTTATCTTTAAGGGTAAGGGGTGAACAGGCAGAAGTGAAGCTTAACCAGGCCTGGGGAAGACCACACATGGTGGAAGAGGGCAAGCTGGCACAAAGGCACTTTACCTAACCCTAAAGAGGCAGATGGGAATTAGCCCATTCTATAGGAGGGGTGAGTGGCCTTTGTCCTCTCTTCCTTGCAGATGGACCCTGGAAACCTGGTGGTAAATTGAGTAATATGATTTGTATTGCTAGAACTGCCCCTTGGATGTATTAAAATTTTAAATAAAAGGTTTACACAGAGGGTTAAAAAGTTTATCTGTGTGATGCAATTTGGTTTCAATGCTATTCTAATATTGGATATGTGTTTAAAAAGACAAAAATGATGTTAAGTCTAGATGCTTGGTACAGTGCTGTTGATTGTAATTCTTGCATTAAGGAAAACTGTCATTTGAGTTCAAAAGTTTTCTAAGAGGTAATTCAGAATAAGTAAATGTATCTTATAAAACAAGAAGACAAGAGGCAATGGGTGTTACCTAGCCCCTCAAGATTTAATTTCTTTTGTTTGATTTTGTCCATCATGGGGTTTGAACTCTGGCCATGGGTATTGTCCCTCAACTCTTCAGATCAAGGAAAGTGCTCTACCACTTGAGCAACAGTGCCACTTCTGCATTTCTTGTGGTGAAATGGAGATTAGAGTCTCATGGACTTTTCCTGTTCAGGGTGGCTTTGAACTGCGATCCTCAGCTCTCATCCCTCTGAGTAGCTAGGGTTACAGACATGAGCCACCGGTGCCTGGCTTTCCCTTCAAAAGGCAAATGAAAATTAAAGTGTGAAGTTTTAATGTGGAGGTGAGAAGGCTGTCATTTACAATCTCTTGGAGGACTATGGAAAATCCTATATTGTTCAATTCCAAGGTGCAGAAATTATTGAGCAATCTCACACAAAAATTGAAGGCTTGAAAAACAGAACCAACTTCTCACAGAGACTGGGAGTAGAATAGTTGTACATGTGACAATTCGTAATAATTTTTTCAAAAATTTTATTTGATTACAAATTATATTGCTGTTATTTTGAAGTACAATGTGATGTTTCATGTTTTCATTATGCATTGCTTGCATATCAAACATCTGGAACGCATTTTTCTTTGTGTGATGTTGAAGGGTCATGAAAGATATTACATTAAGTGAAATATCCTGGTAGAGAAACACATTGAGCAATCTCACACAAACATGGAAGCTAACCAAAACAGAAGTAATTTCTCACAGAAGTTGAGAGTAGAATAACTATTAGCAGAAGCATGAGAGATTGGTCCATTTTGTCAGGACTCTGTTCAAGATTTTGGTCTTCTTGGGCTGGGAAGGTGGCTCAGTGGTAGAGCACTTGAATGCATGAGGTCTTGGGTTCGATTCCTCAGCACCACATAAGCAAAAAGAAAAAAGCCGGAAGTGGTGCTGTGGCTCAAGTGGTAGAGCTCTAGCCTTGAGCTGAAGAGCTGAGGAACAGCACCCAGGCCCAGAGCTCAGGCCCCACAACCGGACGCCCCACCAAAAAAAAAAGATTTGGTGGTCTTAATCCTTGGGTCAAATTGACTTTGAGTCAGTGTGGGATTGAGCAGTGTAAGGTACACCCGGGAGGGCTCCATTCAGATGACTACCCCCCACCCCGGCATCCTATACGTCTTCTACCAGTACGTGTGTGAACTATATAACTAGCATACCTGGAGTCAGTCGTCTACCCCTTCTCTGAGATCACATATTGGTCTGCCCCCTGGTCACTCCTCTCATCTGACTTGGGAGGGTCCCAGGCTCTGAGATCATAGCCACATATGAGGTGGCCACACCTGCCACAGATTTCCCCCACCTGACCACAACTTCCCTCACCTAGCCACACCTTCTCCTCAACCCTGCTTTAGATTAGACATGGCCCAGGGGTGATTTGGCGATTTCTAGCCACCTGGAATCCCCAATCTGGCCTGAAAAAAGAAGTTCAGAAATAAACTGTTCTTTGCCTGAATAACATGTGGTGTTCTCATTGACCATCTACCTAATTAACCTAACATGAAGATTTTCCAGTGTAGCAAGTGCTTAAACATCACAGAGTGATTATGTGGGCAAATACTTTCACTGAGAGCAGTCCACATAGAAAGAATACATCAGATAGAGAAAAGGGTGACAGGAATCAAAGGGTTGAGTTCTGGTGTCCTGGAATCAAATCAAATATGGAACCTATACAATGTATAGATTACTCTGTGCAAAGCTCCATGTTTGGAGTTGACTGTCTATGTTGTTCCAATTGGTTAATCACGGGGAAAGACAGGTGAGCCTTAAGTTTACTTTCTTTATGTGATTAAATAAGTTGCAAGTCATAGAGAACATCTACTGTTTCCTGTGATTTCAACCCTGCCCTGAGGAAAGATGAGAGCAAGAATTGAAAGTAAGAGATTTTGAACACTTCCTCAGATTCAATACACTCCTGACTGGTGGTAATGAGAAAAGAATCTAATTGGGTCCTGGATACAGAGCTCCCCCAACTCTTGATTCCTCTGCGTGATGTCATAGAATACAGAACAAAGAGCAATCTTAGTCTTAAATCTTTCTGCACCAAAGTGACTCTGGGAATACCAAAGCTAGATCTAGGGGACATACCTCTAGAGTGGCTTCTCAGATTTCCCATCTCTTAGGACTTTGATAGGAAACTTAGAATGTCCCAACTACTCACAAATGTGACACTTGGCTCTGACTGAAGGTTGGAATAGAAGGCAAGACATGCCTCATTTCATCACTGTGGTGACAAGTCTGTTCCCAGATGGGTGTGTGAGAAGCTTCATGCTTCAGTGATAGGGCTTCTGGCTCTGAATGGCTTTGATGTCTTTCAGGACTCTTCTCTCCCTTCCCTGCAACTGGTCTGTTCCCTGGTTTGCAGACAACAGCACCATCTGTGAAGAGCAGGATCTATCCTGCTAACCACTTCCCTCTTGCCCCATTTTCTTTTTGAGTTAGAGTCTCTGCTATCATTCTTAGGCTGCTTGGAGGGAAGGGCGTTTTCCTCTGATGTTTTATCTCTGTTCCTAAGGCAAGAGCAGCCAGAAATCTTTGCTAGGCATGCTGGGAACACAGTAGTATGAACTTTCTGTGCAGCCTCCTCTGGCAGCTCTTACATACCAGGCCCCATATCTCCTAGGCTTCATTCCAGGCTCATTGTAGCCCCACCTCTTGCTAACCCTGCAGACTCTGTTCTCATCCTGGGGCTCTGGAGGGCTTTTGCTTTACAGCTGTCTCTTCATAGCCCGTCAGGAGTGAGAAGCAGTTGAGGGCAGCCACTGAAGTATGGTGTGAGGTACTGGGAATGGAGCTCCTCTGCAAGAAGCAGAGGGGAATGGAAAGCAGGGTGGCACTATGTCTCACTGCACATTGGCAGAAGAGACTGAGATGGTCATGTTAAACTTGACCTCCTCTTTACAAGGAAATTGGGAAGGTTTGTGACATTTGGGTATGGTTAAAAACTGCAGGTGCATTGATTTAGTTTTCACAGGGCTGGCACTATCTTGTTTTAATATATCTTTTATCAGAAAGTAAGTGACCATAACTTCATCAAATGTTCTATGAAGTACCAATGTGTAGGTCTGAACTTTGTTGGATCCCATGAACCACATTCTGGTGACAATTGTTGGATCTTGTTGTCAGTGGCTCACCTGGACACAGACAGCATTCGACAACTCTACCATTACCTGGTGTGTATCTGGCCTCTCCTGTGGGTCTATAGTTAGCAGTTGTGAAAGGATGTTACGTCCTTTTGCTGTCAGGTGATATGGTACATAATACCTGCCCTGTATTATTTGTATACATAGCTGGTTGGAAGTGGTCCCTTTAAATGGGAATTTTACTATAATCATAAAAACCAAGCTGGTGACCAGGCCCCAGAGATCCACCTTGAAACCTGTTGCAGGTATATTTCAGGGGCATGGAAGATGTAGGCATCACACATTTCTGTGAGCAACTACCCTGGGGCAAGCTTCAGGCTTAACCAAAAGTCATTGACTTTAATATTGCCATTTTCATCCAGTAGGATGTTGTCAGGATTTAGGTCAAGGTGTGCCATCTTATTCAGATGAAAGTACTGCACAGGAGTTACTATCTGCTTCAGAAACCTGTATTAATTCTCAAATAGGTGGCATGATACTCTGATCCACATTTACAGGTTTCCCTTGGTGGCTATTTCTATTATCAGGTACATGTAGGGGTGATTCAGAGCCCTAACAATGTCCACCTCTTTTTCCACAGCATAGGGTAGTTTTCCCTCTCCAATATTTTCACTGCTACCTCTCTGTCTTCCCCATAGCTGCCATCGACAATGTACATGCTATACATGGTATTGGCTTGCAAGGATCTCCTCTTCCCTGGAGGAGAATGTAGTGTATTTGTTGTCATTTGATTCCATTTTCTTGATGGTATGTCAGGGAATCAACCTTAACCAAACTTAGCTGATTAAATATGATGCATAGTAAATCTTAACTATATTTAGCTAAATAAATACAGTAGGTAGCAAATCATAATTAAAATTAGCAAAATCAATGTGCTGGGTATCAAATCTTAAGGAAACAGCTAAATCAATTCAGTAGTAGTATATCTTAACTGAAATTAGCACAATCTAAACCACATAATAACAGAAATCTCCAAACCCACAAAACACAGCTAAAAAAGTATCAACCTAGCTCTGACTTAGTCCAGTATTCATCAAAGGAGATCTCTCAGCATTGCACAGTAACTACCTACCTTCTGGAACCACTGTAGGGACCTCCCAATGGCATGTGAGATCAGTGAGGAAATCGACCAATCCAGCTGGACTCAGTGACATCAGGGAAGAATGGGCTAATTACAGTCAGGGTCTAGCTCTTAGACCTTGAGGACTATTGTTATTGACTTCAGGTGGGTCAAGGTGGATGACTATGTTCACCAATTGGCAGTGTTTTGGGAACCATGGGGACAGTGGCCAAACACCTCTCTCATTCTTCAGAGATGTGGGATCCTAGGAGCTGCTCCTGCACAGACACTAGCCCCAGGATCCCAGTGCAAAGACCTCAGTCTTGTTGTGGGTAGGTCCTGGGACTTGATCCAACAAGCTGTGGACCCATGGTACACCACAATGAAGTTCTAGGCACACCGTAGCTTATCAGAGACTACCAGAGTGATATCCAGATTAAAAATTAAACCCTGATTCTTTATGTTTGGTGTCATACTATTTTATTTAAAAAAACTCAAAATCTCGGGCACACCACTTGAGGAAATGATTTATTAAAAGTAAAAGGCTGTAAGAATATACAAGATGAAATCACAAAGCAAACAAACTCTCAGAGTAAGAGAAACTTCAAACCTATATCTGAGGTACAGGAGGTATTGCTAAGAAAGGATACATTGTGATAAATATGGCCAAGAAGTAGTCAACCATGCATGGGAGAAGGGAAGTCAGGAGGTGAAGTCAGGTGCAGGCTGCCTTTCTCTACCTTCTGTGGATTTCCATCATTTGCATGTACATTTCTCACCTTTTATGCAGGATTTCCTGCACGGGGACCACTGGGTCACTGGGCCTTTCTCTATTCTCTCTCACTTCACTTGGTGGTGGAAATATCCACTTCCACTAGGAGTTACAGGCAGTTAATACCATCTATGAGAAAAATAATTTATCACATGGTTCTTGATTTGTAATCAAGAGGCAGTGGATTGGTAAGTCTAAATTAATGAAAGTCAAGGCCTAGTGGAGTGGGTTCAAGTGGTAGATCCTCTGCCTAGTGAGAGGGATCTAGTTTAAAACTAGAGATTCTACATTTGAAACATAGAACTTCTCTTTTAAAAATATGTAACTAGTCAGGGGTCAATGGCTCATTCCTATAATCCTAGCTACTCAGGAGGCTGAGATCTGAGGATCATGATTCAAAGCCAGCCCATGAAAGAAAGTCCATGAGACTCCTATCTTCAATAAACCACCAGAAAACTGGAAGTGGCACTGTGGCTCAATTGGTAGAGCACTAGCCTTGAGCTGAAGAGCTCAGGGACAGGGCCCAGGCCAAGAATTCAAGCCCTACAATCAACAACAACAACAACAAAAAATATGTAACTAGTTATCATTTATAGCTGTTGTTTTATAACAGTAAAGCCCTATTCAGATTTACCAGCATGCCCACTTCATTGCTTTTGTTTCAATTTTTGTGGATTTGAGAAGGCTACTAAGATTGAATTTTTTACCTTTTTGCTTTTATTTAGCTTTTCTTTTGGGAAAGATTCAGGCCGGGGAGGGGGCTTGTTCCAGTACTTGAACTCAGGGCATACATGCCATCCCTAACTTTTTTTTTCCCTCAAGGCCTGTCCTCTATCACTTGAGCCATAGCTCTACTCTGGCTTTTCGTTTTGTTTTGTTTTGGTGGTTAATTGGAGATACTCTTCAAAATTCAGAATCATGAGTAGCTAGGATGACAGGCACCCAGCTATTGGTACTCATCTTGGCTCTCATTTTTGAGGAAAGTTTTTGTCTTTTTTAATTTTTTTAATTTTTATTTTTTTCAGGAGTGGAGTTGAACTCAGGGCCTGGATACTGTCCCTGAGCCTCTTTGTGGTCAAAGCTAGTGCTCTACCACTTGATTTTTGTGTGGATAATTGGAAATAAAAGTCTCATGGGGACTTTTCTGCCCAGTCCGGCCTCGAATTGTGATCCTCAGATATCAGCCTTCTGAGAAGCCAGGATTACATGCATGAGCCACTGGTGTCCAAATTTTCTTCTTTTGGAAAGGTTGGATGATACTATTTACTTTAGCACTTTAACTTTGTTGCTCTTGCTGTCTGCTGTTCTCCTACATTTCTAATGGGAAATTGGTCATAATCTCATTGAGGATCTCTTGTGTATGATGACTTATGTGTATGACTCTGGAGGTTCTCTGTCTTCAACAATTTAATTACAATGTAACAGTGAGGATTTCTGAGTTTATTCTACTTGAAGTTTGTTGAGTTGCTAAATTCTTTTGTATGCAGGTACATGCTTTAAATAAAAATTGGGAAATTCACTTTGACTTCAGGGACTTTAAGAATGCATATATTTGTACCTGGTTCATTATTTTTATGTCTATTGTGTTGATTTGTTGTAGACACTGTAAATGCAACAATGAGAAAAAAAGAATAGCTTTATTTTTGAAGGTTAACACTTTAGTGAGAGTGGGGTTAGAGAATGTGTATACATACACATACATATTCCTGCTTCAAACAAGCTCTCTAGAGGAGTTTGAGAACCAGTAGCTAAGGTAAGGCCCATTAGGCTATGGTGGGGAATTTATCTTTTATTCTGAAACAAGTTCTTAAAGGTTGGAGGTTGGAAAGTGACTTAATTTGGTTTAAGAAACATAAAAACTGGGTGCCAGTTGCTCATGCCTATAATCACAGCTACTAATGCAATTGAGGTTAGCGGATTGTGGTTTGAAGCTGGTCCAGGCAAGAAAGGCCATGAGACTGTTTTGTGAGTCGTGGGGCTTACCACACACCAAGAAGTGGAGCTGTGGCTCAAATTGTAGAGCACTAACTTTGAGTTAAAAAAAAGCTCAAGGACCTGATGATGGTGGTGGCTCATTCCTGTAATCCTAGCTACTAAGAAGGCTGTGATCTGAGGATTGGGATTCATAGCCAACCAGAGTAGGATAGTCAGTGAGAGTTTTATCTCCAGTTAACCACCACAAACTCTGAAGTGAAGTTGTGGTTCTAAATGGTAGAACAATAACTAGCTTGGAACAGAAAAGCTTAAGGATAGTGCCTAGGCCCTGAGTTAAAGGCCCACAGTTGACAAGACAAAAAGAAACACAAACAAAAACACAAGGACAGCATCAAGCCCTAGCTAGGATCAGCATTACAAAAACAAATCATTTTCAACATTCCAACAAGTGACTAGGATGTTCAATAATTTTCCCAATGTCTTTCTGCCAGTGAGGAGCAAAGCTAGGATTAGTTGGATGGCAGTGGTGGTGACTAATGCCTGCAATCCTAGGTTACTCAGGAGGATGAGATCTGAGAATTAACATTCAATGCCAGCTCGGACAGGAAAGTCTGAGATTTTTTTTATTTCAAATGGTCAACTAAAAACCTGGAAGTAGAGCTGTGGTTCAAGTGGTAGATCCCTAGGCTTGAGGATAAAACACTGAAGGATAGGCCAGACCCTGAGTTAAAGCCCCAGGAATGGAAACAAACTATGAAATCAGGACCAGACAAGAGTGTCTGTAGCTCTGTGGCTGACCAGGAGAGGATGCTGTAGAGTCATGGATTGGGCGAGGAAGCACACTGCTGCTTTTCCTCCCTATGGGCTGACCCAGAGTCCTGAGTGACAAACAACAGGCTACAGCTCAGTGACCAAGCAATCCCAGCTGGCTTGGTCACCTGCTCAAAATCAATCCTGGCAGTTCCTGGACATCATCTGCAACTCAAATCCAGTGAACATTTGGAATAGAAATCACCCCCAAGGGCTGGGAAGGTGGTTCAGTGGTAGAGCACTTGCCTTGCATGCGTGTGGCCCTGGGTTTGACTGCTCAGCACCACATAAGCAAAAAGAAAAAAAGCCAGAAGTGGCACTGTGGCCCAAGTGGTAGAGCACTAGCCTTGAGCTGAAGATCTGAGGGACAGTGCCAGGCCCAGAGTTCAGGCCCTATGACCGGACCCATAAAAAAAAAAGAAATCACCCACAAGCTAAGGCATTTCAACATGTTCCCACCAGCTTTATTGGACAACATCTCCTAGATAGAGTTGAAGAGGAAAGAAAGAACTTGTCCAGGCTCAAGTAGACACTGTCCAGAATCTGAATTGCAGTGGAAGAATGACTCTGAGTTGGAGGCTAGAAATGAAATTCCCAAGCATTCCAGAAGGGAAAGGCAATGCCCCAGCTTGATTGGTTCATGACATTTGTCTGGATGTTCTGGTGCCACTCACTCCACTTCTCTACTTTCCAGTGTGTGATTGGGGGAGGGAGGGTGCATACACACATTGTCTTTCTTGTTCACAGCAATCCTGGGGCTTGAACTCAGAATCTGGGTGATGTCTCATCTATTTTTGTTCAAGGATAGTGCTCTACCACTTGAGGCACAGCACCACTTCCAGTTTTCTGGTGGTTAATTAGAAGTAACACTCTGAAAGACTTTCCTACCCTTGCTGGCTTTGAACCAATGTTCTCAGACCTCAGCCTCCTGAGTAGCTAGGATTACAAGCCTGAGCCACCAGCTACTGGCATACTTAAAGATTCTGGCTAAGCAGATCTCTCTGTTGCCAGCCTGGAAATCATACCATTACAATCATCCTCACTTGGCAGAAAAAGAAATGGGGGCTTAACCAGGCAGGGACTCATCTCAGAAAGAACTATAGATCAATTTCTTTGATGAACATTGATGCAAAACTTCCCAACAAAATGTTGGCCAATCGATGGACTGGGAAGGTGACTCAGTAGTAGAGCACCTGCCTTGCATGCATGAGGCCCTGGGTACAATTCCTCAGCACTGCATAAGCAGAAAAAGCTGTAAGTAGAGTTGTGGCTCAAGTGGTAAAGCGCTAGCTTTGAGCTGAAGAGCTCAGGGACAGTGCTCAGGCCCAGAGTTCAGGCCCCATGACCAACAGCAACAACAAAAAAACTTGAAAAGGTCGTCCCTGATTTATTTGTTTACTTGTTGGACATTTATTTATTCAATAAAACAGCAAGATCAGCATAACTAGAAAAAAAGCAGATGTAAGTTGGTCATACCATATAGGCCTCACAGGCTGTAAGGATTTTTATGGATAGTAAATGTAAAGGAAAGCCACAGGTGGTCCCCAAAGTTCATCTGAGTTTCATATGACAGGATGACACTGTTAACATCAGTCTGCTCAATATAAAAGACATATAATGTTATTGACACCGTTATTCACTATAGTCAAAACATAGAAACAACCCAAATGTCCACTGATAGATAAACAAAATGTGGTATATCCATCCAAGGTAATATTATTGAATATTAGAAAGGAATGACATTCTGACCCACTCAATAACATGAATGAATCTATAAAATATTGCAAGTGAAATTAAGTAGATATAAAAAACTATAATTTATGTTTCCACATCCATGAGGTATCAAAAAATAGGCAAATTTTCTGGGTAACCGTGGCTTACACTTATAATATTAGCTACTCAGAAGGCTGAGAACTAAGGATGGAGGTTTGAAATCAGATTAGTGCCAGACACTACAATTTGTAAGAAATGAGAGGTGTGTGAGAAGAGCCAATATGAGTTTAAGACACTATTGGGGGGGCAGACCTGCCAGGCTGCTCTAAGGAAAAATGGAGGAATTCTCATGGGACATATGGGCAGTCATAAGTCACTTTAAATAGAATATGGGAATTTTTTGGGTAGGATCAGTTCTGAGAAGAGGTGTTGTGAAGGTGTTACATGGACTAGCTACTCTGTCTCCTGAGTAGCTAAAATTAGAGGCACTACTGCCCAGTTTGATTAACTCTTGCATGTCATCCCCAGAAATGTGGAGTCAGCCAAGGTGACCCAAGCCTTCAAAGTTTTGTTATAGGTGTTAAAACCAAGCTGTGATGTCAGAAAAACTGACCCCTTACTGTTTGGCCTGGAGATAGAAGAAATGGAAGGCGAGAGTCATCAGGATGCTTGTCTAGGGCTGGGCTTGGTAGGTCACCATAATCAGTGGTTGGGCTGGAGAGGCAGAGAATCAAGAGGGCACTGTGGAGTATGCCAGAGAGGAGGGTGTCGAAGAAACATTTCAGGAATGAGTACTGGAGCAAGCCCAGATTCTCTGTGCTTCAGCCTTTCTTCAGAGCCCTTACCAAGGTAATGCACACATTTCACTGTCTTGAGTAACTGCACGTTTGTTTAATGTTTCAGTCCTCACCCCCCATTTCAAGTCCCAGGGTTTTGTACTGCCTGCACATCTTCCTGAATCCTGGCACACATGGGTGCTGGCTGATGCTTGCCAAATAGGACTGAATGGAGACAAACCCTGAATTTGAGGTTTCAGGAAGGGCTCAGCCTATGCTGAGTGTCCAGTGGATATGTGTGGGACTGGACCTGTGTGAGGAAGGAGCCTGTAGATAGGCTTTGTTAGGCATGGCAGACAGGTGTCACAGGCTGGTAGGCACTGACTCTAGTCTGGATTATGTATAGGAGTGAACACACCTAACACCTAGTATCTTCTACACAAGGAAACCTAGGAAATCTAGGTCTTGTGGGCAGAATTGCACAGGGATTACAGTGAGGACCTCATTTCACCCCATAGGACACTGAAAGAATCCATTCTAGCCATGCCAGGGGACCACGCAGAGGCAAGCACATACAGGACAAGGATTGTTGTAAAGAGATTGATTAGTAGGGCCATGTTGCCCACAGGCTAGGGAGCAATATGGCATCTACTCCTATATAGGTGATAGTTCATAACTCTGGGGCTAGTGGTAGAGGAGGTTCTCTGTAGGTGGGGGTAGATCTGGGCAGAGAGTGGGAGTGGCCAGCTATTCTGGTGGAAACTCTAGTGCTGGAAGGAGCTCAGCTCTGGGTGGAGCTGGAGGGCTATGGGTTGCCCCAGGAAAGGCAGTGGGAGCCGCTGAGTATCTGAGGAGGGAAAAATGCCAGAAAACACTGAGATCCCCAGTTCAAATATGGTCTGGTTGTCCTCAGGGCCCTGCCAAGATGAGTGGGGTGTCCCAGACTCCAGGGGCTGGGAATGGCAGGGATTGAGCACTATCTGCAAAGCCCAAGGACTCCTCCAACCATAGTTTGTAAGCAGCAGCAGAAGAGGGCCAGGATCGGATTCTGGAGTGCACTCAACCACACCCAAACAGAGGCCTCTCACCAGCATGTAGCAGGCACCATTTAGTGCCCTACAACTGAAATCTGCTTTCTCACTGTCCGGTGGGCAGGGGATCAGTGGAGGAGCTGGATACACTATTGCAGGGATGGAGGGGGTATCTCTGAGGTCGTACCCTTAGGTGGCACCCAGACAGACTGAAACACTCCAAAAGAATGTGGAGGTCAACAAATATAGGCGTTTTCTCTAGCAATTGTAGAATAGAGAATCGTGGATCTGATGGCTTCACAGTGTCCAACATTGTTATTGTCAGCAGCAAAATCCCCCCATGACAGTGAGTCAGTGGTATCTTCTGGCTTACAACCTGGGGAGAGGCTGAAGTGCTTGGGACTTGGGGCCGGGATGGTGCTGCAGCTGCCTATGTTTGGTGAGTTGCTGCTTCTGCAACTGGGGGTCTTCTGGTGGGTGCGGAGCAGGGCTGCGGGGGCAGCGGGGCTGCAGGGGTCGGTGGAGTCAGATGAGGCAAGGCAATGGTGACTGGCTCTGAACTGGCGGAAGAAGTAGGGGCTTCTGCAGACGGGCGCCTTGGTACTGGAGGCCCTGGTCTTTCTGCCCAACCTGGGGCTGTGGGCTCTGGACCACCAGCAACAGGCCGATGGCACCTTGTGGCCGGGGAGGTGGGATGGGGGGGGGGGGAAACAGTAGCTGTGCTGGTCTCCATAGCCCATAGCCGATCAGTTGGGTGCTTTGGTGCTGTGCGGCCTTTTCCCCTACCCAACACTGGTCTGCAGCTCCTTTTTCCTCCTCCTCTGGTCGATGTCCTCAGAGCAAGCACCAGAAAAGTCTGTGCTTTTTCCTGTTTTTTGGTTTGTTTCCCAGATGGAGTACCTTGAGGCTCTGAAGACAGAGATTAGACCACTCAGTAGTCAGAATTAGAACCCAGGGCCCTTGGTGTCCCAGTTTGGGACTCTTATTTCAAATTTCCATACTTTACAGTCAGGCCTCCTTTCTGTTTCCCTCTTCTGTCCCCTGACCTTATCCAGTGTTCTCTTTCTGGGGAGTACTCTTTCCACATATGCCTGTATCCCAGGGTGTGATGCCTTCTGTAGGACTGATTCCCTCATCATCTTTGCTTCCCTCCCTCATTCCTACCTGCTGATCCTGTTGTTTCTACTCAGGTCAGTCCCTTTCCCATTTTACCATTTGCACAGAGACCCCTGGGCCTCCCTGCTTCTCTTTCCCTATTCAGCTTTCCCCATCCTATTTCTTTCTCGGATCCTGTGAATTTCTTGGGGAGTGAGTGCAAAGATCCTCTTAGAACTTCAAGTCCTCTGGATTGGGGGGAAAGGTGAGTTCCTGGTTCTTGAGGTATTTGCCACCTTTGACTCACCAGAAGTATAGAGGTATCCTAGTGGAAGGATCCCCCAAAATATCCCAGAATGCAGTTCCCTGAGAGAATATACATTCCACTCTCCTCTGAACTGAAGGGACATAGAATTGTTTGCATTCCAAACTGTGATCATATTTGTTTCTGCCTCTTTGAAACTTAAATGAGTACATACACTTGGACTAAATTAGTTTTTTCTTTGTGTGTGTGTTTGTGCATGTGTGTGTTCAGATTCTGGGTTTTGAACTCAGCATCTGGGTGCTATCTTTTAGTTTTTAATGGCCAGTGCTCTACTGCCTGATCCTCAGCTCCACTTCTGGCATTTTGGAGGTTCATTCTAGATAGGAGTCTCTTACAGACTTTCCTGCCTGAGCTGGCTTAGATTCTCAGATCTCAGCCTTCTAAGTAGCTAGGATTACATATGTGTATCACTGGCACTTGACTTTGACCAGCATTTTCCTGCTGAGTTACATTGCTTCAACTCTCTCATCTCCTGGTAAATCTATGCATGCTTGAATTGCTTCATATAGCAGGACATTTCCGATATACTTAGGGGAGAATTCCTGGTCCCATGGGAAGGGGGTAATTCATGTAGCATGGTCAGATATGACTGATTGTTGGCTGGAACATGGTAGACTTATACCTTTCTGTTCTTTTCATGGTTAGACACAATCATATGATTACAACATGTCAGTATGTAGTCTGAGTTCATTTCCCTTTGCGTGTGATCTTAGGGAAGTGTGTCAGAACAGACTCTGCTCAGTGGCCTCTGTCCCTCACAGGAAGAACAGAAGCTCCTACGGACTCAGCTTGAACTTATATTATAAGTAGAAAAAAGGCCAGGCTGTTTGTCAATGCAGCATTACTTGGCTGGTATTGACACCTTTTGGTGCTTTGAAGGCAGAATCTCCCACTGATTGTACTTTAGGGGTCTAAGAGAAGGTCATATGAAACAGGTACTGAAGAATCTCACCAGTTCTCCTTCATTAAAACCTTATTACAGGGGCTGGGAAGATGGCTCAGTGGTAGAGCATTTGCCATGCATGCCTGAGGCCCTGGGTTCAATTCCTTAGCACCACAAAAGCAAAATGAAAAAAGCTGGAAGTGGCACTATGGCTCAAGTGGTAGAGTGCTAGCCTTGAGCTGAAGAGCTGAGGGACAGCGCCCAGGCCCAGAGTTCAAGCCCCACGACTGGAACCAAAAAAATAAAAAAACACCTTATTACAGCCATAAACCAGTGGCTCACATGTGTAATCAATCCTTGCTGCTCAGGAGGCTAGCAATCTGATGATTGTGGTTCAGTGCCAACTCAGGGTAGGAAAGCCTGTGACACTTTTATCTCCAATTAAATACAAGAAAAGCTGGAAGTACACCAGTGGCCCAAGTAGTAGAATGTCAGCCTTGAGCAAGAAAGCTCAGGGACAGCCCTAGGACTGGCACACACACACACACACACACACACACACACACACACACACACACACACACACACACACACACATACACACACACACACACACAAACACACACACACTTTATTGTTAGCTCATATAATGGTCCCAACAACCATATAAGTAAGGTATCTTCATTTCCATATTACAAAGGAGGAAACTTTCTGGTGAGTCAGTGGCATCAGACTATTCTCTGCCCCTGTCCCAGTATCTTTCCTTGGAGCAACACATGTGACCCAAGAGAAAAACAGGCTAGTGACATTCTGTATACTTGTATGTGGGCTTTATGAATGTGTGCATGCATGTGCATGCATGCATCATTCCTAGGCCTTGAACTTTGACCCTGGGTGCTATCACTGAGCTTTTATTCTCAAAGTTGGCATACTTCCACTTTGCCACAGCTCCACTTCTTGGTCTTTAATTCTTCATTGGAGATAAGAGTCTTAGAGACCTTTCTGCCCAAGCTGGCTTTGTACCATGGTTCTCAGAACTCAGCCTCCTAAGTAACTAGGATTATAGATGTGAACCATGGGCATCAGGCATAGATTCTTGAGTCTTCTAGATAATTCTGCTTAAGTGAGCTTAGTTTCCCCAGTGTGAATGGTTTTAATAATGTTTGATCCTAGGCCAATTGAAACATGTACCTTTTCACAGTGCCTGGCTGGTGTTTCAGTATAGGACTAACTACTCTGCCTGCAATTATAGTTCTTGAAAAGGATAACTAAGCCAGGTGTTGGTGGTTCACCCTTGTAATCCTAGCTAGTCAGGAGGCTGAGATCTGAGGACTGTGGTTCAAAGTTAGCCTAGGCAAGAAGCACTGTGAGACTCCAATCTCCAATTAACTACCAAAAATCTGGAAGTGGAGCTGTGGCTCAAGTGGTAGGATTCCAGCCTTGAACAAACCAGCTCAGGAACAGTGCCCAGAGCCTGAATTCAAGAAAACAGAAAGGCGGGGGGGAGGGTAGGAAGGATGGAGGGAGGGAGGGGACAAAGATCTGGGCATCAGTGACTCATACCTCTAATCCTAGCCAGAAAACCAGAATTTGAACTGAGTCTCAGTGATAGAAAGATATTCTTGAGAGAAAACGTTCAATGACAGTGTAAGCTGAAAGACTGACCAAAAAGAGAGAGGAAGGAAGGGGGAGAGGGACGAAGAGAGGGAGAGAGCGATGGAAAGGAAAGAACTATTTCCAAAAGCCAAGTGAAATAGAAGCTGCTAGGTATCTGAGAATCTACAGAGAGCCAGGAGCCAAACTTGAGTTTTTTAACCATTTGTCTGGCTGGTGCTGAATGTCAGATTCCCCCTACAGAGCCCCTGCTGTACATTAGTTCAGGCCTACTGAATCCTGCTTGGGCTGGGCCCTGGGAAGGAAGTGCTAGCCTTTGCTTCTCTTGTAAAGACTAAGAGGAGTTCCGGGAAGATGGCGGAGGAGAAGCTGGAATCTGAACAAGCTCTCGCATAGAAAGGAGTTTTAGAGTTCCAGTGAACAGTCCTAAGCCAGAGAATCACACCAAGTGTGTCATCACAGGACAGAGAGTTAGACAAGAGAGGGGAAGCCAAGGAAACGCAGCAGCTGCCGCTCCGGCGGCGGGGCCCCGGCGGCGGCGACCACCCCCGCGGAGACATACCTGAGACACAGAGAGTCGGGGACGAAGGAGCCAGACACAGCGGACGAGCAGATTCTACTCAACACCAACAAGAACCGACAAGGAGCGAACATCTTCATCCTGCTGTTTGCAGACCAGAGACGACCCAGGATCCAAGACTCAGTGTGAGTACAAGCCCGACATCCTCACTCCTCAGGGAGCAGAGGAGGGAAGGCCACCCCTCCCCCCCCAGCAATGGTGATCTCCATCTTGGATACCGACAAAGTTCGGAGGAGCTGCTAGCTCCAGCTCAGGCCTTGGAATAAAAATGAGTCATTTAGCAGGTCACAAGAACTTAACGGTGAAGTGACCTGCCAGACTCAGCTCCATCCAGGGAAAAGCCACCCAGCTCAGGCGCCAGCCATCGGAGTGCCTTACTTCACTGGGTAACCAGAGCCAGAGGCTGCCCCTCCCTCTAGCAGCCTCGACAATCAATTGAAAAACAGAAACCCTGAGAATGGCTCCAGGCCGGGCGCTGTGAGCTTTATCACAAAATAGCCCCAGGGAAAAGCTACTGTTTACTGAAAGGCCTCAACTCTACCCAGAACCTAGCCTCATCACCACATCCCCCTCTTTTGTGACTCTCAAAGCAGACCACCCTCCCAGAAAACTAACCTGGGAGGGGGAATCTCAAAATCTTGGGTAAAGCAGAGCATTTTTCTGCCTCTTCCAACCAACCGACTTAAGAAACCAATCAAGCCACAGGACATCAAGCTGACCAGAGACTCCAACAAGAGACTGGTTGCAGACAAAAGGGAGATACAGGATTCTTCCCACTCCTCCCCCCCCCAAAAAAAAATCAAAAGACTTTTTTTTTTTTTCTCTTTTTTTTTCTTTTTTTCTTCTTCTTCTTCTTTTCTTTTTTTTGCTTGTTTTTTGTTTTTTGTTACCTTATATATATATATATATATATATATATATATATATATATATATATATATATATATATATATATATATATATAAATTTTTTCCCTTCTAAAACTTTTATTAATCTTTAATTTTTGCCTCTTCTGAAAAAATAATTGTTTTCCAGTAACCTTTTTTTTTTTTTTCTCATCTTATAATTTTTATTTTAGGAATACGTGAATAAGAGTTTTCCTTTCTTTTCTTGTCTTCTTTCTCTTTTTCTTTCTTTCTTAATTATCTTTTTGTTTTTTATCTAGCTCTACTGAACTTCTGATCTTTTCTTCTCCCGTTCCCATCCTCAAAGCTTTTCACATCTCCTCTATGTCCCTCCCCTTCTCTGAACATATTCACATTCCACTCTAAATAGACGGTCTTTTAACCTCTATAATAACATTAATTTTTACGTTTCTATTCTTTTTCTGGTCTCTCTTTATTCCCCTTTCCGTCTCTTCTTTCTCTCTCTCTCTCTACTTGCATCCTACCCAACTCATTTCCTGCACTGTGATTAGGACATAGTTAACTCTCCCTGTGCCTCTCCACACCAATCTACTCCTATTTTTTACCCACATCTCTCCCTAATCCTAATAATTTCTGGTTTTCCAAATTCTTTTCTGCGGTTCGAAGTCCTTTAACATATAGTCGTTTGATGTTGAATAGATGTATCTGTTGAACTAGATTGTATCTGTAGACTATTGACTGTACAAATGCAAACTTTGGTTGATGGTTGCCTTAAGATAGTGTTCTAGCACAAAACTGGTGCAATCTTTATCTCAAATGGGCCGAGTAAGCCGGAAAAACACAAGAAAAATGGCAAATTCGGGTATCTCAATTCCCAACCTTGATAATCAGGGATTAGAACAGATAAAGAATAATCCAGAGGAGAGTTCCCAAATAGCTCTACAAACACTAATAGCAAACATGATAAATGAGAAGTTTGACAATGTACAAAGGACTCTGTATGAGCGTGATAGGGAGAGAGAGGAGGCATCCCAGAAGTTTATACAGGAATATCATAAGCGTGAGGAAGCTTCTCAAAAACTGATACAGGATTTGCGTGAACAACTTGAGAATACTCAAAGAGAAAGGGAGGAATGGCGTGAGCAGGCAGAGATCACTCAAAGAGAACTGCAGGAATCCCACAGAAGGGAGGAAACTAATCAAAGAGTAATTCACGAATTAAGAGACCAGGTAGAGAATACACAAAGATCACTAAAGACATTCATGGAATCCATTAACAAAGAGCTGAAGGAAGTCAGGGAGACCACAAAGGGAATGCTGAATGGAACCCAACAGAAGGAATGGGAGTCCAAAGAAACCATAACAAATCAACTAAGTGATTTGAGAACAAACACTGAACACCAAATTAAGGAAGTAAAGAAAATCATACAAGACCTAGAACAGAGCTTCAACAAAGAACTTGAAACCATCAAAGCTGACCAATTAGAAGGAAAAGAGATAAAAAACAAAGTAGAGAGTCTCGACAGCAGGTTAGACCATGCAGAAGATCGAATCTCAGGGATTGAAGACAGCCTAGATATTATAGAGAAAGAACATACAACCATCCAAGACAAGTCCAAGAAATATGATAGGTCTATCCAACACCTGGAAGACACCATCAGAAGGCCCAATCTAAGGATAATGGGTGTAGAGGAGCACCTAGAAACAGAAGTTAATGGTCTAGGAAATTTGTTTAACAGGATCCTAGCAGAGAACTTCCCAAACATACAAAAAGATAGGCCTATTCAGATACAAGAAGCTTTTAGAACACCAAATAGACCATACCAGAATAGGACATCCCACCGTCGTCACATTATAATCCACACAGGATCAACCCAGACCAAGGAAAAGATCCTTAAAGCTGTCAAGGAGAAAAGGTTAATCACCTATAAAGAGAAACCAATTAGAATTACCTCAGATTTCTCAGCAGAGACAATCAAAGCAAGAAGAGCCTGGAATGACGTATGCCATGCCCTAAAAACAAACAACTATCAACCAAGAATACTGTACCCAGCTAAACTCTCCTTCATAACTGAAGGCCAAATAAAAACCTTCCATAGCAAAGAAAAATTGAAACAATACATCTCCACCAAACCAGCCCTGCAAAAGATTCTTAAAGATGTCCTACACATAGAAAACCAACAAGAACGCAACAAAGGCCAAGAAACTGCACCCAAACTGAGAATCCAAGAACCTTAGGAAGAACCCAGTTTTCACAGCCCCCAAGAAGGTGGATAACATGGCAGAAACCCCCAAATACCTCTCAGTCCTATCTCTTAACGTTAACGGACTGAACTCTCCAATTAAGCGACATAGACTGTCTAGTTGGATTAAAAAACAAGACCCCTCTATCTGCTGCCTGCAGGAGTCACATCTTGCCCGTAAAAACAAACATATTTTCAAAGTTAAAGGCTGGAACAAAATCTACCAAGCAAACGGCCCTCATAAACAGGCGGGAGTTGCAATCCTAATATCAGATAAAATAGACTTCAAACTAAAATTCGTGAGAAGAGATAAAGAAGGTCGCTACATACTAATTAAAGGATCTCTCCTTCAGGAGGATATTACAATTCTAAATATCTATTCGCCAAACAATGGAGCACCCAAATTTATCAAAGAAACACTACTTTCCCTCAAATCCCATATAGATCCAAAGACATTAATTGTTGGGGATTTTAACACACCACTCTCCCCACTAGATAGATCAACTCGGCAAAAACTCAACAGAGAAACCGCAGATCTAAACAGCTGCATAGATCAACTAGACTTAACAGACATTTACCGAACATTTCACCCAGCTGCAACAGAATACACGTTCTTCTCAGCAGCACATGGAACGTTTTCTAAAATAGACCACATTTTAGGCCACAAAGCAAACTTGTCTAAATTCAGAAACATTGAAGTTATACCTTGCATTCTCTCTGACCACAAGGGAATAAAATTAGATCTCAACACCAAAAGCCACCAAAGAAAGTCCGGTATCACATGGAGGCTGAACAACACACTGCTGAATCATGAGTGGGTCATGGAAGAGATTAGAAAGGAAATTCAAAATGTTCATGCTATTCAACAAAAATGAACACACAAATTACCAGCTCCTCTGGGACACAGCAAGGCAGTACTCAGAGGCAAGTTTATAGCTCTGAGCTCCTACATCAACAAATTGGAGAGATCGGAAACTAACAATTTAATGACACATCTAAACCTCCTTGAAAAAGAGCAGCAAGATAAACCCCAATCCAGTAGACGGAAAGAAATAATCAAAATTAACTCAGAATTAAATGAATTAGAATCCAAAAAAACTATAGAAAGAATCAACAAAACAAAGAGTTGGTTCTTCGAAAAACTTAACAAAATTGACAGACCCTTAGCAAACCTTATCAGAAAAAGGAGAGAACACACCCAAATTAATAAACTCAGAGATGAGAATGGAAACATCACCACGGAAACAACCAAGATTCAGAACATTTTTAGGGGATACTTCTCAAAACTTTATGCTAATAAGTTTGAGAACTTGACAGAAATGGACCTTTTCCTAGCAAATATTGACATGCCAAAACTAAACCAAGATGAGTTAAACCAGCTTAACAGGCCCATATCAAGCATTGAAATAGAAACAGCAATAAGAGACCTCCCAGCTAAGAAAAGTCCAGGACCAGATGGTTTTACAGCGGAATTTTACAAGGCCTTCAAAGCAGAGCTCACACCAATACTCCTCCAACTCTTCAATGAAATTGAAAGAGAAAGCTCACTACCGAACACATTCTATGAAGCCATCATAACCCTCATCCCAAAACCAGGTAGGGACTCATCAAAGAAAGAGAACTATAGACCCATTTCTTTGATGAACATTGATGCAAAACTTCTCAACAAAATTTTGGCCAATCGACTTCAACAATTCATCCAAAAAATCATACACCATGATCAAACAGGATTCATTTCAGGGATGCAAAGCTGGTTCAATATACGCAAATCAATTAATATTATTCATCACATCAACAGGAGCAAGAATAAGAACCACATGGTTATCTCAATAGATGCAGAAAAAGCATTTGACAAGATCCAACACCCCTTTATGATGAAGGTTCTGAAAAAATTAGGAATCCATGGAACATTCCTCAATACAATAAAGGCTGTATATGACAAACCTACAGCCAGCATTATACTCAATGGTGAAAAACTAAAGCCATTTCCTCTTAACTCAGGAACAAGACAAGGATGCCCACTCTCTCCACTTCTCTTCAATCTAGTATTAGAATGCCTAGCTACAGCAATAAGACTAGATGCAGACATAAAGGGGATCCAAATAGGGAAAGAAGAAATAAAACTCTCCCTCTTTGCAGATGACATGATCTTGTATTTAAAGAATCCCATAGACTCCACTCCCAACCTACTCAAGCTGATTCAAAACTTTGGCAAAGTAGCAGGTTATAAAATTAACCCCCCAAAATCAATGGCTTTTCTATATGCCAACAATGAGAAAAGTGTGGCTGAAATTAGGAAAGCAACTCCATTTGTAATAGCCCCACAAAAAATAAAATACCTAGGAATTAACTTAACCAAAGAAGTGAAGGACCTCTATGATGAAAACTTTAAAATCTTGAAAAAGGAAATCAACACAGAACTTAAAAAATGGCAAAACCTCCCTTGCTCCTGGATTGGCAAGATTAACATCGTGAAAATGGCAATACTTCCCAAGGCTATCTACAAATTCAACGCGATACCTATCAAAATTCCACCCTCATTCTTCAAGGAAATAGAGGAGGCAATCCAAAAATTCATATGGAACAATAAAAGACCCCGAATAGCAAAAACGCTCCTCAACGGAAAGAACACTGCTGGAGGAATATCAATACCAAATTTCAAACTCTACTATAAAGCCATAGTAATCAAAACAGCTTGGTATTGGCATAAGAACAGACCTCAGGACCAATGGAATAGAATTGAAAACCCAGAAATGAACCTACAGACCTATAGCCATCTAATCTTCGATAAGGAAGCTAAAACAATAAAATGGAAGAAAGACAGCCTCTTCAGTAAATGGTGCTGGCAAAATTGGTTAACTACATGTAGAAAACTAAAGCTAGATCCTTATATATCACCCTGTACCAGAATCAACTCCAAATGGATCAAAGACCTTGAACTCAAAGCAGACACTCTGAAAACATTACAGGATGGAATAGGAGAAACCCTAGGTCTCCTTGGCTCAGGTCGAAATTTTCTGAATAGAGACCCGGAAGCACAACAAATCAAAGAAAGGTTGGACAAATGGGATTGCATAAGATTGCAGAGCTTCTGCAGGGCAAATGACATAGCTGGCAAGATCAATAGAAAGCCCACCGATTGGGAGAAGATCTTTACTAGCCATACAACGGACAAGGGTCTCATATCTAAAATATACTTGGAACTCAAAAAATTAAACCACCCAACAACAAATCCTCAAAGAATCAACTGCCCAATAAATAAGTGGGCGAAAGACTTAAAGAGAAGCTTCTCTGAAGAAGAAACAAGGATGGCCAATAGACACATGAAGAAATGTTCAACATCCTTAGCCATAAAAGAAATGCAAATCAAAACAACATTGAGATATCACCTCACTCGTTAGAATAGCAAAAATCAAGAACTCTAACAACAACAGATGCTGGAGGGGATGTGGACAGAAAGGAACCTTACTTCATTGTTGGTGGGAATGTAAACTTGTTCAACCACTTTGGAAAGCAGTATGGAGGTTCCTCAGAAGACTTCACATAGATCTCCCCTATGATCCAGCAATCCCACTTTTGGGCATTTACCCAAATGTTTACAAACAAGACCACACTAAAGCTACCAGCACAACTATGTTTATTGCAGCATTATTTACCATAGCTAAGATATGGAACCAACCCAGATGCCCCTCAGTAGATGAATGGATCAAGAAAATGTGGTATATATACACAATGGAATTCTATGCCTCCATCAGAAAGAATGACATTTCCCCATTTGTTAGGAAATGGAAAGGTTTGGAAAAAATTATATTAAGTGAAGTAAGCCAGGCCCAAAGAAGCATAGGTCCCATGGTTTCCCTTATTTGCAATATCTAGTATAGGTATGAGTCAAGCGGAAAAGGTCAGATAATGTGATGTTAGGAAAATGAACCCTTAAATATGTATTTTAATGTTTTCGTTTCTTTCATGCATGTGTTTCTAACACATTTATAAGATTATTTCTTTGTTGCTTTGTATGTCCCTCCCCCACAGTGTAACCCCCGCTTTCACTATATTTGATGTCAGTATAACATGTGGAGGAGATGGGGACAAAAAGTCGTTTAAGGATTCAGGTGGACCTGTTGCAACAATGAGAAGTACAAAATGTCATGTCAAAACCAGCTTTACAATGTCGGTGTGGGGGGGGAGGGGGGTATAATTGGGTGGGGGGAGGGGGGTAAAATTGGGTGGGGGGAGGGGGGAGGCGGGGAAGGGAAGTGAAGGGTAAACAAAGGAGGAGGCTGCAATGCTTGGTAAGAAATGTATGCATTATCCTGCCTATGTAATTGTAGCCCCCCTGTACAGTATGTTCTCAAATAAAATAAAATACAATTAAAAAAAAAAAAAAAAGACTAAGAAACCAAGGCCATCAAGGACCTCTCCTGACCAGAAGAGACAGTGATGAGTCTCCATTCTCTGGAGTCTGAGCCTTTCTGTGACATTCCTAAAATCTTCCAATCTGATATTTCTCCTTTCCCATGTTCTTGTGGTAACCAGGTAAAATGTACCAAAAAAACACCTACAACATCAGCACCCCAGGAAAAGGAAGGGCTGGTCTCTCCAGCCCAGGTGGCATCCCTAGGCAGCCAGTAAAGACTATCAGCACCGCAATTAATGGACTTAACAGTTTGTGGACCAGCCTCCTCTGTCTTTCTCCCGCTCCTCTCTCTCTCTCTTAATTGTCTAGGGGAACCTTCAAAGACCATAGGCTAGATTGGACTGCTAACTCCCCATTGTCCCCAGCAGCATTTAGACACTTTCCTCAAAAATACAGCCAGAGCACTAGTGGTTCTGGCAGCAAGTCAGCCTGTAAAGATGGGACATTTATCATGGCCAGGGGCCTCTGGTGACCTCAAAGGGGCCAGTGAGGTAGGACAGGGAAGAGGCTGCAGTGGGACTTCTCTCATCTACCTTGCACCTTAGAAGACTTCTCAGATCAAGGCCGGCCCAGATAATGATAAATAATAAATCCTGATAACTAATAACTGCTGTATTGAGAAGAATGTTTCATTTATTTTATCTTTATCCTATCTAATATCCATAGCCACCCCCACACCCTATTTATTACTCTGCTTTTTTAAAATCCTCATTTCACTTATCAAGAAATACGAGTCAGAGAGATTAAGGCACTTGACTAGAGCCACACAGCTAAAAATAAAATTAATATGACCAATAAGAATACTATCTGAGCCAGGTGCTGGTAGTTGATGCTTGTAATCTTAGCTAATCAAGAGTCTTATATCTGAGGATCGTGGTTTGAAGCCAGTGTGAAACTTACCTCCAATTAATTTTAGTGAAAATGCCTGAAATGGAGCAAGAGACAAGTGGTAGAGTGCTGGTCTTGAATAAAACAGCTGAGGGACAGCACCCAGATCCTGAGTTCAAGCTCTAGTACTGGCACCAAAAAAAAAAGATTTCTGACCATCACCCAAGACAATCTCATACTTTCTTTCTCCCTTGTCAGAACCTCCTTTGCTAGCAGCCAGGGAATAAGCCTGGCATCCTGTGTGACACCCCAGGCCTAACCTAGATCCTTGGTGTGTATTGAGACTTCCTACTAGATGACTTGAGGTACTGGAGGGGCTGAGTATAAGTCCACATGAAGGAAAAACAGCCAGTGTCTTTGATTTCTCTGGAAACAGAACCAAGATGTCATATATGTGTCATATAACAGTGACTCACGCCTATACTCTGAGCTATTCAGGAGGCTAAGATTTGAGGATCATGGTTCAAAGCCCTTGAGAAGTCTTATCTCCCACACACCAGTAATGAAGGTGTATTTCAAGACGTACAGTACTATTTTGAGGCAGAATAAGTTAAAGGGAAATTTACACACCCATGTATATCATACATGTGTATATACATGCATGTGCATATATGTAGATTGGGGGATATCAGGCCGGATAGTGCAACAACAGCTCATGTTGCATCATTAAGCTGTAAATTGGAAACTCAGGTAGAATTTCTACTTTGCAGCTAAGTGACAGAATTTTGGTAACTTCAATTTCCTTCTGAAGTTTATGAAGTCATTGAGTAAAGCCAATTCCTTTTAGGAAATGTAAGCAATCTTCTTTACCCAAAGTTTAAAATTATTTAAACTTACCCATTTAAACTTTACCCATGTGATTCAAATGGTAATCACATCCAAAAGTATTTTCATAGCAACATATACTGATGTTTGCCTCAAAAATGAGATACTACAGTCCAGCAGAACTAATATGTTATATTTCATTATCACTAGCCAGGTGTTGGTGGCACATGCCTGTAATTCTAGCTACTCAGGAAGATTAGATATGAGGGCTCTGATTATCTCATTTTACAGATATAGAAATGGAGGCAAACAAATTAAAATGACTTGTCTTTGATGTCACAAATTAGTAAATGCCAGAGCTGGGTCTTTTTGCCTGGTCTTTCCAATTTATCCTTTCCAATTTTATCCTGGCCTTTCCAATTTGCGAACCTCAAATAATACTCCATTTGTGTGTGTACCATGTGTCATCCCCTACCCTCACCCTCTTGCTTTCCTTTTTTTTTTTGCCCATCTTGGGGCTTGAACTCAGGGCCTGAGCTCTGTCCCTAAGCCTCTCTTTGCTCAAAGCTAGCACTCTACCACTTGAGCCACAGTGCCACTTCTGTTTATGTGGTTCTGAGGAATCAAACCAAGTGCTTCATGCATGCTAGGCAAGAATTCTACCATTAAGTCATATCCCCAGCCCCATACACTCACATTCCTCTAGCATGGAATCAACAACTCCCACAGGTATGATTAAGTACAGGACTCTATTTGGTGAGGAAACTGCCTGTGTTTGAGTATAATCTTCACTACTAAAGTTGGATTGAAATGTTTGTGGGGCCAAGATTCAAGTTTTGTGATCTTGGCCCTGGACAATCATTTTTTCTGTGTTCCAGTGGCCAAGATAATCATTACCTATCTCTTGGGTCTGTTAGCAAGTTCACATAGCAAAAGGTGGGTTGGTTTCTGGCCTATATAGTCAGCAACGCATTAGAGTCAGCTGTTTCATTGAGTAAAGATGGCAACCTACGGCTGGGTGTCTCATTCAGTGGTAAAGCCTATATTTATTTAGCATGGTCAGGATGAAGAGGGGAGAGGGTGGGAGAGGAGGAAGATGAAAGAGAAGAGGGGAAGGTGGCTAGGCTCAAATCTATAATCCTAGCTACTCAAGTGGCTAAGATCTGAGGATGTGTTTCAAATCAGCCAGGGAGGGAAGTCTGTGAAACTTTTACCTCTAATAAACTATTCAGGAAAAGCTGGAAATGGCACTGTGCCTCAAGTGGTAGAGCGCTAACCTTGACTGAGCCCAAAGAGGCTCAGGGCCAGTGCTCAGGAACTGAGTGCAAATTCCATAACAAGCTGGGAAGGTGGTTCAGTGGTAGAGTGCTTGCCTTGCATGCATGAGGCCCTGGGTTAGATTCCTCAGCACCACATAAGCAGAAAAAACTGGAAGTGGCACTGTGGCTCAAGTGGCAGAGTGCTTGCATTGAGTTGAAGAGTTGAGGGACAGTGCTTAGGTACAGAGTTCAGGCCCCATGACCAGCAAAAATAAATCAATAAATACGTACATACATAAATAAAAAAAACTGGAGGTAGAAAGAAAAGAGGGAGATTAGGTTGTGTTAGTCATATGCTTTGATATTGTTGCCATAAAAAAATACTTGACCCAAATAAGGGAGAAAGGATTTATTTTGCTCAGTGTCAGAGATTTCAGGCAATGAGACAAAGCAGAACAACTCGTGGAAACCAGGGAGCACTGGGAGGGATAAGAGGGAAAGCAAATGCCTGGATTGCAGGATTCACTCTACCAGGCCCCTTGAATTCCATATGAAACACGAGCCTAAGGGATGGTGCCACCCACCTGCAGGAGGGATTTCTGCTTCAGTTAATATGCTAGGAAAGGTCCCCCTCCCCAAATTGGTGCTTTACTAATCCGCTGGGTGTATCTAAATCCAATCAAATCGATCCTAATTATGTTCAACCTCAAGGTTAACCACTACAGATGTCAACTTCATTTGTCTCCATACTTACCTTCCTTGTTCTCTCAAAACTCACCTATCACTTATCATTCTTGAGGGATTTTTCACTATTAGACTACTTTGTATGTGTGTGTGTGTGTATGCGTGTGTATGCATGCACGCATGGACATGTGCTGATTCTGTGGCTTGAACTCAGCTTAGCTCTGTGAGCTCTCCCTCAGATTTTGTGTTTAGATAAGTTTGATGCCCTACCCTCGAGCCCTGCTTCCACTTCTGGCTTTTTTGGTGGTTCATAGTAGATAAGAGTCTCACAGGCCAGCCTATAATGGCTCACACTTGTAGCTACTCATTTGGCTGAGATCTGAGGATTGAGGCTCAAAGCCAGCCAGAGCAGGCCTCTTATCTCCAATTAACCACCAGGTATAATTCAAGTGGTAGAGCACTAGCCTTGAGGAAAAGTTGTTCAAGGTAACACTCAGACCCTGATTTCAAACCCTACGACTGACAAAAATCTAAAAACTCACCAACTTTCCTACCTAAGCTGGCTTTGAACTCTGATCCATAGATCTTAGTCTCCTGAGTAGCTAGGATTATAGGTGTGAGTGAGCCACTGGCACCCTGTTTTCCGACTCTGAGATAATGGATGTTCCTAAAATTGCCAGAACTTTTTGCCTTTAATGGAGCCTGCAAGATGCAGAATAGGATCTAAGCTGGGTGTAGAGTGGCTCTGCCCATTGAAGAGGGTAGAGGGGAAAAAATAAAAGTTCAAAGACAGTTCAAAGAAAGGAACAAAAGAAACTGAATATATTAGTTATATACTTAGGGTTTCATTATGACATTTTATATATGTTTATAATGTATTCTATTCCTCAGGTTACCTCCCTTCATCATGATGTTAAATAATTTGGACATGTTTCATTGTTTTATTCTTACACATGCAAATAATATGTTTATTCTCTTTCTGTCAAAGTATATAGAATCATTTACAAAAAAGGGCAATGAAATAGGTTAAAATTATTTTAGGAAGGAGAGTGAATTAGGAAGAATTATTGAGTTGGGCTGATGAAGTAAATTATATCATTGTATTGAAATGTCACCATGAAGCCAGGTGCCAGTGGCTCACACCTGTAATCCTAGCTATTCAGGAGGCTAAGGTCTGAGGATCGTGGTTCAAAGCCAGCATGGGCAGGAAAGTCCAAGAGACTCTTATCTCCAATTAACCACCAGAAAACAGGAAGTGGCACTGTGGCTCAAGTGGTAGAGCACTCACTTTGAGCTGAATTGATTAGGGACAGTGCCCATGCCCAGAGTTCAAGCCACATGATTGCAAAAAAATTGTTACCATGAAACTCCCCTGTATAACTGATATATGTTAATAAAAATATTTTTTAAAAAGAACAGCTGATAGCCAATCTGCTACATAATGGTGAAATCACAAGTAGTTATATCCTAAAATCAGCAACAAAATAAATATATATACTCTCAGCAATTTTAAGTTGCACTGTTATGGAGTATGGAGTTGCTAGCCAGGTCAATTTGACAATAGAAATGTAAGTATTTATGTAGATAAGAAGGGGTGTAATTACCTTTTGTGCAGATAAAATTATCTTTTTATTTGTGCAATCCTGGGTCTAGAATTCTGTGATAGTGTGCTATCCCCGAGATTTTTACTCAAGGCTAGAGTTCTCCGACTTGAGCTAATGCTCCACTTCTGTTTTTTTTGATGGTTGATTGGAGATAAGTCTCATGTACTTCTTTGTCCAGACTGGCTTTCAATAGTAATTCTCAATAGTCAATCTTTGAGAAACTCAAATTACAGGCAACAGCCACTGGTGCCCAAAGCTGACATTGTCTTTTATTTAGAAAGTCACAAGACTCGCTAAAAGTAATTATGGTCAATAACTGAATTCACTGAACTAACAGGGTATAATTTTTTTGGGGGGGGTCTGGTCATGGGGCCTGAACTCTGGGCCTAGGTGCTGTCCCTCAGCTCTCCAGCTCAAGGCTAGCGCTCTTCCTCTTGAGCCACAGTGCCACTTCTGGCTTTTTTTCTTTTTGCTTATGTAGTGCTGAGGAATTCAACCCAGAGCCTCAGGCATGCAAGGCAAGCGCTCAACCACTGAGCCACCTTCCCAGGCCCAAAAAGCATATAATGTATGTATAAAAATAATTGAACTTACCTTTGTGAGCAATGAACAATTTAAAAATAATGTAGGGAGTCAGTTCTGTTTATACTAGTATAAAAAAATAAAACATTTTGGAATAAATTGATCTAAAATGTAATCTCAAAAAATGAAAACTGCACTACATAACGAGTTTTCAAAGCACCCTGTTTTTACCTGATCCTTATCTCCTTGCCTCTCAATAATTTACTTTTATAGAAGGAAATTATTTTTTCCTTTATCCTACAATAGATGCTCTCAATTTGAAGCTTATACTTACAATATGCTCTATGAGCTCCATTTTTATGAGGAACAGATCAGGTCCACAAAAGAGACATGGAGGACCCATACACGGAAGGACTGAATATCAGGCATGAACGTTTCCTATCCAGTCTTTTCAAATCATATTTTATCATCCAAAATCACAAGAAACCTTTAAAAGAGAAGCATGGAAACTCAGATATGTGGGAGGAAGACAGTAGATTTATTGCTGAGTTCTAATTGATAAGATCTGGGAAGATAAATTAGATGTCCCTTAGATATATAGCTTAGAGTTGCTGAGTGGAACTTTTAGGATCAGACAAGAGGTAAAAATTCAAAAAAAAAAAGTAAGGCATGCAAAGCAGAAGACAAAAACGGACTGGATTGAGGCAAGTGATAAAAGGTCACATCAACAGAGACCTACCCTATACTTCATTCCTCTACTCAAACCCATATTCACCCTGATTACAGCAATCCAGAATTTCTTGAAGGGCAATAGAGGTGATATACCATGCTCTGAGAAACTCCTGTAGGAGTTTCACTAGTTAGCTGAAGAAATTAGTGAAGAAAAGGCAAGTAGAACACAGCAAATGAAAACAGTGCCAAAGGTTTGAGTTCAAGCAACAGGACCAATCACAATAAACACATTAAAGGAAAGGCAAAATTCAGAAACAACCATCCAAAAATTCCTTAATGTTTCATGGATGGAATTTGGTAGTATCTGGGAAATTAATTAATAGATTTTTGAGAAATCTAACTCGAAACAAGCGTTATGCTTTATATCTACCTAACAGTCCTACTGTTTCATTCCAGTGTATACATTAGAGCAGTGGAAAATTATCCCAAGAATCAATTTAGTGGCTTGATTATGAGGGTAGATATTCAAAAATTTAAGGCAAAAAAGAGACATAACTTACATTCAGCAGAACATATGTGTTAAACAAAAATAAAAATGAAAACAACATAGTCTCATAACCTCAATTACATTATTAGAACTAAGATTTAAATGCCAACTCATCTAATGCTCCCCAAACATTTCCTTTTTGTGTTTGGTCTTGGAATTTTTCAGGAGGAACTGATTTTCAAGAAGAAACTGAACTTTCATGAGGGAGAGGAAGGTCCCCATGCATCCTAGCCTTGGACCTAGGATCAAAGATTGGTCCAAGCCATGTAAAGAGCTTACTTCCTCCAGGATGGCTCATCACATTATGGGAATTATAATCTCAATTGCACCCAGATACTTTGAAAGTGTGTGTGTGTGTGTGTGTGTGTGTGTGTGTGTGTGTGTGTGTGTGTGTGGTCCTTCTACATGTGATCCTCCCCACCCATGATTGGTGTTTTCCATTTATAAATTCCAGTTTGTGGCCCTTTGCATTGCTGCTGGAAGTGCTCTTAAATTCCATTTTGCATTCAGTAGGTGGGAAGCCCAAGGCAGGCACTCAGTGTCTCTTCAGTGGACTTTGGGAGTTGTAACTGTAAGGAATCTCAAGCCAGGGATCCGATATCAGGCACTAACTGCAAGCGGGGCACAGGACCCCGTGGTTGTACCTTGCATGTGTTCTTTCAGTCTGGGGTTGATTTGTTTGGGCGTCCTGAGCTTGTGCTGCCATTAGCCTGTGTGCTTCCAGACACCAGAATCTGGCTTCTGAATCTCCAAGAACAATTTGGATATTTCTCCAGACTAGGAGAACCTGGAGCTTTATGTTTATTCTCCATGACCTAGAGATTTTGTTGTTAATCAATGTGATTTTATTCACTTCGCTCGGCTGTAACATGAGCATGATAACAATTGCAGTAAAACTGTAAAGTCTGTGCCTTGAATCTTCTTATATTTTGGGGTTCTGTGTTGTTTATCTGAGAGGCATTTTTACTCTGCTTTCTGTTTCTTAGCCTTCTTAGCACTTCTGGCTTGAGTTTCCTCATGTTTGTACATGACCTTGTTTTTAGAGACAGGTCTACATGGGATATTGGAGTAGTGTGTGCTGGTCCTGTAGTTTCAGGAATGAAGCTTAGCAACGTTGCAAGGAGGACACCCTACAAATAGCAATCTCCCTCCTAAGGAACAGAGGCAGAAAAGCACAGGAAGGCAAAGATGCTTTTAGCTTTCCTTGCCTTAAGCAATAATTGGTTCTACTTCTTGAAGCGACCACTTGATGCTTTTGAAAGGTTTAGACCAACTTTCAGGAGGGAAGGTGAGCTGAGCTGAGGAATAAGCCAGAGCACAGGTATCAGAGAGTACAAGGGGGTATGGTTTAGGGTAGAGAGAAAACTATCACAACTGAAAATATCTGTCTAGGTAACAATCCCTAATCCAATTCTCAATGATTTATTCAGACTCTTTCCACAATCATTTATAGTATGTGATCTGTCAAACTTATCTTCAGTGCCCCATATGTGGATTTGCTCATGCTAGCTCTACCATGTTGGTACTTCCTGGCAGTTCAGGGAGTTGGTAAGAGACATTTGGCTTCTAAGAAAATTGTAGAAGTATTGCTCAAGGTTGTATGCTTTGTAGATGTTCTATATCCAGAAGATTTAGCTAGTGTTACCTATTTACCACAATCTTCTGAAAAAAGTATTAATTCGCTTAGGAAATTCCTTTTGGAAATAGAAATTAATAAAGCATAAACATTCCTGTAAAATACTTTATAGAAACATGCTGGTCCTATTTTTGTCCTCTGCACTTATGGCATTTGCAACTTTATTTTTTTTTTATTTATTTATTTTTTTTTGTCGGTCGTGGGGCTTGAACTCTGGGCCTGGGCGCTGTCCCTCAGCTCTTCAGCTCAAGGCGAGCGCTCTACCACTTGAGCTACAGCGCCACTTCCGGTTTTCTGGTGGTTTATTGGAGATAGGAGTCTCACGGTTTCTCCTGCCCGGGCTGGCTTTGAACCGTGATCCTCAGATCTCAGCCTCCTGAGTAGCTAGGATTACAGGCGTGAGCCACCAGCGCCCGGCTGGCATTTGCAACTTTAAAATGTTACTAACATGGATATTCTCTACTTTCTGTTTTTGATAAATTACACTTTCTTCAATAGATAATGAGAAAATTTTACATCACTTAAAATGAGAAAGTGCCCTAAAATATATTCCAAAACAATTGATAAACTATAATTAAAATACAATACCCTCTTTTTGTGTGCTAGTCCCAGTTCTTGAGCTAAAGGTCTAAACACTGACTATGAACTTCTTATGCTCAAGGGCAATGTTTACCACTTAAGCCACATCTCTACTCCCAGCTATTATTGGTAGTAATATGTCTAATAAAATAATATGAAATAGAAATTTTTAATGTTTAAGGAGTGATGTTCAGTCACTTATGTTTACAGTGATAGTCCAAATCCCAAAAGAAAAAAGAATGTCCACCTTAAAATATATGACACTCCTGGTCTCAAGCATTGTGAATATAGATACATTGCCTATAATTGAATCTTTTAAAGATTTTTAAAGTATGAAATCATTCAGGTGATGTGGAAAAAATCAGTAGTAAGATCCAAACATTGCTTTAAAATGATTCATATTGTCTTTCCTAGCATAAAACATCCTCACTGAAAACTGCAGAGTAGATATTCATTCTTTTCAAATGTCATGTCACTGTAAAGTTCAATTTTTTTTCACCAACAGAGAATTCAACATAATATAATGATCTCTGTTTTTATTACCAAACATTGATATAAGTGATCAAGGACGGGCTGGGAAGGTGGCTCAGTGCTAGAGCGCTTGCCTTGCAAGCATGAGGCCCTGGGTTCGATTCCTCAGCACCACACAAGCAAAAAGAAAAAAAGCCGGAAGTGGAACTGTGGCTCAAGTGGTAGAGCACTAGCCTTGAGCTGAAGAGCTGAGGGACAATGCCCAGGCCCAGAGTTCAGGTCCCACGACCAGATCCAAAAAAAAAAAAAAAAATACAAACAAACAAGTAAGTGATCAAGGACTTCGTATATCTATGTGTTTCTGTGTTCTCTCACACAGAGCAATTATGTGTATGGTCAATAAGGTGGTGTTCCAGATTTTACTTCTTTTTTTTTTCCTTTTTTATTGTCAAGGTGATGTGCAGAGGGGTTGCAGTTACATAAGTAAGATAATGAGTACATTTCTTTTCAAACGTTTTCTCCCTTCCCTCAATTTTCTTCTACTTTCCCTCCCTCCAACCCAGTTCATGTTATTTTATATTAGCATTTTCCATTCTAAGTAAAATAAACAGAACTGTGGATAATAGCAATTCCTATGTGATAAACCAACAAGTATAAACCAATAAGTATAATATGTTTAATTCATTATATTTAACTTTTATGAATCTAAAATTTGGGGTGTCCTTAGCTTAGTATTTTGTGTTAATGTTTTTTAACGAACATAGAAAACTTTAATGTTCTGTTTCCTTGGCTGAGGGTGGTTGGTTGGGATTGTGTCATTCCTGTGAGCAATATGTTATGTTGCATCTTTATTAGGCCCTGTATCTCCAGCAGGATGGCGAAGGTTTTTTTGTTTGTTTGTTTGTTTTGGTTGGTCATGGGGCTTGAACTCTGGGCTTGGGTGCTGTCCCTGCACCCAAGGCGAGCACTCTACTGCTTGAGCCACAGCACCACTTCCAGTTTTCTAGTGATTTATTGGAGATAAGAGTCTCATGGATTTTTTTCCTGCCTGGGCTGGCTTTGAATCGTTATCCTCAGATCTCAGCCTTCTGAGTAGCTAGGATTACAGGTGTGAGTGACCAGCGCCTGGTCTGACCAAGGTTCTTAATTTGACTGTTTAGAAAAGTGAGAATTAGGAGCTTCTCAAACCTGTGTTTGCATCATCTTTACTGGTGTCCCTTTGACCAAGCAGGTTCAATGGCAAATTGCAAGTCATTGCACAAGGGTGCTCTGAGTATTTAGATACAGGGAATTATGCCATTTGGCAACCATTATTGGAATAGTATAATACTAGAAAAAAGAATTGTATATATTTTTCCAATATAACTCTGGGTGAGAAAAATTAAGTTATAACATACATGCATTCCATGGTGTCTAAGTATGTATGAGGACAAACGATCAATGGAGTCCTAAGATGGATACCTTTGCATTAATAGATTAATAACTTGTGTGTCCCTAAATGTATTTCAGTAATAACTAGTTTTAGTAAAAATGTGATATGATTTTTTGGTTTCAATTATGCAATTATTTTTTGTGGGAACATTAGTTTTTTATGTTTTTTTATGAATTCTACATGCATATTAAATATAGACATGAATTGCTTTTATACTATACCAACTAATGGACCGTGGATTTGTCTTTAATGGACTGTTCAATGCTTTACTTCAGACTTTAAAGTCTTCCCCTATAAGAAGGCTTTATGCTTTTCCAGCTTATGTATAATGTTTTGAGCAGGAAAATCTGAGGCAAAATCACAGAGGTTTTTTCCTGACTATGTCATTTGGCTTATCTTCCAGCCATGCTTCCAGAATCATCTGTTCATTGTCAAAGCAAGAAAGAATGAAAGGATCTCTGGTGAGTTGCTTTATATTCCTTACTTTGCTGTACATTCCATTTTATGAACCTAAGCCTGTCCAAGATTTAAAAACAGAAAAAACAGGTTCAGCTTGAGAAACATGTTCATAAATTAATTAAAAATTGCTTATTGATTTTGTAGTTTATAAAATCTCACCTGTCTTACTTGAGTGCAGATGTGCTTGATTGTTTCCAATGTTTTAAAATTTATTTATTGAGATTAAGTGATTACATAAATTTCCACAATATTGTGGGATAGTTATACTTAGCCAAAGTCACAAACACATTTTAAACTTTACAAGGCTAATTGTCATTATCATGGTCTATAAAGCTTGTGAACTCTACAAAGTTTGACAATACAACTATTTCTTCCACGTAAGGTGATATGCACATTTCTTTCTTTGTGCTTAGTGTAAGCTGTTCCCTCTTTCTCTCTCATTCCCTCACTGCCCTTGAGTTGCGAGCTCACTTTCATGAATGTCCAGTGCAGCTGATAGACCTCTCTGCTGTATTTTATCACTTGTTTCTTTCTGATTCTGTGCCCTCCTCCTAGCTTCCCTCATATGTACACTTGTATGTCAGGGAGACCATATGTCAATTTTCTCTCTGATTTTGGCTTATTTTCCTCACATGATTTGTTCTAGTTCTATTTCACTACAAATGTCATTATTTTTGTCCTTTCTAATGGCTACATAAAATATTCCATTGTATATAGGAACCACAATTTTGGATCCATTCATCTGTACTGGGACATCTGTGTTGTTTCCATATCTGGCTATTGTGAAAAGTGCATCAATGAACATGGAGGTGCATGTGTCCTTGTATCCTGGTTGCTGTTGCTCAGGGTAGATACCTAGGAGTGATATGGCTGAGTCATAAGTAAGGTATATGTTTAGTTTTCTGAGGAAACTCCAGACTGCTTTCCAGAGTGGTTGTATTCGTTTACATTCCCACCACTTATGCATTGGAGTTCCTCTTTCTCCACATCCCTACCGTCATTTGTTGTTTTTTGGATTTAGGATATAAGCCATTCTGACTATAGTAAGGTGGTACCTTAGGGTTGTTTTTATTTGCATTTCCTTTATGCCCTGGGATGATGAACATTTCCTCATGTGTTTCTTTGCCATTTTTATCTCTTCTTCTGAGAAGTTTCCCTTTAGATCCCATACCCATTTAATGATGGGTTTGTTAGATTTGGGAGAGATTAGTTTCTTGAGTTCCTGATAGTTTCCTTTATATAGTGGATATTAGGCCTTTGTCTGATATATTGCTGGCAAATATCTTTTCCCAATTGTTTGGCTGTCTTTCTAGTTTGGTAGCTATGTTTGTAGCTGTATAGAAACATTTTATTTTAAGGTAGTCCCAGTTGTCAAGTCTCTCTCCAATTTGTTGGTACCCTGGGACTCTGTTCAAGAAGGTACTGCATTTGCCTTTAAGTTCTAGTGTCTCTCCTACTCTGTCCTGCAGTAGTTTCAGAGTTTGGGGTTTGATGTTAAGATCTTTAATCAATTTTGATGTTAGTGCATGGTGTTAGGCTGGGGTCCACTAAAGTTTTCTACATGTGGCATCAATAGTTGAAGAGGCTATGTTTTTTCTAGTGTACGTCTTTAGCTCCTTTGTCAAACAGCAGCTGATGGTAAGTATGTGGTTTTATTTCTAGGTCTTCTAGTCTATTCCATTGGTTTTCAGGGCTATTTTTGTTCCAATATTATTATGACTCTATAGAAGAGCTTGAAATCTGGTATTGTAATACCTCCTGCTTTGCTCCTTTAGCCTAGGATTGCTTTGGGTATTCTAGGTCTTTTGCAGTTCCCGGTGAATTTTTGCATTGTTTTCTCTATTTCCATAAAGAATGTCATTGGGATTTTTATGGGAACTGCATTGAATTTGAATGTCATTTTTGGCAGTATAGCCATTTTCACAATATTGATTCTGCCTGTCCAAGAACATGGAAGGTCTTTGTATTTCCTGGTGTCCTCTTTCATTTCTTTCTTTAGGCTTTTATAGTTTTCACTAAATAGGTCCTTTACATCTTTGGTTAGGTTAATTCCTAGATATTTGGAGGTTATTTTGAAAGAGGTTGTTTTCCTGATTTCCCTTTCTTCTTGTATGTTGTTGATATACTGAAAGGCAACTGATTTTTGTGTTCTGTTTTGTATCCTGCTACATTGCCCAAGTGATTTATAAGTTCTGTGAGTTTGGGAGTGGAATTTTGAGGGTCATTTAGGTATAAGATTATGTCATCTGCAAATAGGGATAGTTTAATTTCTTCCATCCCTTTGTGACTATCTTTAATGTCCTTTTCTTACATTATTACTCTGGCTAAGGATTCCAGAATTATTTATTCTCTTTAGTCTCGATTTTCTACTCACTAGCTTAGGTTATTTCTCTTGTTTTCTCTTTTTGTATCTATTTTTCTATCACTTTTTTCTCTTTCTCTCAGGCCCTCTTCCGTCCATCTGTCTCTTTTTCTTTTCTTCAACTGATCTACCTGGGAACTAGTTTTTCTTACTGATCAATTTAATTTGCTGATGTGGCTCTTAGAATACAGATTTTTATTATCCATTATATAGGGAAAGTGTTGCCTAGATAGTTCTATTGGATTCCAGAGCCAAAGAAAATTAGAATAACCCAAAGACATATACACATGGAGAGATTTTTAGTTATTTCATTTTAATTTTGATATAAACTTTACTCATCACTATTGACATTGAACATCTATTTTAATCAACTATTTGTATATATTATTCTGTTAAAAGTCACTTCGGGCCGGGCGCTGGTGGCTCACGCCTGTAATCCTAGCTACTCAGGAGGCTGAGATCTGAGGATCGTGGTTCAAAGCCAGCCCGGGCAAGAAAGACCCTGAGACTCCTATCTCCAATAAACCACCAGAAAACTGGAAGTGGCGCTGTAGCTCAAGTGGTAGAGCGCTCGCCTTGAGCTGAAGAGCTGAGGGACAACGCCCAGGCCCAGAGTTCAAGCCCCATGACCGACAAAAAAAAAAAAAAAAAAAAAAAAGTCGCTTCGGGTTTTTTCTCATTTTAAAATCAGATTTTCTGTGCAGTAGTTTTGGATTTGGTTTCATATTTTCAAATGCATTCCCATAATTAACATATTTAGAAATATTTGAGAACATTTTCGTTTATACCATGCTTTTTCTTCTTGGTTCATAGTATCTTTTGAAGCAAAAGTTTTAAGTGTATGAATTTAAATAATGTTTAGTTTCATATAAGGTACTTTTGGTATTCTATCCAAGGAGTGACTGTCAAATCTAATGTCATAAAGCTTTTCTCTATAATTTTCCTCCTTGCCCTTTCCCTCTCTTTCCCTCCCCTCTATACCTCTCTTGTCCCTTCTTCCCTGCCCTTTTGCTCCCCTTCTTTCCCTCTTCCACTCTTTTCCTTTTCTCTTTAGCTCTGAGATGAGGATTGCTGTGTTGACACAGTTGGTGTCTAACTTGGAAACTCATTTGTTATAACTAACTCAGCCACCACCATACCTTTCTTGGGCTAGTACTGGATTTTGAACTCATAGCCCTCATAGTCAGTTAGCTTCCTCATTCAATGTTGGCCCTATCACTTTAGCCATGAGTCTAATCTGCTTATTAGGTGCTTAAATTGAGTTGTCTACTCAGGCTAGCTTCTAGACCTCAGCCTCTTATGTAGCTAGGATAGGATACCAATCGAGCCAGAAGCAATTGTTTTGTTTATTCTTACCTGAATATTTAACATTAATAGCTAATTGGATACTACAATGAAACAAGATAATTGTTACTGGTTTATGCAGAATTAATATTCAACCTAAACTCAAATATTTCATGATTCCAATTACGTATTGTATTTTATATCTAATAATCCTTTCAATAAATATTTTATTACTCTCTAACTTATAGTCTGTATTGTAGGAGGTAGGCAATGTTCACAAGAATTCATGCTAGCAGTTCTTTTTTACTTAGGAAGGAACTATCAGGATATCTATGACCTCACTACATTCTTTAGAAATTTAATAACAAAATGATTAATATAGGATATTGTTATTGTGGGAACTAAGTCAAATCTTGGATGGCTTATCAATCATTAGCTACTTTCATGAGTACTATTACTCCATTTACCATTAACCTGAACACTGTTCCTTTTGTAGATCTACTAATGTGGTATGTAGTCCGTGTGATGTCCTTAATGTGTTTTGATTGCTTACAACAATATTTTTAATAGAAGATCTAGATAGGCTCTTCACTGGGGCAGAATATGAAAATGCAGGAAAAAGTAATTTGTTTACTACATTGTTACCCTCATATGTAGTAAATTTTATCAAAATATCTTTCATGTACCTACTTATACTTAATGTTATCATGTCATGTTATTAAGTCCTTAGAATTGTTATCTTCTTTCTCTCACTACCACCAAAAATGTGTTCTGATTTATTAGGGAATCTTTGAATTTTAATTAGTTTTAACATAGAGGCAAAATATTTGATTTTAATTCTCCCAATTTATAGATGACACAAAATACATGTTAAAAGGGTGAAATTCCAGAACTACTGTTCCCATGACTGAGGGCTAATTATTTGATGGAAATATACCCTCACAGAAGCCGGTGTCATTTGATGATTTGTCTGTGGACTTTAGCTGGGAGGAGTGGATGGACCTGGACACTGCTCAGAGGACCTTGTATAGAGATGTAATGCTGGAGACCTACAACAACCTGGTGCTTTCGGGTGAGCAAAAGTCATACTAATTTACAAATTCAAGTGATTTGTTTTCAGTAGACATCTAAATATTTGTCAGATTTTCAATATTATTAAGATGTAAGCTTCCAGTGTGTAGTAGTATCATTTCTTCCAAAGGAAAACTTCAACTTTATCATGTAACTCCTGAGGCAATTTTATTCTCATTCTTCAAGAAGCAAATCAGAAATTTGACAAAATATCTAAACTATGCTCCACTAACAGGAGACTGTCTTCCCAAACTTGAAGTGATTATTTTAGGTGGTATACAATAGAAGAGGTATGACTATTGGAAATATGAACTGGAAATCACTAGTTGAAAGTGGATATTTATAATCCAAACCTGTCTCTGGGTGCAATGGCTCAAGCCAATAATCGTAGATATGCAGAAGGCTGAATCTGGGGAATTTCAGTGTGAAGCCAGCAATGGCTGAATAGTCCCCATGAGACTCTTATCTCCAATTAACCACTCAAAAATTAAAAGTGTAGAGGGGACTTAAACTGGTACAATGCTATCATAGAGCATAAGGGCCGAGATTAAGCAACAAAACCGGTAAAATAAATCCAAAGCTGGGGGAAAGTCAATCATGAAGCCAGTGAGAAATTAGAAACAACATTTAAGAGCAACATTGTGAACAGGATGTCTGAGATGTTAGAGGAATGATAACTAAGCATAAACAATAGTTCTGCACTGATTCTTATTAACAGAGCACTGTGTTCCAAAACGTAACTTGATTGTCAAGCTGGAGCAAGGTGCAAATCCATGGATAGGAGAAGCCTCAGACAAGAATTTCACAGGTAAGTTAATGCACCTTGCATATTGACATTGGATCCAGCACCCACTTGGTAAGTTCATCTTGTGCTGAATTGAGCAATAATGTTTCTAGTCAAAGAACTATGAGATCCTTTATCCCCATTGTGAATCAAGATACCCTGAATTCTGTGTGGCAGTTGAGTTATAGCTAGCAATTCTCTTTCTTTGTGTGGAAATCATTCTGAAACAAACCAACAAAAAGTAATGGAAGAAATGAGATATCATTTTCTTTGAAACTAGCACAATCCGCGAAAGTGGAAATAAGGAGTACTTCTGCGCTGCTATCCTTTGAGAAGGCAAATTTCTTTTTTCTTTTTTCTTTTTTTTGGGTCCGGTCGTGGGCCTGGGCACTGACCCTCAGCTCTTCAGCACAAGGCAAGTGCTCTACCACTGAGCCACCTTCCCAGCCCCGGAGAAGGCAAATTTCTTATCAGTCATGGTTGGCAGAGGCTGGGATTCAGAACCAAAGATTTTAGTATAGAGAGGATAATTGAGTGATCTTTACCTGGAGGATATTTGGTCTTCCATGATTCTAAAAGGCAGGAGTGTTAGAAAAGGAATTTTGATGAAACTTTGTTAAAGATGGAGAGAAATGGTTTTTAAAATTCTCAAAGGGACCTAAAAGTAATTCTTACTAAGAAGTAACAACTGAAGAGATTTAGGTATGAATCCTTACTTCTGAGAACAATTCCTGTTTAAGTGAAAGGCCAAGGGGTGTATAAAACATTCTTTTGGTCTCTCAATCTAGAAAATATTCCTTTTCCTAACCTACTAGTTAAGAAAAAAGCAGCACAGTACATAAATTTTTTCAAGAAAAATGAAAAACACAGCAGCTATCCCCTTATGATCAAACAAAAGTATATTTGAGAAAAACTACATCGTAATTACTAAAGCCAGATGGCTAGTTCTTGGCTTAAAATTCTAGCAGCACATACTTGAGTGATTTGAGTAAATATTTCCTCTGATATAAAAGAAGAAAAAACTTAAACACAAAAACATTATTTTCCACTGGAAGTAAACACTATTACTTCAATACATTTGAGAAAAAAGCATATATTTTCTATAAATCATTTCTGACTTTGATATTTTAAAATCTCTAACAGTTACAATGAAATAAATGTCTATATTAAGTGAACTTTGGATTTTTCTTATTTTTATCTTTTTTTCTATGACTCATCTTCGATATCCCAGGAATTGAGGATGTGATTAAGATGTGCCAGAAAGTCCAGATGAATGTCTGTGTGAAGCAACAGTTATGAAAATTAACACAGTTGAAGAAAGGGTGAGATTAGTAATGACCCTTAATTTGAGCTCAAAACAGAAGCCAGAGTTGATTAGAAATAATATGAACTCCTTAGGGATAAGGACTGAGGATTTCAGAACGTGCTTCTTTATAGTGAGCCTGATGAGATTCATGCTGCATGTAGGCCTGGTGGGTCTCCTGTAATTGAAGAATCCTGCAGATATTCAGAACATTTTAGTCAAAAGTATGAGAACTCCAAATGAGCTGCAGAATTTTGAATATGGAGAAGGGAAGTATTAAACTTAGAGACCATATTCTTTTTTTTAAATTTTTCTTATTTAAAAAGCTGTTTTGTCAGTTGTTGGGCTTGAACTCAGGGTCTGTGCACTGTACCTCAGATCTTCAGCTCAATGCAGTGCTCTACCACCTGAGCCACAGCACCAATTCCTGTTTTCTGGTACTGGAGATCAGAGTCTCACAGACTTTCCTGCCCTGACTGGCTTTGAACCACAGTTCTTAGATCTCAGCCTCTTGAGTAACCAGGATTACAGCATGAGCCACCAGTGCCTGGGTTAGAGACCATATTCTTTTTTTTTTTTTTTTTTTGTCGTGGGGCTTGAACTCTGGGCTTGGGCGCTGTCCTTGTGCTATTCAGCTCAAGGCCAGCACTCTACCGCTTGAGTCACAGCGGTTTATTGGAGATAAGAGTCTCACAAACCATCCTGCCCGGGCTGGCTTTGAACCGAAATTATCAGATCTCAGCCTCCTGAGTACCTAGGATTACAGGCATGAGCCACCAGCGCCCGGCTAGAGATCATATTCTTTACATGTAGTTGGGTTTGTGTGAGAGAGACCTTCCATAACCTTAGTAAATATAGAAAAGACTATAAGTCAGCTCTCCTTGTCTAAGAAATACTTCAGAGAGTAAGGAGAGCACCTGAATGTATGGTCTGTAGGAAAACATTCTACTTTAGCCGTATAGTCACTACACATCAGAAAATATACTCAGGACATTATCCTTGTCCATGTAGTGGACATTAATCCATTAGTCTTTCACTAAAGCAATACACCTTACAAAACTTCAGAGCAAATCTCCAGAGGAGTAGTCTGATGAGTATCCAATTTGCAAAATTTATCTTTCAGAAGTCAGACCTGACTTTCCAGCCTGAAACACCCACAGTAGAGCTACCCTATGCATATGAGGAAAGTAGGAAATTTCACACCCAGAAGTCATCTCTCCGCAGACATTGGAGAACTCACACAGAAGAGAAAACTTCTGTATGCAAGAAATGTGGAAAGACCTTCAGGCAGTCATACCTCATTTTTCATCAGAGAACACACACAGGAGAGGAACCTTATGAATGTAACAAATGTGGAAAATCTTTCAGCCACAAGGGAAACTTTACTGTCCATTGGAGAATCCATACAGGAGAGAAACCTTATGAATTTGACAAATGTGGAAACTCCTTCAGAGAGAAGTCAGACCTCACTTTGCATCAGAGTAGACACACAGGAGAGAAACCTTATAAATGTGACAAATATGGAAAGTCTTTCACCTGTAAGACACACCTTCATGTTCACCACAGAATACACACAGGAGAGAAACCTTATGCGTATATAAAATGTGGATAGTCGTTCACCTGTAAGGCATACCTTCATGTTCATCAAAGAACACACGCAGGAGAGAAACCTTATGAATGTAACAAATGTGGAAAGTCTTGCAACTGGAAGGCAGAACTTACTATTCATCAGAGAACACACTCAGTAGAGAAACCTTATGAACGTAAGATGTGTGAAAAGTCCTTTACCTGAAAGTCAAACCTCAACAAACAAAAGAATTCACACAGGTGAGGAACCATATAAATGTAATGAATGTGCAAAGTCTTTCATCCAGAAGACAGAACTTCGTGTTTATCAGAGAATACACACAGCAGAGAATCCTTATGATTGTAAGATATGTGAAAAATCCTTTACCCAGAAATCAAACCTCAACAGGTGTTGGGTCTTCGTCCATCTTTGGACGGACGGGGTCCGAGGAGAGGTAAGTGCGGCCGCTCGCCTGTTCCCCAGCCTCCCTTAGCTCAGGAGACAATCCGATGCAGCAGGGAGTCAAGTCAAGCAGGAACTCATTTATTAACAAGGACCATCTCCTTTTTAAAGCAAAAGACTGCGTGGGAGCAGAGGAAATGGGATCAACCAATCACTGAAATGCCACACCTTAACATGCACCTAAGCTTCCATGAGTGGTTTACACACTGAACCTGAACAAATCCGGCTCTGCCCAATCAACTTCCTCCCAGGACCATCTTTGCTACTTGTGTTCCCCACAGATTTCCCCACAAACAGGCATAAGAGAATTTACACAGGTGAGAAACCTTATGAATGCAATAAATGTGGAAAGTCTTTCAACCGGAAGTCACATGTCACTTTGCATCAGAGAACACACACACAGGATTGAAACCTTATGAATGCAACAACTATGGAAAGATTTTTAAGTGGAGGTCACACATGACAGAATTCACACAGTTGAGAAACCTTATAGATGTAGGAAATGTTGAAAGTCATTTAACCAGAATTTCCCAACTCAGCAGGCATAAGTGAATTCATATACATGAGAAATCTTAGGAATATAACAAATGTGGAAGATCTTTCACCTGGAAAAAACTCAATTTATATCAGAGAACCCACACTGGATAGAAGCCTCATGCATGTAGCAAATGTGCAGTTTTTCACTCAGAAAGCACAGCTTAGGGTTCTTCATTGAATACCCACATGAGAGACATATTATGAATACAACAAATGTGGAAAAGTTTTTCAAGAAGACATAGGTCAGTTTGTCTCAGAAAATACCCAGAAGACAGAAGCCATATGAATGTAACAAATATGGAAATTCCTTAGTCATTAAGGCATAGCTGAGCCCTGGATTCAAATAGAACATGACATCTATACAATGAATAGATTATTCTATTCCACAGTTCCATGTTGGTTGTTGTGGACATGTTACTCCTGCCTATGTTATTCCAATTGTCTAACCATGGGAAAGTCAAGTGAGCCTTAACTCTACTTGCTTTATGTGGTTAAATAACTTGCAGCTCAAAGATAATATCTACTGTTTCCTGTGATCTCAACCCAGCCTTGAGGGAAGGGTAGATTTTTTTAAGTACTTCCTCAGAATCCAAACACTCCTGAGTGATGGTAATGAGAAAAGAATCTAGTTGAGTGCTGGAGAGCTATCTCCTGGAACCCTTCATTCCTCTGCATGATGTCATGGAATCCAAAGCCAGAGCAAGTCTCTTTCCATTTCTTCAAACCTTCATCAACAAACTTATCCTGGAAATACTGATGCTCTAGTAGATAGTCTAAGCCAGGAAAAGATTCAAATCATGAATGCCTACCAAGTCTACATTTCCACTCCTGACGAAAAATAGGTCACCTTCTTCTAAATGGACTTTTTCTGAAGGACATGAGGAAGAGCACACTTGTACAATCCACTCTCCATCTTGCTGTCAAAGACCTCTAGGGAGCCTTTCTGATCAGTAGGTGACCCCACCTGTGACCATTGTTCTACGTGGCTCCCAAGATGGTTCACATTTCAGAACATCCTGAACCAATTACCAATTGATATCTGTGCCAAGAATTCATTTTTCCTTGACTGATTGGCCCCGGTTAGTCTTTTGTCATACTGAAGTGAATGAAAATGAAGAGAATGAAAACTTTCTCCTGATTATTGATGTGAGTCAAACACGCCAGGGGTCAAGTTCAGCTGAGAAAAGTTATCTGCCTTTTCAGGTCCTCCTCAACAATCAGGGGCCCAGTCAGTCTTACCCTCACCAGCTGCTTCAGGATAGATACCCAGTCACTCCCACAGTCCTTAACTCACTGAGAACCATCCAAGCTATTTTCCCCTCATCATCCACTATGCACTCTACTGACCTGATGACACTACTCCTTGTGACCAATTCCCCAGGATCACCCTAGTCATAGGGACAAAGTTATCTTCTCTCTTTCAGGGACAGTTATCCTCTCTCTCTCTCTCTCTCTCTCTCTCTCTCTCTCTCTCTCTCTCTCTCTCTCTCTCTCTCTCTCTCTCTCTCTCTCTCTCTCACACACACACACACACACACACACATACACACACACTACTCTGAAAACCCATCTAAAATTTCTGGATTTCCATGTCTAATGTTCTCTATTTGGACATCAAAACAAATAAGATGATGCACAATTTGTTTCATGATATTCTATTACTATATGTATATCTTTTTTGTTTGTGCTCGTAGAGAGCTTTAAACTCATGGTACATTAGTCTTTCGTTTTTATGCTCAAGCTTGGAGCTCTACTCCTTATGCAACATATCAAATTTTGATATTGTTCTATTTTGTATCACAAGTCCTTCTGATAAAGGCAGTGAAGGGGTGCCCCCTGTTACATTTTCTCTTTTAAGATGTTTACAAAAAGATGTTTACATTCAAAGAACTACAATATTTTAAATTAGAAAAATATTTTTAAAAATGTTTTCATTGCAGAACCTTAAGTCAAAATGTAGTATTTTGATGCATATTTAAAAATAAGTAAGGATATTGCTTGGTTTTTTTTCTTTCTTCCTTTTTTTGTCTTTCCTGGGCCTGGGCACTGTCCCTCAGCTCTTCAGCTCAAGGTTTGCGTTCTACCATTTCAGCCACTGCACCACTTCTGGCTTTTTCTGCTTATGTGGTGCTGGGGAATCAAACCCAGGGCCTAATGCATATAAGGCAAGCACTCTACCACTGAGCCACCTTCCCAGCCAGCCCCTATTAGAGAATTTTTTAAAAAGATGAGGAATATCTTGGCACCGGTAGCTCACACCTGTAATCCTAGCTTCTCAGAAGGCTGAGATCTGAGGATCATGGTTGAAAGCCAGCCCAGGCAGGAAAGTCCATGAGACTCTTATCTCCAATAAAACCACTCAAAAACTGGAAGTGGTGCTGTGGCTCAAGCAGTAGAGGGCTCCCCTTCAGCTGAGGAGCACAGGGATAGAGCCCAAGCCCAGAGATCAATTCCCACGACTGACCAAAAAAAGAAAAAAGATGAGGAATATAGATTAAGTAACATTGAGCAGTCTCTTGTAAAAGCAGCATTCAGAAACTCTAAACATACCTCTATAGCAATAGTAAAGATTTCCCATTTCTCAGAATTTTAGAAGGAACCTGAGCATATCCCAACTGTTCACAAATGTGAACCTCTTGGCGCTGAATGACAGTTGGAGTTGAAGGCAAAACTTCATTCTTCATCTCATCATTGTCGTAAGAGGTCATAGAATGTTCACATTGAGCACCTGCCATCATACACATTGACATTGTATTGTTTCAAAAATAAATCCCACAACCAGAAGTTACTATAATGACAGGATATAAAATCATTTTAAAATGGAAAAAGAGAGCATCAATCAAAATGTGCTTTCATTGATTGAAAATTTCAGTGTGAATTAAAAAAAAAATAAAATTGGATTGGAGGAAACCCCATCACTGGAGCCTGTGAACTTCAAGATCCAGGGCAGAGTCTCAGCCTTGATGCCACTCCTGCCACCACCCAGAAGCCACTGAATCCCTGTCTGTCTTCCACCACCTACTCAGGACACAAAATCCAGTCATGGGTACAAATGAGCTGGTACAGAAGACCAAACTGACCTAGCAGGATGAGCAATATGGTGTCATAAAGTCTGTCACTGAGCAAAGAGCTGAATTGTCTAATGATTAAAGGAATCTTCTCTCAGTTGCTTACAGAAATGTTATAGACAACCATAGGTCATCTTAGCGTATCATTTCAAGTATTGAGCAAATAAATGGAAGGTGCTGAGAAAAACAGCAGATGATGAAGAACATAGAGAGAATCAAGAATGAGCTAAGAGATAGCTACAATGATTCACTGTCACTTTTGGAAAAGTTCTGCATCCCTAGTGCTTCACAAGCAGAGAGCAAAATCTTGTATTTGAAAATGAAGAGAGACTACTACCAATACTTTGCTGAGATTGCTGCTGCTGATGACAAGAAAGGGATTGTGAATCGTTCATAACCAGCATATCAAGAAGCTTTTGAGATCAGCCAAAAGGAATTGCAAGCTGGGAGCTGGTGGTTCACACCTGTAATCCTAGCTACTCAGGAAGCTGAGATCTGAGCATCACCATTCAAAGCCAGCCCAGCCCGAGCAGGAATGTCTGAGAGACTTTTTTTTCTTGTGAAAATAGTGTTCAGAGGGGTTACAATTACATGAGCAAGGTAATGAGTACATTTCCTATCAAGCATTGTTGCCTCCTCCTTTGTTTCCCCATCCCATCCCTTCCTATCTCCCCCTCACATCTCATCACACTCTCCACCCCCATGTGCCAAAATTGTACAATTTGTTTTTCGACATAATGTCTTGTACTTCTTATTGTTGCAATGGGTCCACCTGTATCCCTATTTAAACAATCTGTTTTTTCCCTTCCCCTCCACAAATTATACAACATCAAATACAGTGAAAACAGGGGTTATACCATCAGGGAGGGACATACAAAGCAATAAAGAAATCTTATAAATATGTTAGAAACAATAGCAAGAAAGAAACATTTGAGACCCTTATATCTGATAAACCTCTCAGAAAACCGGAAGTGGTACTGTGGCTCAAGTGGTAGAGCACTAGCTTTGAGCTGAAGAGCTGAGAGACAGCGCCCAGACCCAGAGTCCAAGCTTCACAACTGATAAACCTATCAGTTTGGGTCTGGCCCTTAACTTCTCGGTGTTTTATTATGAAATTCTGAACTCCCGAGAGAAAGCTAGCTTTCTTGCAAAGACAGCTTTTGATGAAGTCATTGCTGAACTTGATACATTCAGTGAAGAGTGATTCAAAGACCGCACGCTAATAACGTAGTTACTGAGCGAAACGTTGACATTGTGGTTATAAGATGAAGTGAAAGCAGGAGAAGGAGGGGAAAATTAAATGGCTTTCCAACTTTTGTCTGCCTCATTCTAAAATTTAGACAGTAGACCATTTGTCATCCATGCTGTCCCACAAATAGTTTGTTGTTTATGATTTATGACAGGTTTACGTTGCTTCTATTTGAATTTCTGTATTCCCCAGGGTAATTTTTTGTTGCTTAATATTAGAGGAATAGATATTGACCATTAACATTTAGTGAGCTATCTGTTTTCATCTTGAGATGACCAATCTGAGGATGTAGAATTTTTATACAAGTTGTAAATATTTGGCATATACTTTGGTACATGGTGACTTGACAAAGGCCAGTGTTAAAACTGCTTCCATGTCAAAGTGAAGAAATCTTCCTACATATTGGTTTGTACTGGTGGAGAATAAAAGGGAAAATTGGTTTCAGGCACAGGTGTAGTTATTCCGGATATTAGAAAGTTTGGGCACACTTGCAGGCCTGTGGTACAAACAGATATTCCATGGCTGTTACATGTTGGAATCATGTATTTCTGTGGAAGAGTTATCTCAGTGTGCACACCTAGAGTACAGCACTAGAAGTATTCTTTGAGACAAAGTTGTGTCTCAATTAACTCTGGATAAGGGCAGAAATAGTTCACATTCCATTATTTGTAATGTTTGCTGCTTATTTTTGCTACACATTTTATTTGTATTTAAATGTTTTAGGCAACCTACGAACAAATGTAAAAGTAAAGATGCAATGAAAATGAACTGTTTGGTAATCATTATTACTACTTTTTCTATAACTTTCATGTAAATTAGTCTTTTGGTTTTGAAACACCTCAAAAGAAATTGTACATTATTATAAACTTGTTCTTTACTCCCTTTTGGCAGCTAATGGGCTTTCACCAAATTTAAAGTGCAAACTTTATCACAATAACAAAAATACTAATCTATCTAATGACCATCTCCTACAGAGCCAAGTTTTTCCTTGGGGAGGGGAAAATTGATTTGAAAAGTAATATGTTCCAGTTAAAATTTTGATATATAGCATTTTCTAACTTAGGAAGCCACAATGTTTTTGACCCATCATGACATTGGTTAGCATTAACTATAAATTCTGTTTTGGTTTTTGAGAATTTCTTGATTCAGTTTGCCTTCTGATTTTGGACATTTCAATTGTCAGGTGCACAGGATTACTTTCCTTTTATTTAGCCTTCTGTCTTGTCACCAACCATTCCTCCTTGGTGGCCATGTACTTCTGAAAAGGTCACATGACTTTTCTGGCTCTACTCACTGTCTAAGATCCCTTGCTTTCTTTGCCTGCATTCCACTAACTATTAACCTCATCCTCTACTGCAGCACATCTCACCTTACTTGATGAGATTGCGTACCTCCTATAAACTCTTCCTGAATGGTCTGCCATTGTTTGCCTTTAGATCTTCTCTAAGTAATGATGGGTCTGAGTTATACCAAATCTTACTCTACAGAATATTTCCTTAGAATGTTACAGAAGACACCAAATAAAAGTGTCATTTTAAAAGACAGGTGGGGCTGAGAAGGTGGCTCAGTGATAGAGTGCTTGCCTTGCATGCATGAGGCCCTAGTTTCTATTCCTCAGCACCACAAACACAGAAAATGTCAGAAGTGGTGCTGTGGCTCAAGTGGTAGAGCACTCGCCTCAAGCTGAAGAGCTGAGGGACAGTTCCCAGGCCCATAGTTCAGGCCCCACGACTGAGAAAAAAAAGATTTTTTTTCTTTCAGAATGTAAGATCCTTCAGAGCAGGGACAATATTTTATGTATGTTCTATTGTGTCCAATACACTGTAAATGCTCAATAAATATTGATGATTGGAGACAAAAAAAATCTGCTTTCTTCATTGGAAATATCAACTATACCAATTACTATTTTTGAGTTTGATATAGTTCTAAAATAAAACCTGCCATTCTTTCAAAGACAAACATATAGACACATATATGTATATAAGCAGACATATAATGCTTTGAAGTAATCAGTAAGATTACAATTCATTAATATGAAATATTATATTAGTGTTATGTATAAATCAGTACAAACTCATCCAGTCATTGAATCTGTCCAGACTCCTTCATAACACTGTAAACTTATCACATCTTTTGCACAAGCATTAGTCCTCCTGAGTAAGCTCATGTCAGAAGAAGCTACAACAGTACACAAGATCCATATCAGGACCTTAAAAATAGGCACACAAAGGAGGTGTGATCAGTTTTGAAAGAAGAGATATCAGTAAGATTATTAAATTATTTGGGATTGAAAACCAAAGAAATGAAGATCTCTACAAAAAAGGGGACTAAAAAGAAAGGAAACACCTCTGAATTCCAATCAATCCACTGTTCATGTACAAGTCTTCCAGGGGTGATGGGCCACAATGTGATGCCCAGTGGCCCACATGCTTAACTGCTCAAGGCAGGATGAGATGAAGTCTAGGGCCTCGCATACAGGATGGTTGAAGGTCAAGCTGATAGGAGGCAGAACTTCTGTAAGAAGGGCCCTTTGTGAGTAATCCTACTTACTTAGGAGGCTGAGATCTGAGGATCAGGGTTCAAAGCCAGCCCAGGCAAAAAGAAAAACCTATAACTTTTTTTTGCTAGTCCTGTGGCTTGAACTCAGCATCTGTGAGCTATTCATGAGCTCTTTTGCTCAAAGTTAGCAACATTTCTAGATTTTTCTGTAAATAATTGGAGATAGGAAACTAACAGATTCTCCTGCCCAAGCTGTCTTTGAACTGTCATCCTCAGATATCAGCCTCCTGAGTAACTAGGATTAAAGGCCTGAACGATTAACACCTAGCTCATATGAAACTCTTATCTCCAAGTAATCACCAAAAAGCCAGAAGTGGAGGTATGGTTCAATTGGTAGAGTGCTAGCCTTGAGCATAAATATTAAGGACAGCACCCTGGCTTGAGATCATGCCCCAGGATCAGCAGAAGTAATAGAAAAGAAATAATCTGAAAATCACAAGCCAGGAAGATGCAGGATATGGAGCAGAACGAGTCTACTGTGTTTATATAGAGAGGTGTGTGAAGCAAGTTAGACACTTGCCCAAGTGACTCATAGGATGGCAATATGCAGCATTTTGCATCTGCACCAGAAGGTGGCACTAAATCAACAAGGCTAGGCAGGCCTAGTTGGTTGGGCTCTAATGAGCAGGTGATTTTGTAAATTTGCTAGGTGTTGGGGGTAGAATGGGGTGAACTGAGGCTCTTCAGTATTCTCTTCCTTCATTCTTCCATTATCTTGTTCATCATTCCATTTTACAGATGAGGAAAGCTCTGTGAAGATTTTTTAAATTAGTTATTTGCTTGATTTTTGCTAGCATTGGGGCTTTAACTCAGTCTCTCACTTTTACTAGGCTTTTCTTCTCAAGGCTGGCAGTCTTCCCACTGGAGCCACATGTTCACTTCTGGGATTTTGCTGGTTCATGGAAGAAAAAAATCCCTCAAATATATATACTGGGGCTGGCTTTGAACTGAGATCTTCAGATCTCAGCCTCCTGAATAGCTAGGATTACAGTCGTGAGCCATCAGTGACTTGTTTTAGAGATGATTTTTTAAAATAATATTTCTATGTTCATCCATTGTGCGTGTGTGTGTGTGTGTGTGTGCTCACCCACGCACATGCTCACGTGTGTACACATCCAGAAGCAGGAACATTGTAAAGCCCAGTCAAAAGGCTGAGCAATGTTCACACCAAACATTTATTGTCCAGTGGTCTTAGATTTTGGGTGAGGGGAAGGGAGTGTTCTGTTATTCCCTGCCTTTTGGGCTATGCCTATTCTTTTCTAGTGACTACTTTTTTCTCATCACAGACTACCAAAACTCTCTTAGGGAGAACATTTTTTTCTACCAGAATTGGAGTTCAGGGCTGCCACCCCCAAGATCTCATCTCTTTCTGTCCAGCTGTAGGGCTTTCTCATTATGGGAAGAACATAGGCTCACTGGGCAGGGAACATAAATTAGCCACCTTTAGTGCCTTAACCTGAAACCTGCCACATCCCAGGATGGAGGCTGGAAACACAGACTTCATTCTTCAATTCTGCAAGCCATTCCTTTGCCACACAGCACATGGCAGCAAGTGTGATCTGGGAAGGGTCTCAGATCAGCTTCTCTGGACAAAAGCAGATAAATAGTAACAGATATGCAAAAATAACACAGGAAGAAGGACTCTGGAAGCTGAGAACTAAGGATCTTGGTTCAAAGACAACTTGGGTAGGAAAAGTCCCTAGACTTACCTTCAAAGAACCAGCAAATATTCCAAAGTGGGGCTGTGGTTCAAATGGCAAAGTTCCAGCCTTGATCAAAAAAGCTAAGGGATAGTGACTAGGTTCTGAGTTGAAGCCTCATTACCAGCAATAAATAGCTAGCTAGCTAGCTAGCTAGCTAGCTAGCTAGCTAGATAGATAGATAGATAGATAGATAGATTGATTGATTGATTGATTAATTGATTGATAACTGGTATTTCACATCTGTAATCTTAGCTACTCAGGGGACTGGGAGTGAAGCAGGGATCATAGTGTGCAGCTAGACAAGGCAAGACAGTCTATAAGACACTTATCTCCAATTAACTATCAAAAAGCTGAAAGCAGAGCTGTGGCTCAAGAGATACAGAGATAAACTTGAGTAGAAAAGCTGAAGGACAGTGTGCAGGTCCTGAGTTAAATTCCCAGGATGAGTATGCACACACTCATGTGTGCACACATACACACACATGCACACACACACACACACACACTCACACACACACACACACACACACACACACACACACAAATAGAGGAAGATTTGGTAGTATGACCATAGGATGTGGGGTATAGAGGGGGGTGGCTGACTGGGAGCCGTGTTTTGTGTGTGGTGCTGGAGACAAAACTGGAGGAAGGGTCTCCTACAGGCCTAGAAATAGGGAATTAAGTAACAGGAAGGGCCAACAACCAAATCCAAGGGAGAACAGCAAATGGGGAGGAGACAGAATTCTCTATACAGTTCTAGATTGTGCTCCAAGGTCCTAGTGTGGTAGGCAGGTGGATGAAAGTTCTCTTCATGGCTTTCATCACTCTGGCTGTTAGTGGACCCCCCTTGGTGTGTGTATGTATTCAGGTCCTGGGGATTGAATTCAGAGCCTGGGCACTGACCTTGAGCTGTTTATGCAAAAGGCTAGCATGCTACCTTTTTGAGGAACATCTGTAATTAAAGGGAAATGAGTGTCTCATAGCTCATGCCTGTAATCCTAGCTACTCAAGGAGCTAAGATCTGAGGATCATGGTTCAAAGCTAGCCCAAACAGGAAATTCCATGAGACTCTTATCTATAATTAACCACCTGAAAACCAGAAGTGTTGCTGTGTCTCCAAGTGGTAGAGTGCTAGCCTTGAGCAAAAGAGTTCAGGAAAAGCACCTAGGTGCTGAGTTCAAGCCTTGGTACTGACTCCCCCCTACCCACTGCAGTAACTCAAAAAAAGAAGTCTCACAAACTTTCATGCTCAGGTTGGCTTTGAACCATTATCTTCAGATTTCAGCCTCCTGAGTAGCTAAGTTTACATGTGTGAACCACCAGCATCTACCTCACTTGACTTTTCACTCAAGGATAGCCCTCTACCACTTGAGACACAGCTCCACTTCCAGTTTTTGTTTTTGAGTAACTGAACATAAGAGTCTGTTTGATTTTTCTTCCCAGGCTGACTTTATACCATCATTCCCTCATCTCAGCCTCCTGAGAAGTGAAAATTACAGGTGTGAGCAACGTGCACCTGGTTACAGCACTCTTCTTGTCCCTTTTTCAGGCCCACCAACGTCCTTAGCTTCCTGCCCTGGGTTTTCACTCCCTTGTTATCATTGGTGTTGATTGTCACTCCCTCCTATTTTGACTGAGTCACTCAGTCTCTGGTCCCAGGAATCTACTGCAATGCTATTATGAAGACTAGGGCAAACATATGGGAATAAGCCAGGGACAGACAGTATGGAATCTGAGCCTGCTTCCTCTTACATCTGCCAGAGTGTGAGTGATCTGATAAATGCCACTGCCCTCTTGGAGGCCTCCAAGGAGTTAGAAGAATGCCCACTCACTGCAAGCATGCCAAGTCCGGGGTACAGGGCACTAAGGCTCTTCCTGTATTCCACTGCCATCAGTGGGACTGTGAGAGGTCATGTCTCTCTTCTGAACCTTCATTTCCTCCATATTTCACAGACATTGTCCTTAAACACTTGCATTCCAATCCCTTCTCCTGGATCTTTGTTAGAAATCTCATACTTATAATTTTTGGGCTTTGCTTTTGGCTAAGCTGATCTGTCTGTTCCCAGCCTGAAAATCACACCATTATAATCATCCTTACTTGGTAGAGAAGATAATGGTGACTAAAGGTTTGTGATGATGAAATGGGGAAATGGAGACCCAGTCTTCCCCCCACACACACCTTTTTAAAATTTTTATTGTGAAAATACTGTACAGAGGGGTTACAATTATATGGCCAAGATAATGAGTTCATTTCTTATCAAGCATCGTAGCCTCGTCCTTTGTTTCCCCTTCCCATCCTTTCCCATTGTTCCCCGCCCCCCCTACCCAATCCTCGCCTCCCCCCACCCCCTGTCTGCACCAAAGTTGTTGTAAAGTTCGTTTTCAACATAACGACTTGTACATCTCATTGGAGACTCAGTCTTTGAATGAGGAGTTTGTTAAACAATATTAAAAACAAGCCAGGCAGTGGTGGTTCCTGCCTGCCATTCAAGCAACGTAAGAGGTTGAGATCTAAAGACCATGGTTTGAAGTCAGCCTGGGCAAAAAAGCCTGGGCAAAAAAAAAAAAAAACAGTTTTAAAAAGTCAGAAATGGAAGTGTGGCTTAAGTGGTAAACACCAGACTTGTGCATGAAAGCTAAGCAAGAGAGCAAGCCCTAGTATCACAGCACTCGTGCACGCATGCACACACACCTGCACACACGCACACACACACTCACACACACAATCAATAAAGTGTGTTTTAAATAAACCAGTACTTGTAGACTGGTGAATCTATTCTTTCAAATCCCTTGGCTAAGGCTTTGGCTTCATCAGCTTGAGTTCCCAGAATGAATAGCATCAACATTGAAGGTCCATAAAAAAGCCAAAGTAAGGACACCTAGTAGGAAAAGTTTTGTATCCCACCTGGAAGGTTGAAGACATAGACGATGAATAAGAAGTTTGAGATCTTGGTGGCTCATGCCCATAATCCTAGCTACTTGTGGGGCAGATATCTGAAGATCACTATTCAAAGCAAGTCTGGGCAGGAATGTCTGTGAATTGCTTGCTTGCTTGCTTTCCTTTTTATTTTTTGCCAGTCTTGGGCCTTAAACTCTAGGCCTGGGCACTGTCCCTAAACATTTGCTCAAGGATTGCACTCAATCACTTGAGCCACAGTGCCACATCTGACTCTTTCTGTGATTAAATGGAAATAAAAATCTCCCAAACTTTCCTGCTTTGACTGGCTTTACACCCAGATTCTCAGATCTCTGCTTCCCAAGTAGCTAGGATTACAGGTGTGAGCCACCAGCATAGGCTGTCTGTGAGACTCTTATATCAAGTTAACCACCAAGAAAGCTGAATGGATGGGGGGGCTGTGGTTCGAGGGGTTGAGTGCTAGCATTAGGCAATAAAACCTCAAGGACAAGACCCAGACCTTGAGTTCAAGGCACAGGACCACACAAAATTAATAAAAAGAGAAGTAGCAAGGGGATAGTGGGAGGAGAGACTTATCATTCATCAAATACAATAGTCTAGAAGCTGACAATGTGCTGACCCAAGTCACAAACAATTATCTATTTGAGGAAGCACAGTGACAACCAAGTAAATAAACAAATATATGAAGCAACCATAGAAAGATAAACAGTGCAGGTGAGAGGGCTTTAAAGGGTCATTGTGAGTCAAGTGTCTACTCAGGAGGCTGAGATTTGAGGATCCTGTTTCAAAGCCAGCGCAGGCTGTGAAGTCCATGAGAACTTTATCTTCAATAAACTACTGAAAAAAGCTGTAGCTCAAGTAGTAGAGTACTAGCCTTAAACTCAAGGACAGGGCCCAGGCCCTGAGTTCAAGCCCCAGTCCTCAGACTTCAGCTTCCTGAGTAGATAGGATTACATACGGGAGCCACCACAGCCAGGCAACCTTTTATTATATATTATCTCATTTAATGCCCAAGGCTGCCTAATAGGAGGGCTCAGTCTGAAAGTATCACCTCTGGTTCACATTCAGTCAATGATCAGGTCTGTTTTTCCACTGAAAGTAGTCTTGTCTCTGGGAGGAGGATAAAATGCCAGAAGCCCCTTCCCTTGTTTGGTGCATCCTATATTGCAAAAGTGATGAAAGGGCATGAGATTAAAGCTTGGTTCTTAGGGCTTAGTCTCTATTGTGGGAAGCCTGGCCTGGTGTGTAGCTTTGATTAAAAAGTGAATCAGGGAAGATTAAACCAAAACAAAACAATACCTCAAATCCAATTTCCTTCAGAGTCCTCTAGGGAGCTAGTTGAAGAGAGGTGAAGGGGAGAGGGACTAAATAGTTTCGCTCCTTTTATGACTTTGTTTGCTATACTTTGTTCAAGCAGTAATTACTGAATACAATAGTTACAATGTACCTAGCAGTGGAAGGTCCTCAGTTTACTTTCCCATAGTGGAGAAGTATATGAGATAAAATCTTCAGGTCTCAGCTTTACTTGGGCTGCGTGGCTCAGGGAGAGGGGGACCTTTTCTGCAAATTCTTCTGCCCAGAAAGAGCTCTAGTTTTCTGATTCTCAATAAACAGAAGCAGGTGCTGCTAGAGATAAGGATGGTATAGAATAGAATGTGACATAGGAGCTCACATCCTCCGGAGGGAGGCCCAAACTGAGAAAGAAATCAAAGAACTAGTGAGAAAATGAATATTTTAGGTCAGCAGGCAAGGGAAGGGGTTGATGAGGTTGAACTTCTGCTCCTGTTCCTGAGAAAATGGAGAGAACCACACAAAGGTTTATTTGTGTGTGTGTGTGTGTGTGTGTGTGTGTGTGTGTGTGTGTGTGCATGCCAGTACGGGGCCTTTAACTCGGTCTCATGCCCTTGCTTGGCTTTTCCTGCAAGGCAGATCCTCTACCACTTGAGCCAAACTTCCACTTTAAGGTTTTTTTTTGCTAGTTTATTGGAGATAGGAGTCTGTCAGCTTTGTCTGCCCAATCTGGCTTTTACCAAGTATCCTTAGATCTCAGCCTCCTGAGCAGCTAGGGTTATAAGCAGAAGCTTTCAAGTATCCAGGTCCACACAAAGGTTTAGAGGAAGAAGCTTCTAGAGAAGGTCAGAGCAAATTTGCAAAGGCCCTGCCTGATTTGCCAACTTCTTGGATATTTATTTAATTAGGAAAACAGCAAGAACAACATTACTAGGAGAATAGCAAAAGGCGTAAGTCAGTCATACCATATGGGCCTCGCAGGCTGTAAGTATACTTGTAGATTGTTAATATAAAGTAAAAGTACTGGTGAGTCCCCACAGTTCACCTGGGGTTCTCATGAAAGGATGTTCACCTGGGTTTCTCATGAAAGGATGCCTCTGGCTACTCTGTTACAGCAGTGTGCTCAATATAAAAGAAGTATAATATCAGTCATCGTATCATTCATAGTAGTGGAAAGGTAAGAACAACCCAAATGTCCATGGATGAATAAACAAAATGTGATCTATGCATCCAATGAAATACTATTCAGTCTTAAAAAGGAATGACATTTGGACCCATGCTACAACATGAATGAATGTTTAAAATATTGTAAGTGAAATAAACCAGATATAAAAAATGACAATTTATGTTTCCACATCCATAGTTAAACAATAGTAAAAATAAATAAATAAAAGTCAAATTTGCTGGGTACCTATGGCTCACATTTATAATACTAGTTACTCAGTGGGCTGAGAACTGAGGATGGAGGTTTGAAGCCAGGCTAGGCAGAAAAATCTCTGGGACTCAACCCAATTATACCAAAAAGCCAGAAGTAGAGGTGGGACTCAACAGTAGAATATCAGCCTTACACAAAAAAGTTCAACTTCGAATGGAGAATGAGTCGGCCAGTGCCTGTGAGAAAGAGCAAGCTTTCTGGGTGCAAAGACCTGCCTTTTCAACAGCACTGTGGCAGAGCAGAGCACACAAAGCCAGCACTAGGCTGACAAGGAAGGGCAGAGAAGACAAGAGAGGTTGGATTACTCTTTTATTGGCCAGCCCTGTGGGTTGACCTCAGGGCCTGGGTCCTGTTCCTGAGCCTCCAGGTGCTTAAGGCTAGTGCTCTATCACTTGAGCCACAGCCCTGCTTAACACTTTCAAGGGTGTCCTGCCAGGCAGGCTTCAAACAGAGATTGATCCTCAGATCGTGGCCTCCTGAGTAGCTAGGCATATAGGCAGGAGCTACTACTTGCAGGTTTCATTAACTCTTGTGTGTCAACCCCAGGAATGTGCACTGGAGCCAAGGTGATACAAGCCTTCAGGGGAGCCCCAGACCCTGGGGGCTGAGCAAAGGTGGGGCTCCAGTACTATCTGCAGAGCCCAAGGAACTGGACTCCAGTGACCATAGCAGCAGAGGAGGCAGGGATCAAATCATGGAGTGCACTCCAACTGCACCAAAATGCACCATGAGCACCAATGCCCAACGAGCAGGCAGCAGTGGAAGTGCTATAGAGTCGGAGTAGAATGGCACCATAGCTGTTGTATGTTTGGTTAATTGTTGCCGCTGCCACCACGTGGACATGCTGATGTACTGGAGGTCAGGTCTGGCTGTCGCCATATTGGCAAAATGGTGATTGTAGGGACTGGCATCTAATCTTCATGCTGGGGGAGGAAAACATGCCTCCCAGATGATAGGCGTGCCCAGATCCCTGGAGGCAGGGGTGGGCACCCAGTGCCAGGGACTGGGAATTTCCTGTGGATCTGCCCCCGGAGTCCTTCTATTTAGGCCAGATGATCAGCATGCCCGGATCCCTGAAGGCAGGGGTGGGGACTTGGCTGATAGGTTATTGAACCTGTCAGTTCAATGCCTGGGAGTGGGAATTTCCTGTGGCTCTGCCCTCTGAGCCAATCAATTTAAGCCAGATGATGGGCGAGTCCGGATCCTTGGGGTGAGCCTTGGCTGATAGGTTATTGAACCTGTCAGTCCAGTGCCTGGGACTGGGAATTTCTGATGGATCTGCCCTTGCGTCGATCTTTTTAAAGGCCGGTACCAGACTAAGCGATATTAAATCTTTCCACGTGTGTCTCCTTAGTCGAGTCCTGTGTCCTGTCTCATCTCTGGTCATCATCCAGTCCTGCATCCTGTCTCATCTCTGGTCATCATGCCATCGTCATTCAGATCTCCATGGAAGCTGAATTGCCTTGTTGGTATCGTTTTTATTTCTTTCCTCTTTAGCCTGTTTTCTAGCTGTGTTATGTGTATTCGGGGGGCTGTGGGCTTTTTTGACAGTGGGCTACCTGCAGCCTGTTAACTCTGTAATAAAGACTGCAGGATTTCATATTCCAAAATGTGGCTTCAGGGATAGCTCACAACACAGCTAGTGCGGTGCCGGGCTGTCGGGCTCTGCAGGGGCTTTTTCAGGTGGTGGTACAGGTGGCCCTGGTCTTCCTGCCCAATGTGGGGCTGTGGGCTTTGGACCATGATAGGCAGCTCAGTGGCACCCGTGGGGGTTAAGAAAAAGTGCTGGTTCTAGCGGCCGGGCAGGTGAGTGCCTCGGTCTGGTATGGCATGGAATGCTGCTCCCCCCTCCTCCAAATACTTTTCTGCTGCCCCTTCTTGCTCTTTCTCCTCCTGTCAGAGTCCTCAGAAGTAGCAGAGGGAACATCTGTGCTTTTTCCCGCTTTTTTTCCCAGATAGGGCAAATTGGGGTTCCAAGGATGGAAATGTGTCCACTCAATTGAGTCAGAATTAGAACCCAGAGCCCTTGGTGCCGCAGTCTGGGCTCTTATTTCAAAATTCCATGCTTTACAGTCAGTCCTTTATTCTGTTGCCCTCTCCCATCCCCTGACCTCATCAAGTGTTCTCTTTCTGGGGAGAACCCTGTCCACATATGCCTGTATCCCAGGGTGTGATGTCTTCTGTAGGAGTGGTTCCCTCCTCATCTCTGCTCTCCTCCCTCATCTCCCCCCCCCTCACCTGATCCTGTTGTTTCTGCTCAGGTCAGTCCCTTTTGCATTTTACCATTTGCACAGGGGCCCAGTGGGCCTCCCTGCTCCCCTCTCCCTATTTGGCTTTCCCCATACCTATTTTTTACTCAGGTCCTGTGGATTCCTTGGGGAGTGAGTGCAGAGATCCTCTTGGAGCTTCAGGTGCCTTGGATAGAATGAAAGGTGAGTTTCTGGTTCTTGAGGAACTTGCCACCTTTGACTCACCAGGAGTATGGAGGTGTCCTGGTGGAAAGATCCCCCAAATGCGCAATTCCTTGATGGTAGATTGCCACATGCCTTCCTCCTCTTCTCTGAATTGACAGGACTTGGTATTTTTTGCATTCCAAACTGTGATCATATTTGTTTCTGCCTTTTTGGAATTTAATCATGTACCTGCACCTGTGTACATGCATTTAGGCTAAATTTGCATTATGTGTGTGTGTATGTGTGTGTGTGTGTGTGTGTGTGTGTGTGTGTGTGCGCGCGTGTGCGCGCGCGCGCATGTGTTTGTGTGTTCATGTGTTCAGATCCTGAGTCTTGAACTCAGGGCTTGGGTGTTCTCCTTTAGTATTTTTCACTCATGGCCCGTGCTCTACCTCCTGATCCACAGCTCCACTTCTGGCTTTTTGGTGGTTCATTGGAGATAAGTCCTACAGATTTCACTGCTTGGGCTGGCTTAGAACAAGGACTCTCATTTCAGCCTTCTGAGTAGCTAGGATGACATGTGTGAAGCATTGGCACCTGGCTTTGACTGCTCTGTCACATCATTCCAACTCCCTTATCTCCTAGCTAGTCTATGGATACTTAAATTGCTTCATATAGTGGAACATTTCAGATTTGCTTATGGGATTTTTCCTGGTCCCATAGGAAGTGGATAATTTGTGTATCTGACTTGACTGACTGTTGGCTGGCCTCAAAGGAAGATGCTTTTCCTTTCTCCTCAGTCTCTCACTGGTCTCTGGCCATTCTAGTGTGTTGCGTACAGAGGGCTCTTTGCCACAGGGCTAATCAAATGGAGCTTATCAAATGTTCTAGTTAATACTTTGAGGTTAACTTGGCAGCTAGAAGTATGTCCTGTAGCAGCTAATTGCCCTTGACAATGTTTGAATTGTGTGAATGAGTTGTGTGTCTTCTGTATTTTGCATATGCCAGACTCTGCATTTCATACATGTGTCAGAGTCAGAAAGAAAAAGACCTAAGTGAAACTGTTGTTTCCTAACAACCACAATGGAACTGGGAATGGAGGGAGCCACTGTAGCATGTGCAGTGGAATGGGGAAAGGAGGTGAGCCACAGATAACCTAGCCCAGATCTCTCTTTGAGACCTCTCCTCTTTCCCAAATTCATGTAAGAACTGGAGGAAAGCTGGTAACCAGGGCTGCTAACACTAATCCAGGACCCGCAGGCAGGGTTAAGCTCTCCTCAGCAAGTGATGATAAGCAGGTCTGGCCATATCCTGGAGGAATACAGCTGGCAGCAGGGGAGGTTCAGGAGCCTCTAGAGAAGCTCACCCCCACTTCAGGGTGATGGGTCCTAGATATGAGCCTAGCTCCAGTGTATCTCAGTGGGCCCTGGCATTATGGATTACCAGAATGCTAGTTAATAAAGTAATATAGTTAGTTACCTGGGCACCAGTAGCTCATGCCTGCAATCCTAGCTACTCAGGAGTCGGAGAGCTGAGCTCATGATTCAAAGACAGCCTGGGCAGAAAAGTCTGTGAAGCTTTCCTCTCCACATAACTACCAAAAAGCCACAAAGAGGATCTGCGGCTCAAATGATAGGAGCACAGAAGCTCAGGGACAAGATCCAGGCCCAGAGTTTAAGCACTAGGACCAGTCCCCAAAATAAAACAACGAAAACTGAAACACAAAGATACTCTTGTTGACTTTCAGAGTACTATGCTATGACTGGAAGTTCTAGGCACTAGTAGGACTCTCATTCCAGAAACCTATAAGGAAACTGGTGTTCTGTGGGGCTTGAAATTGTTTGAGATCCCCATCACTAGCTAGATTACCATTGACCTGCCTGGAATTGTGCCCAAGTTTATCTAATTATTGGGCATGTACAACCTTTTAACTTTCATTCTCTTGGAAGTGAGCAGCAGCTCAAGTAGTAGAGCATCAGCCTAGAGAGAAAAGGTTATGAGATAGCACGCAAACCTAGACTTCAAGATCCAGCACTGGCACAAACAAACGCACTCTCCTTTCCACCTGTATGAGCCATGGAGAGACTGGTGTTGGAGTGAATGCAGTGTGTGCTCTTTTTCTTACTAACTGGTAGGTCTTTGTGTTGAAAGATTAAAAATTGACCATTACCAGCTAACTGCTGATTCTGCTTCTGTAAACTTGCTTACGCTAGCATTGACCCTTCCCTTCCCAGAAATGAGTTAAGAAGTTTCAGGGACCAGATGCCGGCCCCAGGACAAGGTCAGTGGTCGTAGATAAAAAAAAAGACAGTACATGTTCCTCAGTTCCCATTTAGAAATTCCCCAGACAGGACCTTGAGATAAGGAGCACCTGGCAAGACCACAAGCTAATCCAAATGTCAACCAATTACAAGTCTGTAACTATGTGAACTCCCCTAACCCTTATTGTCCAAAGTAACCACCCCCCTTCAGTCCCCCGCGCCAATCATTTTACAAAGAGTCTTACAAAATTTCCCACGTGGCAAAGTGATTGTTGGAGTATATAATGACCTTTAAATGGACCAATCATGGGATGCTTTGTGTTATGCGTTAATCTTGTGGGTTTTGCCTTTAAAAAGGCTTGTAACTGATGCTCAGGGCTCCTTGACCACCCGGGGCAGGGAGTCTGTTTGTGCAAACATCAAGTAAACTCCTCTTGCTTATTGCATCTCCAGGCCTGGAGTCTGAGTTTCTGGGGCACCCTCCCGTTGACGAAAGTATCCTAGGGGAATAGGGTCTTTCAGTGTACTTTTTAGTGCTAGCTGTGGCTTGAAATCATGGCCGAGTACTATAAACTGAGCTTTTTTGCTCAGTTCTACCACTTGAGCCACAGCTCTAATTCTAGGTTTTTAGGTGGCTCATTGGAGATGTTTCATGAACTTTCCTGCCCAGACTGGTTTAAACAATGATTTTCAGATGTCACCCTTCTAAATAGCTAGGATAACAGATGTGGGCCTCCAGCACCTGACTTAGCTGAGCTAAAATGCAAAGTGCCTGGGGGCAGCCCAAAAGACTTGAATTTAATTGGTCAGGTTGGGGCTGGCACTATGCTGTGTGTGTGTCTCTACGGCTTGTGCAGTTGCCTAAACTCAGGACCTCATATTCTTTTTTGTTGTTGTTGGTCCTAGGGCTTGAACTCAAAGCTAGGGAAATATCTCTGAAATTCTTTTTCTCAAGGCTACCACTGACTCACAGCTCTATTTCCAGCTTTTTCTGAGTAATTTACTGAAGATAGAATCTCATGGATTTTTGTGCCCAGGCTGGCTTTGAACTATGATCCTCAGCATCCTGAGTAGCAGCAGGAAGGGTTACAGGTATGAGTCAACAGCACCCAGCTCATATTTGTAAAGAAGGATCAGGTAGTGATTATCTTTAAGGCTTGCTTCTGGGTTTTGTGTACTACTTCTTGTTCTTGTTGTCATGTCAGAGGTGGGGGTGGAACTCAGGGCCTTGTATTTCTCAGGACAGTGCTTTTCCTAGAGCTAAATCCCCAGCCTCACCTCATATTTTTTATTGTTTTTTTCCCCCTCACAATTGGTGCTCTATGAGATTAGCCCCATCTCTACTTCTGGTTTATGTGTTTTGATTTTTTTTTCTTGTAAATTAGAGATAAGCGTGTCAGGCTTGCTTGCCCAGGCTGGCTTTGAACTGCAATCCTCTCATCTCAACCTCAGGAAGTAGAATGGTGGGTTTCCAGAGGCTGGAAAAGGGATGGGTGGGTGCTGCTAATTAATAGATACCCAATTTCAGTTTGGGGTACTGAGAAAGTTCTAGAAGTTGATATCAGTGAAGTTGCTTGAAATATGACTGTACTTAAAGCCACTGAAGTGTATTTGTATACTTGGTTCTTATAGAATGTTTTATGCTATACTTATTTTCACACAATGAGAGAATAATTAACATTGCAGCCAGAGAGGGGCTGGACAAGAAAGGTTGGCAGGAGGTGAGGCCCCGCTAAATTTCACTCGTTCATTTTCTCACCACCAAATATCTGTTGTTGGACCATTTGTGCTGGGCCTGTGCCAAGTTGAAACAAAGGTAGTGGGTGGTTGCTTAGATCTGGCCCTCTATTACTTGATCCACAATTATACTTCTGGCTTTTTTTTGGTCGGTGGTGGGGCTTGAACTGTGGGCTTGGACATTGTCCCTAAGCTCTTCAGATAAAGGCGAGCGCTCTACCACTTGAGCCACAGTATCACTTCCGTTTTTTTAGTGGTTTATTGGAGATAAGAGTTTGGTTTTCTAGTGTTTTATTGGAGATAAGAGACTGGGTCTTTCCTGCCCGGGCTAGCTTTGAACCTCGATCCTCAGATCTCAGCCTCCTGAGTAGCTAGGATTATACGCGGGAGCCATGGCACCCAGCATACACTTCTGGCTTTTTGCAGGTTAATTGGAGATAAATATCTCAGATTTAGCTGCCTAGGCTGGCTATGAACTTAATATACTATCTTAAACTCATGAGTGGAACCTGCTCTTTTGTTGTTGTTTTTGGTTATCAGGCTTTAACTCAGTGCCTGGGCACTGACCCTGAACTCTTCGGCTTAAGGCTAGTGCTCTACCACTTCGAACCACTGCAATACTTTTGGTTTTCTGGTGATTAATTGGAGATAAGAGTCTCACAGACTTTCCTGCTCGTTAGCCTTGAACCTCAATCCTCTGACCTCAGCCTCCTGAGTAGTTAGGATTAGAGGCAAGAACCCTTTCACCTTATTGGAAACCTGCTCTTCTATGAGGGAAGGGGCTCCGATTATCTCTATTTTACAGATGTAGAAACAGGCAAAAAAATTAAAATAAAATGACTTGTCTATGATGTCACAAGTTAGTAAATGGCAGAGCTGGGGCTTTTATCTTTTATCTTTCCAATTGCAAAGCACACCCTCAAATAATACTCCATTTGTGTGTGGCCTTTGTCATCCCATTATATTCCTGTACCAAGGAATCAACAACACTCACAGGTGTGATTAAGTACATGGCTCTGTCTGGTGAGGAGAGTGCCTCGGTTCGAGTCTCATGTTCACTACTGAATTTGGATTGAGATATTTGTATGACCAAGATTCAAGTTTTGTAATCTTGACCCTGGCCAATTAATTGTTCTGTGTTCCAATGGCCAGGTGTGTAAGACTAGGATAATTTATTACCAAGTTCACCCATTAAAGTTAGCTTTATATTTCATTTGAGTGAAGATGGCAACCTTGGGCTGAGTGTCTCATTCAGTGGTATTCTGGACATTTTTAGCATGGTGGGAAGGAGGAGGGAGGTGAGGGCAGAGGAAGAAGAACCAAGAGGAAGATGTAGAGGTAGAGGTGGAAGTTGGCCAGGTATCAATGTCTGGAGCCTGTAATCCTAGTTACTCAAGAGGTAACATCTGAAGATGATAGTTCAAGGCAACCAGGGCAAGAAAGTCTGTAATTTCTTTTTTGTCGGTGGAGGGGCTTGAATTCTGGTCTTTGGCACTGTCCCTGTGCTTCAGCTCAAGGAGAGTACTCTAAGGTGAGTGCTCTACTGCTTTAGCCACAGTGACACTTCCAGTTTTCTAGTGGTTTATTGGAGACAAGAATCTCACAGACTTTCCTGCCCAGGCTGGCTTTGAACCACGATCCTCAAGTCTCCACCTCCTGAGTAGCTAGGATTACAGGTGTGAGCCACCAGCACACAGCAAGATTTTTATCTCAAATAAACTACTCAGAAAAGACTGGAAGTGGAACTGTGGCTCAAGTGGTAAAGCACTAGCCTTGATTGAACACAAAAAGGCTCACGGACAGTGCTCAGGCCCTGAGTTAAAGCCCCAGGACTAGTGAAAAAATAAAACAAGAGATGAAGTAGAAGATAAAGATAGGGCTTTGTGTTAGTAATATAGTTTGTTTTTGTTGCTATAACAAATTACTTGCCCAAAATAACCTAAGGGAAAAAGGATTTATTTTGCTTCGTGTCACAGATTTCAGGCAATCATGGCAAGAGAGATTTCTAGTTTAGTTAAACTGATGTCCACACACACACACACACACACACACACACACACACACACACACACAGGCTTGCTTTACTCTTCAGCTGGATGCATCTAAACCCAACCCAATACACACACACACACACACACACACACACACACACACACACACACACACACACACATATACACACAGGCTTGCTTTACTCATCAGCTGGATGCATCTAAACCCAATCGATCTCAGGTAAGTTCATCCTCAAGATTTAGCCATCACAGATGTCAGTTACATTTGCCTCCAGATTTACCTTACTTGTTCTCTCACAACTCACCTATAATTTATCATTATTGGGTTTTGTTTTGTTTTGTCAGTTATGGGGCTTAAACTCTGGGCCTGGACTCTGTCCCTGAGCTCTTCAGCTTAAGGTTAGTGCTCTACAACCTGAGCCACAGCACCACTTCCAGTTTTCTGAGTCATTCATTAGAGATAGGAGTTTCTCAGATTTTCCTTCCCATGCTGGCTTTGAACCGTGATCCTCATATCTCAGCCTCCTGAGTAGCTAGGATTACAGGCATGGGCCACCAGTTCCCAGCTTCATTGTTTTTAAATCAATCTTCAACTATTGTGTTCGTATATGTATGATATGTATGCAACTCTATGCATGTGTAAACATGCTGATACTGTGGCTGGAACTCAGCCTCTGTGAGCTCTCCCTTACCTTTTGTGTTCAAGATAAGGCTGATGCTAACACTTGAGCAGTGCCTCCATTTGGGTTTTTTTAGGCCAGGATCTAGTGGCTCACACTGTAATCCTAGCTACTTTGGAGGCTGATATCTGATGATTGAGGTTCAAAGCCAGCCAGAGCAGGGCTGTTATCTCCAATTAGCAACCTACTGTGATTTAAAGTGGTAGAGCACTTGCCCTGAGAAATAGGAGCACAGGTGAAGCAACCAGGCCCTGAGTTCAAACTCCACAAACAACAAAAACAAACTGAAAAGTCTCATGAACTTTCTTACCTGACCTGAGCTGACTTTGAAACATGATCCTTAGATCTCAGGCTCTTGAAAAGCTGGGATTACAGGTGTGTGTGAGCCACTGGCATCCAGCTTTTAGACTCTGAGATAATGGATGTTCGTAAAATTGCCAGAACCTTTAGCCTTGAATGGAGCCTGCAAGATGCAGAACAGGGTCAAAGCTGGATGTAGAGTGGCTCTGCCCAATGGAAAGGGCAGAACTGAGCATCTCTGCAAGCTGAGTGGCTTAGACAACAGTTTTTAACCCTCCCCTGGGGTCCACATCAGTCAGGCCTTGGAACCTTTCAGAACAGCTCTGTAAGTTACAGGAGACAGATGTTGTATATGGATTTATTCAGTCAACTAATCTAGTAAACAGGATCAACAGGACCTAGCTGGATTTATGAACTTCCAGAGGGCCTTTCACAGAAGGAGATGTGCCTGTTTGTGGTTCTTCTGCTCACCACTGGCCAACCTTGAACTCAGTATCTGAACACTGTTCCTGGGTTCTTTTGCTCAAGACTGCTACTCTACCATGAGAGCCATAGCTCCATTTCTGGTTTTCTGCTGGTTAATTGAAGATAAGAGTCTCATGGCCTTTCATGCCCAGGTTCTCTTTGAATTTTAATCTTCAGATCTCAGCTTGCTAGGTAGCTAGGATCAAGGTATGAGGTACCAGCCCCACGCCCAAGTTTTTTGAGCCCAAGTTTTTCTGTTTGTAGAATAGTCGTGTTCTGAGTACATTTTGTAATATTGTTATTTTGTGTTTCTGTGTGTCTGTGTCTAATGGTCCTGGGGCTTGAACTCAGGGCCTGAGAACTCTCACTAAGCTGTCTTTTTTGGTTGTTTTGGTTTCGTTTTTTGCTCAAGGTTAATGTTCTACCACTTGAGTCTAAGCTCCATTGCTGGCCTTTTGGTAATTAGTTGAGTAGCTAAGAAACAGGCCTAAACCACCGAAAAGAAAGGTACGTTTTATCAAAACAAATATGCCTACATCCAAAACAAGAATACACATTTTATGTCAGGTGCCCATGGCTCATATCTGTAATCATAGCTACTGTGTGTGCTCTGTGACAGGCTCTACCTTTTAATAGCAGTCATTTTCCCTCACTTACTTACTGTGTCCAGAATTCTTGCATTAGCTAGGCACCAGTTGCTCATGCCTGTAATCCTCACTACTCAGGAGGCTGATATCTGAGGATCAGTTCAAAGCCATCCTGTGCAGTACAGTCCCTGTGAGACTCTTAGTTCAAATGAACCACTGAAAACTGGAAGTGGAGCTTTGGTTCAAGTGGTAGAGTGCTAGCCTTGAGAACAAAAACTCATGGATAGCACCCAGATCAAGAGTTTAAGCCCCAGGAGCAGAAAAAAAAATTCTTGCTTTGTGCACAAGTGACATACATACCACTAATCCCAATACTCAGAGGATTGAGTGTGATTAAGATTCCTTCCTAAGCCAGGTACCAGTGGTTCACATCTATAATCCTATCTACTCAGGCAGTGGAGATCTGATAATCAAGGTTTAAAGTCACGTTGGGCAGGAAAGGCTGTGAGGCCCCTATCTTCAGTTAACCACTTTTTGAAAAGCCAGAAGTGGAGATGTCACTCAAGTGGTAGATCACTAGCCTTAAACAAAAGATCAAGGAGTGGGCCTAGGACTTGAGTTCAAGACCCAAAATTGGCACACACACACACACACACACACACACACACACACACACACACACACACACACACAATTTTTTCCTATGGTCTCTCTGTTCTCTTTGGCCTCTGCATGCAGGCCATGAAGCATGGCTAGTGTAGATTCAGATCCACTGCTCTCTTGGTGGGTGCCAATGATGCCCATTGAGCAACTCCCTCTGACCCTTTTACCATTTCCATGGTTCCTCAGCCAGCTGTTGACACTGCTCCTCAGCACTCAACACCTGTGGCTTTCTTTAGAGGAGAAAGCAAGCTAGTGGGATGGCCAAATGGATTAGGGCAGCAGGAGGAGATTGTTCACTGCAACTCAAGGCTCTCCAAGTTCAGGCTTTCACAGAACCCCATATCACCCCGTTATTTAGCCTCCTGTTCTTCTGCTTCTGATCCCCTGGAACATCATACACCTTACATATAATCATTTCATGGACTCCCTGGAAACCTTGAGGAAGCATCACTTCTTCATTGCTGTCTATTCTTCCTCTCTGTCCACACGCTGTCTTTACTGACTGAGTCTATCCCTCTTCCCCAGCATTCCTTCAGTCTCCATGTAAGTGCATTGAAGGGACATGGGCATGTAAATGAGAGTCCCTGTCTGCCAGACCATTTGTGTGTTGTGTGTGTGTGTGTGTGTGTGTGATTGTGATTCCTAGGGTTTGAACTCAAATCTGGGTAATGCCCCTGAACATTGTTGTTCAAGACTTGTGCTCTACCACTTGAGCCACAGCTCCGTGTCCAAGATTTTTGATAGTTAATTGTAGATAAGATTCAACTTGCTTTCCTTCCCAGGCTGTCTTTGAACCATGATCCATAGATCTCAGCCTCCTGATTTAGCTAGATTTACATGCATGAGCCACCAGTGCCTGTCCCTAAGGCTTTTTAAGTTACCTTTAAGGTCATTGAAAGCCCAAGAATTCTTCAGACAATCTGACCAACTCTCCCTGTAATCATAACTGTCCTTGATTCTCTGCCCTCTAAGGGTGATCTCAGTATTTGGATACAAGGAAATGTGCCATTTGACAATCATCATTAAAACAGTATAACACAAAAAATTTGTGTTGTATACATTTTTCCTGTATAAGTTTAGGTGAAAAATACTGAGTTACAATATTCGTGTTCTCCATGGTGTTTAAATTATATAAATGAATGTGTTAGAATACAAATGCTCATTGGAGTCCTAATATATCTTTGCATTAATAGAATAATAGATCATACATCTCTAAGTGTATTTGAGTAATAGCCAGTTTTAGTGAAGATGTGACTTTTTGATCCAGCTTCAGTAACATGTTCATAAATCACATAAAAATGGTTATTAGGTTTAGCATATTATAAAATCTGACATTCTTTTTTTTTTGTATTTGGGTCTGGTCGTGGGGCCTGAACTCTGGGCCTAGGCAATATCCCTCAGCCCTTCATCTCAAAGCTAGCACTCTACCACTTGAGCCACAGTGCCACGTCAGGCTTTTTGCTTATGTGGTCCTGAGGAATCGAACTCAGGTCCTCAGGCATGCAAGGCAAGCACTCTACCACTGAGCCACCTTCCCAGCCCTAAAATCTGACATTCTGTCTATATTAAGTGCAGATTTGCTTCAGCTTGTTTCTAGTTTTACTGATGTGAGAAAAAGTAATCACACTGTTACATGATTCAATTACCCAGAGGAGGTGATATCTCATGGAAGGTGAAGGTTCCCTAGCAATTTGTCAGAGATCCCATCCTCATGAGTAACACTGATCTATCTTAATGAAGTCTTAAAGGAGTTGCTGAAACAGTGTGGTCACACACACCTTTGAATGTTTTAGAAGACTGAGTAAGCAATATATACTTAAATTACTCTTCATACATTATTGGACTGTTTCATGGTCGTTTTTTTTTACTTGAAACTTAGGCTGTATGTGATGATATATGGTCAATGATTTTTCTAGAAATCCCTCTATTTTTCCTAAGGTGTCCTCACAAGATTCCCCCACCCCACACACTATTTTCTGTTTTAGTCTTTGTTTTCTGCTCTCTAGCTTTGTTTATTTGTATTTTTCTTTATGTATCTATTTTTCTCTGTGTATTCTTTCCAAGCCTGTCTTCCCTCCATCTGTCTCTCACTTTTTACTTTTCTCACAATGCTCTGTCTGGGATCTAGTTTTGCTTACAAATTTTCTTTTGCTGGAGTGGCTCTTAGAATTGGAATTTTTCTTACACATTGTATGATTGTTGATTTTCCCGTATTCCATTTGAAGGCAGGTCTTGCTATGTAGTCCAGCTTGCTCTTGAAATTTTATGTAGCCTAGCCTAGGTTGGCTGGTAATCGCAAATTCAGGGGGTATAGGTCTATTCCATCCTTTTTGGTTACATTAACCACTAAATATGGCCACATTGTTTTATGGTCATGCCTTCCATCCATCTACAGCATTTTTCACCTTCCATATATGAGGCTGTAAAATCATTAAATACACAGCTCCTACCAGTCTTTACAATCATTATAATTACTGGGTCTATGAGTTTGTTGATCCTTGGAAGCGCAGTAAGGGAAACCATTCCATGGCTGATACTTGATGCCTGGTGTATTTTATTTAGCTTAATTGTATTCAAGATATATCCCTGCTGTAAAATGTATTAAAGCTTTCTTCCTGTTAAACATATTTATCTATTCTTTCCAGGCTTCTGTCTTTTGGTTATTGTGAGTAGTTGTTGTGTAGTGATTGTCCAAATAGTTGTTCTAGTCCCTGCTTTACTTCCATTGGTATAAAACTAGAAATAAAAGTGCTAGGCCATATTCCTTTATAATTCTATATTTAGTTCTTTAGAAGTCTCCATACCATCGTTGATTGTTTTAAATTGCTGCCAGAAATGCATCAAAATTCACTTGGTTTTCATATCTTTCCCAACAGTTGTTAGACTTTAGAAACTTTTTTGTTGTTTTTGTTTAAAAGTATGTATGAGGACTAGGAAGTGGTTCAGTGGTAGAGCTCTTGGCTTGCATGCATGAGGCCCTGGGTTCGATTCCTCAGCACCACATAAGCAAAAAGAAAAAAGACTAAAGTGGTGATGTGGCTCAAGTGGTGGAGCGCTAGCCTTGAGCTGAAGAGCAGAGGGACAGCAACCAGGCCCAGAGTTCAGGCCCCACGACCGAACCCCCCCCCCAAAAAAAAGTATGTATTAAATAATTTCATTTTGATTTGAATTTTTCTAATAACTATTGACATTGGACTTTTTTATATTTAATGAGCTACCTGTATATATTCTTTTTAGAAAACTCTCTTCAGTTTTTTACATTTTGAAAATAGATTTTGTGCCATGGGAGGGGTTATTTATAGAATTTTGGTGTTTTTTTTTTTGTTGTTTTTTTGTTTTTTTTAATGAACTCTGGGCCTGAGCACTCTCCCTCAGCTCTTCAGCTCAATGCTAGCACACTACCACTTGAGGCACAGCGCCATTTCTGGCTTTTTCTGCTTATATGGTGCTCAGGAATCAAACCCAGGGCCTCATGCATGCAACGCAAGCACGCTAACACTGAGCCACCTTCCCAGCCTTGTTTTATATTTTTAATTCACTGTGGTTAGTAATCTATTTAGGGATATATACAAGTATTTTCTCTAATACCATGCTTTATCTTCCTTGTTGATCACGCCTTCTTATATACAATGTTTTAATTATATGCACTAAATTTGATTTGGTTTAATATCAAACACTTTTGGTGTCCTATCAAAGGAGTCACTGTCAAGTCTAATGTCATGAAGCTTTCCTCTCTTCTCTCTTCTTTTCCTACTTTCCCTTCCCTTCTTTTTCCCTTGTTTTCCACTACTGTCTTGTCAGGTCTTCTTTTCTCTGCCCCTTTTCTCTCCTCTCCCCGCTCCACTCATTTTCATTTCTCTTTATGTCTGAGGCCTGTGTTGCCACAATTAGTGTCAAAGCCCCGACCATGCTTTCTTGTGCTAGTAGTAGATCTTGAATTCAGTCAGTCAGCTTCCTCAGTCACTGTTGACACTTTGATGTAAGCCATGCCTCCAACCTGTTACTAGCTACTTAATTTGAGTTGTCCACCAAGGCTGCTTCCAGACCTCAGCCTCCTTAGTAACTAGGATACATTCTTGTTCCTGAAGCACTTGTTTTGTTTTTCATACCAGAACGTACTGTTACTGGTTTATATGGAATTCATATTCAACATCCACTCCAAAATTTCAAATTAATTTGAGTTGTCTACCATGCTGGGTTCCAGACCTCAGCCTCCTTGAACTGGTTTATATGGAATTCATATTCAACATCCACTCCAAAATTTCAAATTAATTTGAGTTGTCTACCATGCTGGGTTCCAGACCTCAGCCTCCTTGAGTAGCTAAGGTCTGATAACAATCTTGAGCTAGAGCACTTGTTTTGATTTGCTTTTTTCTTACCTGAACATTTAACACTAACAGTTAATTTGATACTAAAACAAGATTACTGGTTTATGTAGAATTAATATTCAACCTCAATTCCAGTATTTCACATTTCAAATTAAGAGTTATATTTCTAATAGTTGTACCTATTCTAACTGGTACATTTTCTTCACTAAGCAAACAGTTTAGGATAGCACAACTACATGGAAGAATCTACATTTTCTGAAGAGTTCCTCTATCCTCTACCCAATGGATTATCTATTGAAGGTTATTTTCTTTCAACACTTTACACATATATTTCCTTTTTGTGTGCTAGTCAACATTCACCACTGGTATTGTCATGCATGGCTGGATTGGCGGGATGATTGTTGGCCATTCTTCCTTTGTAATGAGGTTCAAAGTACAAATCAAAAGTCTTTCCATTTAGCCTCTGCAAAACAAATTAGTACATCTTTCATTCCAACTTTTAAAATTTCCTTCTATAGTTTTTAGGTCACATCACTTTTTATCCTTTTTATCCTCTGTTGTGCTTGTGGTGGTCATATTTCACAATTTTTGTCATTTTTAATGTTCCAGAAGCCCCTTGCCCTTTGCCTCCATCCTTCAATAAAGGCCTAATAAAATGCAATTGTAGTCAAGAAATATTTTATTCCTCTGCCACCTAATTTTTTTATTGTAGGAGGTATGCAATGTTCACCAAAGTTCATGTAGCAGTTCTTACAGAGGAAGGAAGTATCAGGGTATCTATGACCACATTTTAATCATTAGAATTTCTTCAGGCTGGGGAAGCACCAGCTGCTGCATGGGAAGGAGGCTGCCGCTGAGGCCACTGCTCCACTGGCCCCTGGCCGCTTTGTGCCTGTGTCTGGGAAAGCCAGTGTAAGATGAAGATAGTCTTTCCCCAGCCATTTGGATAATCAAGAGTTTGGGACAAATCCTTTGAAAGTGAGGAGCCAGGTGAAAAGCACAGGCTATGGTGCTGAAATGGATTAATAAGGAACAATGTTCTGTTATATTCTTTTATGTAAGACAGCCCATATCATGGAAGTGTATTTTTTAACAATTTATTTTCCTACAGACTACCCCATCAAACCACCTGAGGTTGTGTATACAACAAGAATTTATCATCCAAATATTAACAATAATGAGAGTATGTGGTCTCCTGCTTTAACTATTTCTAACATTCGTTTATCCATTTATTCACTGCTATGTGATCTGAACCTAGATGACCTCCTAGAGCCAGAGATTGCATGGACAATAAAACAGACAGAAACAAGTGCAACAGAGTATCTTGGGAATAGAATCAAAAGTATGTCATGTGATGCTATCTTAAAGTCAGAATAACCTGCATTATAGCTGGAATGAACTTGAAAGTACTGTTCCTTTTTTGATTTCTTGTCTGGCTGCTCCCCTATCAGACTTCATCTTTTCTTTTAAATTTTATTTTTTCCTTACCTCCCTCTCCTTTCATTTACATTCTCATCTGAGAAAACTTAGGTTCTTCCAGATTTGGACAATAACTGCTTTTAGAAACTGTAGTTACAAGAAAGCAGTTGCCCAAGACGCATTTTGTTAAGTTCAGCATTTGTATAATGCAGCCAGTATGTGCCCATTTTTTTGTCAGTCATGGGGCTTGAAATCTGGGCCTGAGTGCTGTCCCTCAGCTCTCCAGCTCAAGGTTAGCATTCTACCACTTGAGCTACAGCAGCACTTCCTATGTTCACTCTTAACCTGATTATGAAACCAAACCATTCCTCACTATTTTAACATGATGAAGAAGCCACCTGAGGGGACGGGATCTGGATTCTCACCTGTCACATCAAAGGAAACAACATTTTAGCAGCATCCATTCTTGATGAAGCCTTCCACTGTTAGAGATTTGAGGTTACATGTACTTTATGCTCCTAAATGATGTGGCTGGAGAATTGGTATTGAATTTATATTATCAGCAGAACGGAAAATGTGGTGTATTTTATACAGGTCAATAAAGGAGTGAGCTGTTCTGCTCTAGAAAATGGAAATTAGAAGTCAAACACCTTTTGTATTTCAAAATAGGGTATCAAACATTTGTAATTTTCAGTTAAATTGTTAGGAGACAGAGCTATTAGTTAATCTGTCTTCCAATACCCTGCTTAATATATCACTGAATAAATGATGCAAGTTGTTACTAGGTAAGTGATGGATAGCTATGCTAGTAATTGATTTATTTTTCTACAATAAAGTTTCATAAACCAGAGTTAGCTGCCTGAATTAATCAGTATGGGGAATATATTTTCTAAATGGGAAGCTGTTTTTTATTATTTTTCATGTGAATCCCCTAACTAAAACTTCTCTGCATCATGTGCATTTGAAGCTGGAGTGGGAGGGGAAAACGGAGTAATAGTGGGTTACAGTTTACAAAATAAAGTACTGTTATTGTGGGAGTTGCAATGAGGCTGTGTTGAATATAACCATATTGGGCATCCATGGGTTTGTTCAACCATTTACATTAATGAGCATTAAATGCAGCAGATATCATTTCAGATGACTTAATTAGGTAGGTAGGAAGAAATAAGAAGTACTCCAGACCTGCTCTCCTGATAAGTAAAATAGATCATCAGTGCTGGAAGACATAACCTGGGATTCAGAACTGCAGCTTTTAGTCGAGAAAGGATGATTATTTGGCTGATGGGCTGAAGAATCTTTGTTCTTCCGTGGTTCTGATAGGCAGGAATATCAGAAAAGGAATTTTTAAAAGACTTTGATCCACTGTGAAGACAAAATTTAAAATTCCCATAGATACCTCATAATTCTTAGTGAGAAATTCAAACATAAGAGATGTAGGTATAAAATCTTACTGCTAGGAACAGTACATGCTTACATGATTGGCACAGTGATATGTAAGAAATATTATGGTTTCTCAGAATAGAAAATATTTTTGTTCCTCACCTAATGGTTGAGAAGAAATACAACAAAATATATAAATTATTTCAAGGAAATAAAAAACAAATATTTCCTTATGACCAAACAAAATAAAAATTGAGAAAAACAATCCAAAGAATACTAAAGGGTATACTTTGTACACAGCTTACTATTTTGACAGTACATGGGTAAGTAATTTTAGGAAATATTTCCTCTGTTATAAAAAGAAGAAAACTGAAACACAGACATTCTTTTCCATTGTAAAACATCAGTATTACTTTCTTAATTAAGACATTATGGAGAAAAGCATATATTTATCAACAATCCATTCCTACTTTGATATTTTAAAATATTTAATAATTAGAATGAGAAAAAAATATCTTTACAGTATGGAATCTTTGGATCTCATTTGTGTTTTGTCTTTTTTTTTCGGTGACTTACTTTAGATATCTGAGAAATGAATAAGATGTGCCAGCAAAATACAGATGACAGTCCATGTGAAGTCTCAGTCACGAATATTAATACAGTGGAGGAAAGACTGAGTTTAGTAACTTTTCATGTGAGCTCAAAACATAAGCCAGAGTTGAGTAGGAAAAATGAGAACTCCCTAGAGACGAGGACAGGGTTTCATTGAGTGTCAGAACATGCCTTCCTATAATGAGCCTGATTAGATATGTGCTGCATATAGGCCTGGTGTGTCCCTAGTTGATCAATACCTTAGATATTCTGAGCATTTTAGTCAAAATGATGTGAGTCCAAATGAGCTGGCATATTTTGAATATGGTGGAGAAGGAAAAGCATTATACTCAGAGAGCATATTCTTAAGACAGAATGAATATAACCATAATGAATATAGAGATTACTATTATAACTCTGCTTACTTTTCCCAGAAAGTACTTCAGGGAGGAAGAAAAACTCCTGAATATAGTCTGTGTGGGAAACTATTCTACTTAAGACCTACAGCCACTACACATGAGAAAAGATACACCTGAATTTACAGCTTCAAACACCAACAGAAGAAAAACTCTGAATATGAGGAATATAGGCAATTTTCCACCCATAGAAATTACACAGAAGAGAAACCTTATGTATATAACAAATGTGGAAAGTCATTCAGACAGAAGTCAAAATTCCTTTTGCATCAGAGAACACACACAGGAGAGAAACCTTATGAATGTATCAAATGTGGAAAGTTGTTCAGACAGAAGACACACCTTACTTTGCATCAGAGAGCTCACACGGGAGAGAAACCTTATGAGTGTAAGGAATGTGGACAGTGTTTCACCTGGAAGTCACAACTTGCTGTTCTTCAGACTATACACACAGGAGAGAAACCTTATGAAGGTAACAAATGTGGAAAGTCAGGCAGAAAAAAAAAAACTTGCTTTACGTCAGAGAAGACACGGGAGAAACCTTATGAATGTGATAAATGTGGAAAGGCTTTCATATGGAAGTCACCCCTCATTTTGCATCAGAGAATACACACAGGAGAGAAACCTTATGAATGTAACAAATGTGTGAAGTTATTCAGACAGAAGACAACCTCACTTCACATCAGAATATACACCAAAGAGCAGCATGAATGAACAGGTGTGGAAAGTCTTTCATGCAGCAGTCACATGTCACTTCACATCATAGTTTACACAGGAGAGAAACCTTATGAATACAACAGGTAGAAAGTCACCTACAAGGCAGACCTTACTAAACATCAGAGAAGTCACATAGGAGAGAAACCCTGTGAATGTAAGAATTGTGAAAAGCCCTTTACCCAGAAGTAAAACCTTAATACGCATATGAGGACACACTCATGAGAAAACTTATGAAAGTAAAAAACTGGACAGACATTCAGACAGAAGTCACAACTCACTTTATATCAGAGAACACACACAGTAGAGAAACCTTACGAAAGCAACATGTGCAAAGACCTTCAAACAGTTCACACCTCAGCAGGCATAGCAATTTACATAGGTTAGAAATCTCAGGAATGTAGTATATGTGCAAAGTCCTTCACCCAGCATTCACACCTTAGCAACTCACGTGAAAACTTTGGAATGTAATAAATGTGGAAAATTTCTCACGTGAATCATATTTCAGTATGCATCAAAAAGCACACATGGGAGAGAGGCCTTAAGAATGTAGCCCAGTATTTAGTCTTTCACCCAGAAGGCACTGCACAGGCTCTATCATTGGACATCACAAGAGAGAACTGTTTCAAAAGAAACATGTGGGAAGTGGCGTTGTGGCTCAAGCAGTGGAGTGCTTGCCTTGAGCTCAAAAGCACAGGGACAGCGCTCAAGCCCAGAGTTCAAGCCCCACAACCGACAAAAACAAAAAACAACAACAAAAAAAGAATCATGTGGAAAGTTGCAAAACAAGAGTTTCACAAAACTAAGTTTGTATCAGAAAACAAACACAGCAGAGATCATATGAATGTAACAGATGTGGAAAGTCCACCAAGAAAGCAGGCTGTCATTTTGAACACACAGAAGAGAGAAACATGAGCACAAATATAGAAGGTCACCTGGATGGCATTCTTAGTATTCATTAGAGAACTGACTTATGTAGGAGAAAATAGAACTAACAAATGTGTAATTACTGAATCCAAAGTTAGTCTTCACTGCATCTGAGAACACATACAGCAGAGAAACAATTGAGGATAACAAATATAGAAAAACATTTAGCCAGGGGCTGGGAAGGTGGCTCAGTGGTAGAGCACTTGCCTTGCATGCTCAAGGCCCTGTGTTCGATTCCTCAGTACCACATAAGCAAAAAGAAAAAAGCCGGAAGTGGGCGCTGTGGCTCAAGTGGTAGAGCACTAGCCTTGAGCTGAACTGCTGAGGGACAGCGCCCAGGCCCAGAGTTCAGGCCCCATGAAAAAAAAAACATTAAAACATTTAGCCCCCCCCCGAAAAAAAAAACATTAAAACATTTAGCCAGAAGTCACCTGTCTACAGGTAGCAATTTTCTTTAGTATGCAGAAAAGCTTAAGTTTTATGCAATCCCATTTTTCTGGTTTTCCCTTGATTTGTTTAAATTCTGGATCTTTAGGAAGTTTTGACCTGTGCCATAGAGCCTTAGTGTTTTCCCTATCCCTTCCTGTAATATATTCAGGGTATCTGGTCATCCATTTGATCTAATTGTTATTAATTCTGGTGCAGGGTGATATAGAAAGATCTAATTTGTTCTCTGGGTGTATAGCCAGTTGTGCCAACATCATTGTTTGCAGACATTGTCTTGTATCTTGAGTTTTTGTCTCCCTTATCAAATGTTTGGAGGCTACCCACAGGTCTGTGGGTTCTATTACTAGTAGTAGTAGTAGTTGTAGTAGTACGGCTTTGTTAGAGAGTTTGAAGCTTGGTATTGATAGTCTTCCAGCACTGTTCTTCCCACTAAGTACTGCTTTTGCTATTCAACATCTCCAGTTATTCCATATGCATGTGGGATCACTTCTTCTATTTACTTAAAAAATATTGTTGAGATTTTGAAGGGTATTGTGTTGAATTTGTAAATAGCTTTGTGCAATATTGACATTTTCATGATGATGATCCTCCCAATCCAGAGTCATAAGTTTTTCCATTTCTTTCAGTGTGTTTTAATTTCCCTTCAGGTTTTAAAAGTTTTCATTATAGATGCCCTTCACATCTGATTAAGTTAATTCCTAGCTTTTGTTTTTATGAGGCAATTACAAATGGGGTTGCTTTACTGATTTCAGCCTCACTATTCTCATTGTTGGCACACAGGAAAGTTACTGACTGTGTTGTGTTAATCTTATAGCCTGCTGCTTTGCCAGTTTCCAATCAGCTCAAGTAAGTTGGGAGAGGAATCTATGACATAGTTTCTTTCAAAGCAAGATCATGTCATCTGTTCCTGAGAAGAATGTATATTCTTATGCTGCAGGGTGAGTTATTCTGTAGATGTCTGTAAAGTCTAGTTGGTCAATGCAGTTCTTTAATACTAAGGTTTCTCTGATTAATTTTTGCTGGGTTGATCTATCTATAGGTGATTTTGGTATGTTAAAGTCACCAAAAATCAATGTGTTTGGATCAGTGTATATTATGGGGTAATGGGGTAAGTAGTATCTGTTTGAAGGTGGGTGTTCATTTGGGGTATAGGTATTTAGAATTGTTATATCCTCCCATAGGAAAGATCCATTCATTTTTATTAGTATGTCATGGCCTTCTTAGTCTCTTCTCACTAATTATAATTTGAAGTATATTCTATATGATATTAGTATTGCTATTCTGGCCTGCTTAGGGGGACTACTTCCTTGATAGAATTTATTCTACCCATTCAGATGTTTCTGTGGGCAAGGTGTGCCTCTTGAAGACAAAAATAGATGGGTCTTGTTTTTTGATTCAACTACTCAATCTATTTCATTTAATTGGGATTTAACTCCATGAGTATTTACAGAAGTGAAAAGTTTTGGCAATTCCTACCATGTTACTTTGTATGGCCTGTGCCTTCTCATTTCTTATATTTTTCTGGTAAACAGCTGTTTCTCTGACTTATACCACATTTTCTTGATCCATTCATCTACAAAGGGGCATCTGGGTTGGTTCCATATCTTAGCTATGGTGAATAATTCCACAATAAACATAGTTGTGCTGGTAGCTTTAGTGTAGCCTTGTTTGTGATCATTTGAGAAAATGCCCCAAAGTGGGATTGCTGGGGTGTAGTGGAGCTCTACGTGTAGTCTTCAGGTGATCTTTTTGAATCCTTTTGAGGCTCAGGGCAGTGGAGCATCTGTGGACAGGTCTGGAGCGATTAAGGTGTGCATGGGAAGTCTTTGGTGCAGCCTTTTTTACATTTCAAAAAGAAGCTGGGCTGTGTGGGTCTCCCCTTTAATCCTATCACTTTTTGGTTAAATCTACTGTTTGAATTACTCTGGAGTACAACATCCAACCAAGGTGTAATTGCGGTGGCTCAGAAAAACCATCAAAAGCTACTCTCTGATTGATTCATATACGATGCTCTGTGTGGGGTTGGGTTATAAAGATGCCAGTGACCCATCCTGCTCTCCATGAGCCAGTGCTCCCAGCTCAGTTTCTATGGAAACAACATCTCCATGTCCTCCTTGCAGGACCTCTTGAGCCACACTGGCATGCTAGGCCATTTGAGATGAAGGCTCTATACTGCCTCTCTGAAGAGCATGTTCAGTGTGGGTAGAAGAGACAGGATGTCTGAGCTTTTCAATTTAATCATAGCTCTAGAACCCCAGGAGTTTCATGGCACTTTTGCTGTACACATGTCCTATGCATAATCCATCAGGAAACTGGAGTAAATTGAGCCTAGATAGAACTGGAACAAGATCTTGTTTTTACAACTAAATGGTGTAAGCATACCTCCATGTCTGGGGGCAGTCCCTGACTGCAATTTACTGTACAATCAATAAGTTGTTTTACAAAAGAAATAACGCAAACAATAATTAGAAGACTCACAACTGTTGATGAGATCAGAGGATCACAGTTCAAAGCCAGTCAAGGCAAGAATGACTGAGAGAGTTATATCCAATTACCCAGTGAAAAGTTGGAAGTGGAGTCTGTGGGTTACCTGGTAGAGTGGCAGCCTTGAATGGAAAAAGCTGAGGGACGGACAGTGACCATTCCCATTCCTGGCATACAACATAGACATACACACACAAAAGAAGCAAAGAAACAGAAATTAAGAAAAATAGCCATCTCACTTTCTAGGAGACTGAGAATGCTTATTGAATGAATACAAAAAACAATGCATTCTGCTATGTGGGTTCTGCTATGTGGACATGATTTACAAAGAACTAAACTTAAATAGCTTCTTGATATTGGAGCATCAGTATCTCTTTCTCATTTTTAAAATCAGATGATGAATAGCATGTCAGCTGTGTGCAGTGCAATGAACACCATGAAAAACCTCGTAGTCCATGTGAAGAGCAATGCACACCCATCCTAAGTACCAGAAATAACCTAACACATGTAAATAAAAATATCTAAAGCTGCTGATCTCAGGAAGCTCTTGACTATAAAACTGATGTCTATGGATTCTGCATTGAAACTAGCCTCGTAATAAAATTCCATAAGACTCTTATCTCCAAATGTTTACCACAAATGTGGGAAGTAGAATTAGAGATGTGGCTCAACTAGTAGAGAAGTAGCCTTGGGAAAAGAAGCTCAGGAACAGCCCTGAGGCAATGAGTTCAATCCCTAAAATTGGTTATTTGATTGCTATGTATGGAAATTAATAGTTATAGTGTATCTGTGTATATATATATATATATATATATATATATATATATATATATATATATATATATGTACAAAGTGTACACATATGTGTCAGTTGTGTGGCTTGAACATTGGACCTGAGTACTTCCCACTGCTCCTAAGCTCAAAGCTATTGCTCTACCACTTGAGCCACAATACTACTTCTGATTTTCTGGTGGCTTATTGGAGATAGGATGTCTCACAGAGTTTTCTGCCTGGGCTGGCTTTGAACCACGATTCTCAGATCTCAGCCTACTGAGTGGGATTATAGTTGTGAGCCACCAGCACCTGGTAAAATGCACACTTTGTTGTTTTTTTTTGTTGGTTGTTTTTGGGTCCAGTGGTGGGCCTGACCTCTGGGCCTGTGTTCTGTTCCTCAGCCCTTCAGCTCAAGGCTAACGGTCTACCACTTGAGCCACAGCACACTTCCAGCTTTTATTTCTGTTTATGTGGTGCTGAGGAATCGAACTCAAAGCCTCATACAAGCCAAGCGCTCTACCACTGAGCCACCTTCCCAGCCCCCAAAATGTACACTTTTAAGAAATGCTCTTAGATGCAAAAAAATGGGATTTCTGTAATAGGGTTGTGGGGGTATTTCATTAAGTCTTTCACTACATATTCTACTTCATTTGAGGATGGCCGTGAACTCATTTCAAATAACAGTCAACCAAGTGTGGTTGGGTAGGCTTATAATTTAAACTTTCAGAGGTAAATTCAGGAAGTTCTAAAGCCTTTATGCAATATAGATATCAAAGGACATGACCCTGTGCCCATTTCTAATCTGTATTGTATAAGCTTTTGTCTCACAAGTCACAGTTTAGTCTCCAGCTTTATGACTTGCTTACAACCAAATTATGAGAAAATTTTAAACAAATGCATAAGTAAAGTTGTCCACGTGCTGGCGGCTCACTCCTGTAATCCTAGCTACTCAGGAGATTGAGATCTGAGGATCGCATTTCAAAGCCAGCCCAGGCAGGAAAGGCCATGAGACTTTTATCTCCAATAAACCACCAGAAAACTGGATGTGGTACTATGGCTCAAGTGGTAGAGCACTAGCCTTGAGCTGAAGAGCGGAGGGACAGTGCCCAGGCCCAGACTTCAAGCCCCATGACAGACAAAAAAGAAAGAGGGGGAGGGGTGGGAAAGTGGCTCAGTAATAGAGTGCTTTCCTTGCATGCATGAGGCCCTGGTTTCAATTCCTCAGCACCACATAAGCAGAAAAAGCCAGAAGTGGCACCGTGGCTCAAGTGGTAGAGCGCTAGCCTTGAGTTGAAGAGCTGAAGGACAGCGCCCAGGCCCAGAATTCAGGCCCCAGGACTGACAAAAAAAAAAAATATATAGTTGTCTCACCTCCAAGTATACTCATTACTTACCTTCAATAACAATAAGCTTATCTTTTTTCATTTATAATATACCTCACCTACTCTTCTCCCTCCTCTACAGTATTATTTTGGAGTAAATATATGACCATTTTATTCATCAATACTTCAAAATATACCTGTAAAACAATAATACCAAGTTAGGTTTCTCCAGTTTTTTTTATTGCTCAGTTTTTAGATACTGTCATGTTACTCAGAATAAGTACTGGAGTACAAGGCTGCTTTAAGTATTTACAAGCACTTTGTTAGCAAATGGAATATTGTCCCAATTCTTTGCATTTACCAGATAGCTGATTGAATAATTTTTATTTCGTCCTACACAGAAAAAATAAAGGGCACATGGCTTCTTGAATAATACTAGTGATTATTGGTAGATCAACCCTGTGTCCTTTGTTTTTATCTCTCTTCAGAAAGCAGTGGTGAGGGTTTTTGTTTTCCTTCTTATGCTAATGAATTGAACTTCACTAATATTTTACCTGACTAAGCCGTTCTTTGTCCAGCATCCTTATGTTCATGTGACCCCCGTCCCTGTCTCCCTCACTGTCTCTGTCATGTTGGGTATTTTTTTTTTCTTCTTTGGTGGTCGTGGGTCCTGAACTCTGGGCCTGGGCGCTGTCCCTCAGCTCTTCAGCTCAAGGCTAGTGCTCTACCACTTGAGCCACAGCACCCATTTTTGGCTTTTTCTGTGTATGTGGTGCTGAGGAATCGAACCCACGGCCTCATGCACACAGGGCAAGCACTCTACTACCACTGAGCCAATGTCCCAGCCATTATGTTGGGTGTTCTTGAACACTCTGTCACATGCCTTGCACAGCATTAATTCAGTACATTTATTTTAAAACAGTAAGTTTCTCCAAAAATAACTCAATAGCCCTATCTGGAGGCCTGATTCCTATGATTGTAAGCATAGACTGTGAATCTACAAGATAAAAGGAAAGCTTTAACATTGTTTAAACAATAGAAAGCTCACAAAAAAAAACATACTATATCCCTGCCTTTGTCTCTTCCTCTGATAGTTTATATCTTTTAGAAGTCAGCTTCTTCAACTATTGGGTCAAACCTTCCAGAAGGAAAACTTGCAGATACTACCTTTGGGCATAAACCAAATTTACCTTCCAGCTTTAGGTTAAGTAGTAGGTTCTTCCCTCTCCTGATACTGGATGGGGGTTTAGGTCACTGCCACAAGGCGGTCTGCTGAATCTGCTGTCCTCATCCTTGGGACAAGTACGTGATATTATTTCATGGTACCATATGTCTGTGGAGTGTCATGAAGTAGATTTTCTGAATGTCCTTTTTCTGGCTCTCTAGAAGAATATCACTGAGCAAGAACATAAGCAGTCCCTTTAAGCTTACATTCCATTCAGTGTGCACATATTTTAGGTAAGTTTGAGTCTCCTAGATTATTGAATAATTCTAACCTCTGTAGTTATTTTTCTTTAACTAGCCCTTCCTTCTGTGCTTTTGGAGTAGTGCTTCTCCTACACAGAAGTTAGTTTCTCGAGTTCCTACTAGGCATGAGAATGACTAAAATAGTAATAGACAGATAATCTTGTCAAGCCCTTAATCCAAGTCCCTTATAAGACAAGGTAGTATTGAACCCAGTGAGGACTTCTTGAGAACTTCAGTCTCTAATTAAATATCAAAGACAAAATCTAAAACCAAAGTAGTTTGGGGTCCTCAGTCCTACATTACAACAACTGAAAAAGCACAGAGTAGTAATGTGTAGAAAGAAACATTCCAGAAGAGAGTATATGGAGACTTACAGTCCCATCAGAGAAACAAATGGGACTGTAGAGTTCCTTAATGGAGGCACAGACTCTTGAAGGAGGGAGGGAACTGAGCATCTGCTTACAAGTCGGACTATCTAGCCTGGATGCCAGATTTAGGGCTATTTGTATAAAATGCTTTCAGAATCAGTTAACGAAGATGATGATAGGTCCTGGAGGTGTTGCATGAAATGCATTTGAAGATACAAGGATTGTTAGCCTGGATTGTCAAGTTACCAGTCATAATATCAGATATATTTAACACTGATATCAAGGTAATTTATGTGCCTGTGCTTTTGGAAGGACATATGGACAGACAGTGGCATAGTCCTAGTTGTAACTACCATTTGTCTTCCTGACCCAAACCCCTCTATTTCATAGAACTGATGCTGACATCTCTCTGGGTTCTTTATTGGAACCTGACCAGGAAAATCCCATTCCAACAAACAGGTGTAATGAGTTTGTGTCTTTTCAGCGAAAAAGACCCAGGTTGCCTTCTACATTTACCTGAGAAAAGTGAACTTGTTGGCATGAACATTGGTGAAGTCGTAGCTGTCATGATTACCCTCCTTTCTGTGGCTGCTCAAGAGGTACCTCCTGTTTTCCTCTCCATTCTTTACCTCATGATTCTTTAAGAGTGTGATTAGACAGCTACTGTGGGGAATTTTTGGAGGGTGGATGGGGTTGGTGGTACTGGATTTGAATTCACTGCCTCATTCCTGCTAAACAAGTGCTCTACCACCTGAGCTGTGACTCCAAGCCCATTTTGCTCCTGCCTTTTGAGGATAGTGTCTCAGTTTTTGCATGGTCTAGACTGAGATCCTCCTGGTCCTGGTCCCCAAGTAATTATAGTGGCAAGCAGGTACACCACCCCAGATATCATTTGAGGTAAGATATAGTGATTTTTTTTCTGGGTGTTCCTTGAACTAGAGCTGTGATTATAGCATGAGCTACCCTACCTGGCTACAGTCTTAACGTTTTTTAGTATTGTTTTTGCCATCACATCAGTTTTCTCTCATATGTCTAGACTATTCTGCCCATCTCTGTGACTTCCTTAAAATTCTCACTACAAGATCATTGATATGTGCTGACTTTCCAGTTCACCACAGATCATTCTAATCTCCATTGTTATTTCTGCCATTTTCTATACTTTCTCTTTCTCTTGTAGCACATCTCAATCCTGCATATTCTTCAACCTCTAAAACCTCTTCAAGCTCTTACCATTCTCAGTCAAAGCCACTGGGAGAAAACTTCAGGGTTCTCACTAGTTGATCGAAGCAGGAGCTCAAGATGCTGGAACAAATCTGAAACCTCGCTCTTCAACTGGGTCATCCAACTCTGATCCCACTGACTGTTCAAAAGAATTTCCCACAATCCCTTACCACTGGGACATCAAGTACTTGTCCTTTCTTCCCTTTCTCTCATCTGTGATACAGAGGAAATTGTATATACCATTAAACCTTCTAGGCCAGAGATTATTGCAGCCGCTGAATTAGCTTCTTGTAAAAGCAAGCATTTATGGTTATAGGGAGGGAGATAGACAGAGTTACATTAGGAGAAAAAAAAGTAAAAATAGTATAAAGTACACTTAGCCTGGGATTTTTCTCATGTCTGTTAGTTCAACAATGTCTACCCAATGCCTGTTGAGTGTGAGGCCTCACATTAGGTACAGAGGTTACAATGGTAGAGAAGCCCAAACAAATGTGATTAGATAGTTTTGACCATACATCAGGCTGTCAAAGATGAACACAGGTCTAGGGAGAGGGAAGGCATGTAGGGAAATGCATTTTAGAAAAGAAGTGCTGAGCTCAGGGCATTACTTTGAATAGGCTTAAACAAGCAAAGAGGAAGTTAAAGACATTTCAAATGGAGGGAGGTACACCTACAATGGGCCTGTGATGAAATGGGAAGGAACAGGTGACTAAAAAGGGGATGATAATGGGTAGATTTTGAACATGTGGTATTCATAGTTTTAGTGTCCTTCAGGTGGTAAGACCTAGCTGCACTCTCAAGATAGACATTATGGCTAAAGATTTGTAACCAATAACGAACAGGAAGTCATGATTGGGGACTGCCTCACATCACTCATGGGCATCTTGAGAAAAATCTACAAGGAAGGTATCCAGGAAAGTAGGAAGGAGTATCAGGAAGAAATTCCGGCAGAGAAAAGAGAAAGAACTTAAAGAGGGCCAGAATTTGCAGAACCTGAGGTTCAGTGGAGAGGCTTTGCCCTCCAGGTGGTAACTGGGGAGTGATCCAATAGAGCAAGTAGAATGGGATTGAAGGAAAAGCAAAACGACAGCATGAAAGGACCATTTCAAAATGTGGTTCACTACAAAAGAATAAATATGGAAGGACAATAAGTGAAAACAACTCTCTGTCATATCATTCTTAAGTGTGTGTTCACATGTTCCTTGTTTTTCTTTCTAGTCATCCCTGTACAACATGTTGGTATTGCCTGTTTTTTACCTTTATAGCATACAATCTTCTGTGAAATATTTGTTTTGCTTAACAATATTTTTGAGGTTCATTCATGTGTTGTCATTTTATTCACTGGTATACCACAACAGTCTCTTTATGACATACCATAATTATCTGTTTTACTTGGAGAGGTATATGGGTTGATTCTAGTTTAAAAGAATTAATTACAAACAATGCTAATATTAGCATATTTCATAGTTTTTTGTTTTGTTTTGTTTTGTTGGTTGTGGGGCTTGAACTGTAGGCCTGGGCGCTGTCCCTCAGCATTTCAACTCAAGGCTAGCGCTCTACCATGTGAGCCACAGTGCCATTTCCAGTTTTCTGGTGGTTTATTGGAGATAAGAGTCTCATGGACTTTTCTGCCCAGGCTGACTTTGAACTGTGATCTTCAGGTCTCAGCCTCCTGAGTAGGTAGTTTTATAGGTGTGAGCCACCAGCACCTGTTACTTCATAGTTCTTCTTTTTTTTAATATGTTCCTCATGGGGCTTGAACTCTGGGCTTGGGCACTGTCCCTGTGCTCTTCAGCTCATGGCGAGCACTACCACTTGAGCCACAGTGCCACTTCTAGTTTTCTGGTGATTTATTGGAGATAAGAATCATAGACTTTTCTGCCCAGGCTGGCTTTGAACTGTGATCCTCAGATCACAGCCTCCTGAGTATCTAGGATTATAAGCCTGAGCCACTGAAGCCAGGCTACTTTATAATTCTTTTTTTATGCCGTTCGTAGGGCCTGAACTCTGGGCCTGGGTGTTGTCTCTCAGCACTTCAGCTGTAGACTACTGCGCTATCACTTGAGCCTCAGCCCACTTCTGGCTTTTCTGCTTATGTGGTGCTGAGAAATCGAACCCAAGGCCTCATGCATGCAAGGCAAGTACTCTACCACAAGCCACCTTCCCAGCTCCAACTTCATAATCCTTATGTGCCAGAATTTCCCTCTGGAGGCTACATGCCCATTCAGAGAGTCCAAAGAACAAAGATGACAAAGAGTCACAGAAGGATCATGGATTATTTTCAAGCAGGTTTTTAAAATAAAATATGAAAGTGGGAAAATCCCATCTTCACTTCCAATATACAGGCACAAGTTTTTTTCAGGCACACAAAAAATCAGACACAAATTGAATGGACATTTCTAAAGTTTGGGCTCATTATTATACATGTTCATCTTCAACAGAAATCTCTAAGCATTTTCAATGGTAGGAAGATTACAAGTTACAAGGCTACTTCTTCCATTTACAAATTCTAAATTCTATAGTCATTTAGTCAATTCTCCTTTAAAAACTTCTTCCTTATATAAAGATTCCACACAGTGGTCTAATTTCAATCCTTTGTAAATTACACTTTAAAAAATTAAAGGTTGGACTGGGAATGTGGCTTTGTGGTTGAGTGCTTGCCTAGCTTCCATGAAGCCTGGGATTTGATTCCTCATTACCATATATATAAAAAAAGCCAGAAATGGCACAGTGGCTCAAGTGGTAGAATGCTAATGATGAGCAAAAGAAGCTCTGGGACAGTGCCCAGGCTCTGTCAAGCCCCAGGACTGGCAAAAATAAAAAATAAAAAAAAAAAGTTTTCACCAGGTGCTAGCTTACATCTAATCAGATAGCTGAGATCCAAGCCAGGCTGAGGAGGAAAGAATATAGGATTTTTTATCTCCAGTTAACCACCTCTTCTCCCCCCACCTCCCAGAAAAGCCAGAAGTAGAGCTGTGGTTCAAGTAGTAGAGCAGCAGTAGCCTCAAGCAAAAAAGCTGAGGGACAGCACTCAGGTTTTAGCTCACGCTCCAGAACTGGCACAAAAAGAACAAATAAAGGCTTTTGTTCTTTTTAGTGATATATTCTTACCATTTAAAACAATATGTAGCTGCTAGTTCTTCAAATACCTTGACACTGGTCTTTAGCCTGAAACTAGACATACTTTTCCAAAAATGAAGAGCTAACATTTAGTGAGATCACTGCCCCCAGTCACACAATATCAGTGATATCACTAGCAATTCTGTTTTTGTTGTTGTTATTGTTGTTTAAGCCTAGTAAAGAGGTTACATGACTGTAGCATAACAATTTTTTTTTGTTTTTGTTTTTTTGGTCCTGTCGTGGGGCCTAACTCTGGGCCTGGCCACTGTCCCTCAGCTCTTCATCTCAAGGCTAGCACTTGTAGCATAACAATTTTTGATGTTTGAATTTATATTTTCATTTTCAAATGAATTGCTAGAAAATGTGATTTTCCTATTGTTGTCCTTCAATGATGGATTATCTTTATTTTTTCCATATATTATCAATTTGTTGTACAGGGTAGATTTAGTTTGACATGTGCATGTACTTATACAATGTAGGGGCTGGGAAGGTGGTTCAGTGTTAGAGTGCTTGCCTTGAATGCATGAGACCCTGGGTTTGATTCCTCAGCACCACATAAGCAGAAAAAGCCAGAAGTGGCGCTGTGGCTCAAGCAGTAGAGCGCTAGCCTTGAGCTGAAGAGTTGAGGGACAGCACCCAGGCCCAGAGTGCAGGGCTCACCACTGACAAAAACAAAAGAAAACAAAACTCATGCAATGTACCTTGATCAGACTCACACCTTCTTTTCAATTCTCCCTCAACCCTGCTAACGGGAGATTTGATTGAAAACTCAGGAGAAGGGCCCAGAGACAGAAGATTCATTACAAGAAAGAGATGAACAATGGGGTAGGATTCTTGGGGTGCAGAAGTTGTCTTACGGAGCAAAAAAAAAAAAAAATTTGTATGTTCCACAAAAATGCAGAGCAATAGGGAAGTTTTCCTAACACCATTTTTCTTAGTTCACTTCTGGATTGAATGCTCTTTCCTAATTTTGCCCCATACACATAGGTTTTTGTTTTTGCTTTGCCAGTGACAGCTGCTTCTATAGAGATAGTTCCTGCCCAAGTTCTGGGAACACATTATTTGGACATTTCCTGTTTGTCTGTTTCTTTGTAGTGTGAGCTGTTGATGTTCAGTGAGGCACCAGGGGGAAGTTGGCTCTGTGGTCTTTTCTCTGTTCTGGTCTGTGCAAGGTAGTCTGCTCTCCCGGTGCTATTTGCAACTGAAGAACACAACTCTGGAGCCAAAGATCTTGCTGTGTACCTTATAGAAAAAATGTGAGTATCAATATACAATCCATGAAAACAGATAGTTATCACTCACGCATCAAGTATGTATATGGCTTATTTCAGTTCAGATCCATAGTTATTTCTGCTTATGTTTTTGTTATTTGGAAGTTTTTGTTTTGTTGAGACAGTATCTCACTATGTAGCTGAGGCATGCCCTGAACTCGTGACTCTCTTGCTTCCGCCTCTCTTGCTTCAGCCTCTCAAGTGCTGAAATTACAAGCCTGTGTCACCACCTTGTTCAGCTTATTTTTGTCTTTTTTGTGCCATTTCTGGGTCTAGAACCTAGGGCCTGAGAGCTATGGCTGAGCTTTATTGCCTAAGGCTAGTGCTCTACTTGAGCCACAGCACCCCTTCCAGCCCTTTTGCTGGTTAATTGGAGATGAGAGTCAATTTGGCATAAAACTCAGCATCCTGAGTAGCTAGGATTGCATGCATGAGCCACCATGCTTAGCCTTTTTTGCTTTTCTCAGAGCGGTGGGGGGGAAGGTGCTAGTACTTGAACTTAGGGCCTAGGCACTTTCCTTAGCTTTTTTGCTCAACATAAGCACTCTGCCACTTGAGCCATAGTTCTACTTCTAGCTTTTTGCTTCTTAGCTACAGATAGAGTCTTCATGGACTTTCCTGCCTGGGCTGGCTTCAAACTTTGATCCTCAGATCTCAGCCTGCTGAGTAGCTAGGATTACAGTTATGAGCCATTAGCAAAAGTGTTTTTATTTAGAATTTGGTCATTCTACTGTCTAGTCATTCTCTTTGCAATCATACAGCACTCGTAAGTGATATTATTGCATGTCAGGGGAGCCTGCCATCTCTGTTTATCATCACCCTCAAAAGAAAGTCTGGAGCTTTTAAAATCTATAACTTTTATAAATCACTGAAAATATTGATACTTGTTTCCTGTAAATCGAAAGAAAATTGTATGAAATCCAACAAATGGTGAGAAATTGACTATTCACCTCTGCCAAATTTGGTCTAAGCAATTATGACAAAATGCTTAGAGTTCTGGATCAATCCACTTAAGCTTTGGCACATCAGAAGCCTTAATTCATGGACCCATTGTAAACTAAAGGAAAGGGAAGGGTAAGAGTTCACTCATTTGGTCAATTTTTCCCTTTTCCTTTCCCCTCCCTTTTCTTTTCCCCTTTTCCTTTTCCCTTCCCCTCTCCCTTTCTCTTTTACTCCTTCGCAGTACTGGTATTTGAATTCAGGGATTTGCTAGCTAAGCAGGTATAACTCAGCCACACCCCATTCTTTTACTTAACTTATTTTTCAAATAGAGTATTACATTTATGTCTGGGCCAACTTGGACTGCAATTTTCCTATTTGTATTCCCCAAATATCTGGAACTACAACTATATAATAATATGTTCAGATTTTTATTGGTTGAAATGAGGTCTCTCAAGATGAGTTCTCTCAAACTTCTTGTCTAGGCTGACCTTAAACTGTAGTCCTCCCAAGTAGCTAGGACTACAGGAATCACCATTTCTTTTTAGATAAGTTTTCACTGTGTAGCCCATGCTGGCCTTGAATTTGCTGTCTACCCAGGCTGCCCTTGAAATTCTCAGTTCTTCCTCAGCCTTCTTTTTTTTTATTAAATTTATTTTATTTTATTTGTGAACATACTGTACAGAGGGGTTACAATTACATGGGCAAGATAATGCATACATTTCTTACCAAGTATTGCAGACTCCTCCTTTGTTTATCCTTCACATCCATTCCCAGCCGCACCCTTCCCCCCCCCATTCCCAATTCTTCTCGTCCCCCCCCACCCCACGCACAGACATTGTAAAGCTCGTTTTGGACATGACAACTTGTACTTCTCATTGTTGCAACAGGTCCACCTGTATCCTTAAACGACTTGTTTTTCCCCATCTCCTCCACAAGTTATACTGGCATCAAATATAGTGAAAGCAGGAGTTATACTGTGGGGGAGGGACATACAAAGCAACAAAGAAATAATCGTATAAATGCGTTAGAAACACATGTATGAAAGAAAAAAAACATTCAAATACATATCTAAGGGTTCATTTTCCTAACATCACACTATCTGACCTTTTCTGCTTGACTCAGACATATACTAGATATTGCAAATAAGGGAAACCATGGGGCCTATGCTTCTTTGGGCCTGGCTTACTTGGCTTAAGATAATATTTTCCAAGTCTTTCCATTTCCTAAAAAATGGGGTAATGTCATTCTTTCTGATGGAGGCATAGAATTCCATTGTGTATATATACCACATTTTCTTGATCCATTCATCTACTGAGGGGCATCTGGGTTGGTTCCAGATCTTAGCTATGGTAAATAATGCTGCAATAAACATAGTTGTGCTGGTAGATTTAGTGTGGTCTTGTTTATAAACATTTGGGTAAATGCCCAAAAGTGGGATTGCTGAGTCATAGGGGAGTTCTATGTGGAGTCTTTTGAGGAACCTCCATACTGCTTTCCAAAGTGGGTGAACAAGTTTACATTCCCACCAACAATGAAGTAAGGTTCCCTTCTGTCCACATCCCCTCCAGCATCTGTTGTTGTTAGAGTTCTTCATTTTTGCCATTCAAACTGGAGTGAGGTGGTATCTCAATGTTGTTTTGATTTGCATTTCTTTTATGGCTAGGGAGGTTGTGCATTTCTTCATGTGTCTATTGGCCATCCTTCTTTCTTCTTCAGAGAAGTGTCTCTTTAAGTCTTTCGCCCACTTGTTTATTGGGCAGTGGTTTCTTTGAGGATTTGTTGTTGGGGGATTTAATTTTTTGAGTTCCAAGTATATTTTAGATATGAGACCCTTGTCCATTGTATGGATAGTAAAGATCTTCTCCCAATCCGTGAGCTTTCTATTGATCTTGCTAGCTATGTCCTTTGCCATGCAGAAGCTCTGCAACTTTATGCAATCCCATTTGTCCAACCTTTCTTTGATTTGTTGTGTTTCCAGGTCTCTATTCAGAAAATTTCAGCCTGAGCCAAGGAGACTTAAGGTTTCTCCTAATCCATCCTGTAATGTTTTCAGAGTGTCTGCTTTGACTTCGAGGTCTTTGATCCATTTGGAGTTGATTCTGATGCAGGGTGATAGATAAGGATCTAGCTTTAGTTTTCTACAAGTAGTTAACCAATTTTGCCAGCACCATTTACTGAAGAGGCTGTCTTTGTTCCATTTTATTGTTTTAGCTACCTTATCGAAGATTAGATGGCTATAGGTCTGTAGGTTCATTTCTGGGTTTTCAATTCTATTCCATTGGTCCTGAGGTCTGTTCTTATGCCAATACAAAGCTGTTTTGAATACTATGGCTTTATAGTAGAGTTTGAAATTTGGTATTGATATTCCTCCAGCAGTGTTCTTTCTGTTGAGGAGTGTTTTTGCTATTCGGGGTCTTTTATTGTTCCATATGAATTTTTGGATTGCCTCTTCTATTTCCTTGAAGAATGACGGTGGAATTTTGATAGGTATCGCTTTGAGTTTGTAGATAGCCATGGGAAGTATTGCCATTTTCACAATGTTAATTTTTCCAATCCAGAAGCATGGGAGGTTTTGCCATTTTTTAAGTTCTGTGTTCATTTCCTTTCTCAAGATTTTAAAGTTTTCATGATAGAGGTCCTTCACTTCTTTGGTTAAGTTAATTCCTAGGTATTTTATTTTTTGTGGGGCTATTACAAATGGAGTTGCTTTCCTAATTTCAGCCACACTTTTCTTATTGTTGGCATACAGAAAGGCCATTTATTTTGGGGGGTTAATTTTATACCCTGCTATTTTGCCGAAGTTTTGAATCAGATTGAGTAATTTGGGAGTGCAGTCTGTGGGATTCTTTAAATACAAGATCATGTCCTCTGCAAAGAGCGAGAGTTGTATTTCTTCTTTCCCTATTTGGATCCCCTTTATGTCTGCATCTTTTCTTATTGCTGTAGCTAGGCGTTCTGATACTAGATTGAAGAGAAGTGGAGAGAGTGGACATCCTTGTCTTATTCCTGAGTTAAGAGGAAATGGCTTTAGTTTTTCACCATTAAGTATAATGCTGGCTCTAGGTTTGTCATATACAGCCTTTATTGTATTGAGGAATGTTCCATGGATTCCTAATTTTTCCAAAACCTTCATCATAAAGGGGTGTTGGATCTGGTCGAATGCTTTTTGTGCATCTATTGAGATAACCATGTGGTTCTTATTCTTGCTCCTGTTGATGTGATGAATAATATTAATTGATTTGCGTATATTAAACCAGCTTTGCATCCCTGAAATGAATCCTGTTTGATCATGGTGTATGATTTTTTGAATGAATTGTTGAAGTCAGCTGGCCAATATTTTGTTGAGAAGTTTTGCATCAATGTTCATCAAAGAAATGGGTGTATAGTTCTTTTTCTTTGATGAGTCCCTGCCTGGTTTTAGGATGAGGGTTATTCACCAAAAATGAACACACAAATTACCAGCTCCTCTGGGACACAGCAAAAGCAGTACTCAGAGGCAAGTTTATAGCTTTGAGCGCCTACATCAACAAATTAGAGAGATCTGAAACCAACAATTTAATGACACATCTAAACCTCCTTGAAAAAGAGCAGCAAGATAAACCCCAATCCAGTAGATGGAAAGAAATAATTAAAATTAAATCAGAATTAAATGAATTAGAATCCAAAAAAACTATAGAAAGAATCAACAAAACAAAGAGTTAGGTCTTTGAAAAAAATCACAAAATTGACAGACCCTTAGCAAATCTTATCAGAAAAAGAAGAGAACACATCCAAACAAATAAACTCAGGGACGAGAATGGAAACATCCCTACGGAAACAACCAAGATTCAAAACATTAAAAGGGAATACTTCTCAAATCTTTATGCTAATAAGTTTGAGAACTTGACAGAAATGGACCTTTTCCTAGCAAATATTGACATGCCAAAACTAAACCAATATGAATTAAACCAGCTTAACAGGCCCATATCAAGCGTTGAAATTGAAACAGCAATAAGAGACCTTCCAGCTAAGAAAAGTCCAGGACCAGATGGTTTTACAGTGGAATTCTACTAGGCCTTCAAAGCAGAGCTCACACCAATACTCCTCCAACTCTTCAATGAAATTGAAAGAGAAAGTTCACTACTGAACACATTCCTCAGCCTTCTGAGTGCTGGGATCACAGACATAACTTCGAGTGATATCTCCACTTCATTGAAAAGCAACAAAGACAAAAACTCACCTTAAACTTAACTATCACTTACAACAACTACTGAAATTTTCACTGCTTTTTCCTTTCAGAGAATAGATTGACATTGTTCATTTGGATGATGCTTAATGGTCTTGTGAAACACTATCCCCTTCTGTGATCTGCTGTTCCCTTCTCCTTGCTTTGGTAGTCAGCTTCTATAGCCCTCCCTAGCTTTGCTCTTGTTAATAATGTAGTAAATGATGTACCATATAAAATATTAACTACTTTATGTTTTGATAGATGTAGGATAGTTTCTGGCAACCATGAGAGTGATTTTGGAATACCTTTTGTCATAGTATAGTGGACAACTGTAGTAGAAAAACTGTGTAATTCAGTGTTTTCCATGGTAGCTCATCAACTGGTAAGGAGAAGTGGCTATTTGCAATAAGCAGGGAGGGGACTGGTGGAAATAACAGCATGTGCAGTGAATACTGAGTACTTCATCCTCTTTTATGTCATCTTTCTCCTAGACTTCTGTTCTTTGGACATTTCACACTGTACTCTTTTGAGAAAGTTGAAGCTGTTGAAGAAGCTCTGCAATGACCCTGAAGGAGGACTGAGCAAGGTAACTTGAGTTGGCCTTGAACCTGTATTGCTTCCTGTCTTCAGAGAGATATGACTCTACAAAATAAAACATAATGGACTACAGATATTTGCAAATAAATTGCCTCTAGAAGCTTTATTGGTATTTTTGCCAACAAGGATAGTAAATATCACCTTGGTTTTTCATTAGAATTAGAAAGGAGGCTGAAAAGCTGTATAACTTATCCAATCATTTTAGAGTATATTAAGTAACATAAAATCTATGTAAATAAAGTCTGAAAGATTTGTCTAGCCAGGTGCTTGTAGCCCACACCTGTAATATGAACTACTCAGGAGTTGAGAACTGAGGATCTCAATTTGAAGGCAGTGCAGGCAAGGAAAGTCTGTGAGACTCTTATCTCCAAATAACCGGTTGGAGGAAGGGGGGCAGATGAGGAGGGGTAGGCTCAAGCTGTGGCTCAATTGGTGGAGTACTAGTCTTGAATGAAAAAGCCCAGGGACAGCACCAAGACCCTGAGTTCAATCTCCATGACAGGCACACACACACAAAAATGAAGTCTAAAAGAGAAAATGTACATGGAAAGACAAATAAGAAGATTTAGTATTTAAAATAATTATCTTCCATACTTAATTTTTATTATATAACATTTGTTCATAGTCTCTTTGAGTTTCAAAACTCCCTAATGGTAGTAGAAAGGGCATATACATTTAGCAGACCTTTTTTATTTTCTTATTTTGTTATTTGGTGTCAAACTTGAACTCAAACTTAGTACCTGTTGCTTTGTCTCATTGGGTAGTGCTCTACCAACCAACTAAACCATGCTTCCAACCCTGAATTTTTTGTTGATTGTGGGGCTTAAACTGAGCCTGGGCACTGTCCCTGAGCTCTTCAGCTCAAAGCCAGTGCTCTACCACTTGAGCCAAAGCATCCAATCCTAATCTAATTTTTGCCAGTATTGGGGCATGAACTCTAGACCTGGGCACTATCCCTCAGCTCCTTTTGCTCAAGACTAGCATTCTACTACTTGAGCCACTTCTGGTTTTCAATTAGAGATAAGACTTTCCTGACAAAGCTGACTTCAAACTGCAATCCTCAGATCTCAGCCTCCTGGGTAACTAGGATTAGAATCATGAGCTATTGGTGCCTATTTCCATTTTTTTAAAGGAAAAAAGAGTGGTCTTAGAAATGCCAAGGTCCTAAGTAAAAATGTGAGCTCTTTGAACTTTTAATCCAGTGTTTTTCTCCAGTGGAATTCATACCAGTAGTTATTTTTAAAAATAGTTCTGTCACTGCTAAAAGATAAAAGCATGATCCCTAAAGTATAATCCCAATGCACTTCTGCTGAGTGATAGATGTCTATTGATCTCTGTGTAGACAGGAAAATCAGATTAGCCTGTGTGAAATTTCATCAGGGCTGTCAAAGCCTGTGATCTACAGCACTGATAGTCTATTGAGATGGTTGTGTAGTAATAACTGGAATTTTCTCTTACTCATTTGTCTGCCTAGCTGGATGTTGAGACCTGGCAGCAGGAACAGCCTGTGGTACTACATACATGGACCAAGGAATATGCCCATAACTATGAAAATAACTGCCATGAATTATCTGTCTTTGTTAACCCAGTGTTAACTGTGAAGTGGAATTTGATGAGAGGTGTGAAACTGAAAAGCGGTAAGACTCACATGTTTTTTCTTCCAAGCAATAGTGGATCAAAAACAAGAGAAAGAATATAATAGAAATTATGTTTTCACAGGGATGATTATCTGGAATTTACATACTCTAGAGATGGGAAGACACTCTATGACACAAAAGTTGGTACTTATAAGTGGCCTAAGGTGAGTCATATTCCCAAAACAAGGTAAATAAGTACTTCTATAGTGATTCTTTTCCTTTTCCAACTTTAGAGCAATAAAAGTATGGTGTTTGGAAAAAGAAGAACTAGCTAGTCTCTGGTGGCTCAGGTTCATAATGTTCAAAATCCTAGCTACTCAGCAGGTTGGTATCTCAGGAATAAGGTTTGAAGCTAGCCTAGGTAGACAAATCTAAGAGTGCCCTATCTCAACCAGCAAAAAGCCAGGAGTGGAGGCCTGGCTTGAATGGTAGAGTGATAGCCATGAGTAAAATAACTGAAAAAGACTCAAAGCTCTAAGTATAACCCTTAATACAGGCACATTTCTAGAATGTAACCACACCTATATTTCTAACAGTTGCTTTGATACTCTACTTGTAGAGGGGAACAGTTGCAGTAGAGATTATGTAGCCCACAAAAGCTAAATATTTAACTATCTGGCTCTTCATAGGAAATTTGCTAATACCCAGTGTTGTCCAGAGTAAATTAAAGAGCTGTTAATCTGAATTCAGAAAAGCCAGTGGCTCCAAGAGAAAGACTTAAACCATTTTGAAAGCTAGGAGCCCGGCTGACAGATCTCTTTAATCTCTGAGCTGGAGCCTGCTTCAGGCTGTTTCCTTCTCTCTCCTTGGTTGAGAACAAAGAACTGAGCCAGTGATCACTGGTTGAGCAGATAGTCACTAGAGTTTTAGAAAGCTGAGCAGCAGTTTTCTACTAATTCTGCTTTCTAAATGTAGTTTTGTGTTTTGGTATCATCTCTGTACATTTCTCCCTTAATGATTTTGAACTTGTAGAAACAGATACCGCTTTTAAGGTTTTTTGAGTCACAAAGAACATGTTTACTGCTGAGTTTTTGCTTCCTTCCATTTTGTTGACCAAATGACTTTTGTTTGTCTCTAGAAAGTGACCTTTAAGGATGGTCCTCTGCTTCAGTTCGTCTTTCATCCTGACAGCAATAATAATGAGTGGGGCTACAAATTCACAGTCACTGCCTACGGCCTACCTGATGTTGCCGTGTCTTGGGGGTTAGACTTGCATATCCTTGTCTCTCGACTAATGGGCCGCCTTGCCTCCCAGTGCATGGCACTCAAGTCTGTGCACCATAAGTTCACATTCTTGGCCCTTCCTTTCTCATTACAACTGTGTTGAAGAGCAAGGTAGGAACTCTCTCTCATAGGTGGTCTCCACATCACAATAGAGCAAGGTATTAATAATGTTTCTTTTTAGTTTTCTTTAAACCAATTCAAAACAGTTTGCCCACTCAGCACCATTGGGAAGTTTCTTGACTCAGGCTTTGGCCCTATCACAAAGTATGTTGTGGATGCCCTCTATCTATGGAGGACAATTGGGAAGTTGCTGTTTTTAGTAGCAGCATAGTCATTTTTAGAGATTTAAGTATACTCCAACTAGAAGGTAGAAATACAGTCATTTAATTGTTAAGTGAAATTGATATGAACATAAATACATATGTGATTATATATATTATCCTAAAATACATTAATCAACTTCGTATCATTTGTTCTAGGGGATAGATTCGTAGAATAAATCTTTTTGAAGTATTTTATATCTATATGATTTTTTAATATTGTTCTAATTGTAAAAAACAAATATCATTCATCCTAAATAGTCACTTTCTAGAGACAAACAAAACTTATGTGGTTAAATGGCTATGAGGAAGGTTATGAAGCATCTCAGTAGTAATCATGCTCTTAGTAACTGAAAACATATCTATTAAAAAGTGACTTTGGCTGGGCGCTGGTGGCTCACACCTGTAATCCTAACTACTCAGGAGGCTGAGATCTGAGGATCACAGTTCAAAGCAAGAAAAGCCATGAAACTCTTATCTCCAATAAACCACCAGAAAACCAAAGTGGCACTGTGGCTCAAGTGGTAGAGCACTAACCTTGAGCTGAAGAGCCGAGGGACAGTGCTCAGGCCCAGAGTTCAAGCCCCGTGACCAACAAAAAAGAAAAAAAGTGACTTAGGCTGGTCACAGGTGGCTCATACCTTAATCCTAGCTACTCAAGAGGCTGAGATCTAAGGATTGAGGTTCAAAGCTAGTCTGGGCATGAAAGTCTATGAGACTTATCGCTAATGAAGCACTCAAAAAAGGCATTTGTAGAGCTTTGGCTCAGGTAGTAGAGTGCTAGACTTGGGCAAAAAAGCCCAGGGACCATGCCCAAGTCCCGAGTTTAAGCCTTAGGACCAGCAAAAACACAAAAACATGATATTGGAGTATTTTGGAGTATTGGATGTATGACTCAAGTGTTACATGCCAGCCAGTGGATGAAAGTGTTAGATACCAAGTTCAAGTTCTATTTCTCTCATTTCCAACCTTCCCCAATCATCCCCCTTCCTTAGGCCCCTGCCCCAACTTTACTATGTGTTTGGAGACAGTCTATCATGTCTTCTCTCCATACATCTAGAACTCCCCAGTGAGGCAACAGAAGCTGCCTGCCTTGGAAATAACACCACAGATAATTGTCATCAGGTTGTCTGGAAGGCAAGGAGGTTTGGCAGTGTTTGACTGTCGCAATGGTGGCTAAGTGTCGCAGCCACATCCAAAAGACCCATTTTGATTTTCTTTTTCCACTAACTATGCGTTAGTCTTCAATCTGTTAAAAAAAATTCCTGTTGTATGTATTTATAGTTAACATTTAAAAATTAGCATTCATAAATCAGCATTCTCCTCATCTCATATAGTTACCTTTTTTGTGTGTGTGTGTGTGTGTGTGCGTTTGTGTGTGTGTGTCTGTCTGTGTGTATGTGTGTGTGGCTAAAGTAGGTAGTATACACTCATTTACCAAAATGCAGAACAGTATATTCACTGCTAGTTCTCACATAGAACATTAGCTGCCCATCCTCCATAAATGCTGCTTTGCATCCTTTGGCCAGAGTCTCCTCCCAAATCCCCTTAATCTTTACCTCAGTTTTCATTAAAGTAGTAGCAGGCACTTATATTGCACTTAGTGCCAGGGGATAATATCAATTTGTTCCTTAATGGAGTCTTAAATATTCATATGTTCTCAGTTTAAGAGATGAAGAAACCACTGGGTCAGAAATAGATTAGAAAATGAATGGTAAAGTAGAAGTCAAATGTCTGGTTAACTCCACATCCTCAACCATGTCTTGTTACATTTGGGTTGGATAGCTGAATTTGTCTTCCTGTGTATCTTAAAGATACAGGTGTTTTTGTTTTAGTTTGGGGGGAAGGTCAGTTCTGGGGCCTGAACTCTGGGCCTGGGTGCTGTCCCTCAGCACTTCAGATCTACCAAGTTCAAGTTCTAATTTTGGACCAAAAAATAATGACATTGGCTGGTACCACTGACCCACACATATAACCCTAGCTACTCAGGAGGTTGAGATATGAGAATCATGATTTGAAGACATCTTGAATAGACCAACCCAAGAGAATCTTTATTTCTAATTAACCAGTAAAAAACCAAGAATGGTGGTTGGGAAGATGGCTCAGTGGTAGAGTGCTTGCCTTGCATGCAGAGGCCCTGGTTTCGATTCTTCAGCACCACATAAGCAGAAAAAGCCAGAAATGGTGCTGTGGCTCAAGTGGTAGAGAGCTAGCCTTGAGCTGAAGAGCTGAGGGACAGGCCCAGGCCCAGAGGTCAGGTCCCACAATCAACCAAAAACAAACAAACAAACAGTGTGCATACTATTGGCTGGCACCTGAGGATCAATGTTTGAAGCCAGCTGAGGAAGAAAATACCATAAGACTCTATCCCCCATTGACCAATGAAAAGCTAGAAGTAGGATGTGGCCCAAGTGGTAGAGTGCAGGCCCTGTGTTTAAGCCCCAGTACATACCAGGATGGCCCAAGAGATAGAACATCAGTTGTGAGTGAGAAAGCCAAACAAGAGTTAGAGACCCTGAGTTCAAGCCCCAATATCATAAAAAATAGTAACTAATTAATATAAAAGCAGAGAAAACCCAAAAGAAAAGTAAAATAATCTTTAATCTTAATAGTAAATGATAACTACTGACATTTTATTGATTTCTACTTGTACTTTATTTTCAGAATATTATTCAGAATAATTATTTTTTATATAAAATGACATTTAAAAATTGTGATATTTTCCCATAATTCTTAGAAAGCTTTTTGGTAGGCCTCAGAACTGAAACATTCAGTTTCAGTTTAATAAACCAGAAATTGTAGCTGAAGTCGATAAAGACAGTAACATTTCAGTTTAAGGTTAATCTTTAATGTATATTTATGAGATGTCACAATTCCGTTATGAAAAATGTGAATACATTTTCTCCAAGCCTTAATCAATCCGTTTCTTTCAAAGAATTTCAAGGTAATGAGCTAAAAATAGAACTCTCATAAGCCACTTTCTCTTTAGAGTTAGGCAGTAACCTGGCAGTACCACAGGCAAAAATGGCTTCAGTACTGAAGTCCCCATTGTGGAAAGCTGTCTTCAGGCATCAGATTTGTCCAGGGTTGGAATTAGAAGCAATCTGGCCCACTCACCAACATCAGAATGAGAAGGAGCTATTTATTTGTCTGTCAACTGTCTGGGTGAAAGTTGTTGATTAATACTTATTATTTTAAGTTGTAAATGTTAGTGTTGTCACCTCCATTAAGCTGCTAGCTACTGTGTTAACTCAAGGCGCTAGTGTTCCATGGTGTTCAAAAGTATGTAATGAATGCCTCTTCCGTGAAATATAACTTTTTGCAGTAAACATCTCTTAATGGTGTCATCAAGTATGCAAATGTCTACTGAGCCACACTTTAATAATTTGTGTCATCTCTGTTAGTCTCCATTCAGCTGTAGTAGGTGTGTAATATTTTAGAAACAAAACAAGGTAGCTCTTTGTTTCTATTTCTTATCCCTCTCTTTTCTTACTCTGCTATTTGATTCCTCTTTTTTCTTCCTTTCTCTTCTTTTTCTTCTCTCCTCCCAAGTATTCTTCCTCCAATGATTCTTCCTCTACTAGTCTCTGTGGTGAATCTAATTCTGCTACATTTTCTTCTTTTGGTCCTATGACAGTCCACATGCTTTTCTTACATCTCACATCTGCCTTTTTTACTAACTTATTCCTCCTTCTCTAAGGCATAAGCTTTATTCAGGCATCTTTCCCTTTCTCACAATCTCAGACTTTGTCCTCTCTTCTCTCTTTTCTGTCCCATTTGTGGGAATAATTCCAAAATATTAGTTACCAGCTCTGGTTCTCCCAGGGCCTGTTATCTATCTTCCCATTAAGTGTTTACCTTTCAATCATTCTGAATCCCATTACTTCCAAAGGGTAAAACCATAATGTCTTCTCAGTTCATTTCGGTCATGGTCATTGTTTGCCCAGACCTGTCCTTCAATCACTGCTCTCTATCTATCCTTCATCCCTGTGCTGCTTGTGCCCTTCCTTTCTAGTCAACTGCAAGCCCTTCTTTGTCCCTTCCTCCTCAACTTTACTCTTCATTTCTGCTTTCCTCCACCTTTATTTAGACTTTCATCTTGTGCTTGCATTATTACATTGGTACTCCCAAGTCTTTTTGGTTTTTTTTTGTTTTTTTATTTAAATCACTACATTATCTTGTCATTACAATGCCAAGCTCAATTAATGGCTCCCCATTGACCACAGCGTGAAGGCTCTCTGCTGTCTCCTTTCACCTTACCTATCTGATTCTAGTTCACATCACTCCCCAGCTGAGACATAAGGCCAGGTCCCTCTCCTGCTGACTCGTAGCTCTGCTAGTAGTTGTGTTTCTTTTTCCCCCCCTGATCATCTTCATGTAATAGAAAATGGTAAAGGGCAACTTTGAAGCCAGGTGCTGGTGGCTCGTACCAGTAATCCAACCTGCTACTGGGGGGGAGGGGGTTGGGGGAGAGTGGTTGGTGATCAGGAGGATCAAAGTTCAAAGCCAACTCATGCAAAAAAGTTAGTGAAATCCTGTCTCAGCCAATAACTGTGTGTGGTGGCAAGAACCTGTCATCCCAGATACCTGGAAAAACAGAAAGAATAAATAGGATGATAGTGGTCCAGGCCACTCCCAGCATTAAAAAAAAAGTTAGCTGGGCGCTGGTGGCTCATGCCTGTCATCCTATCTACTCAGGAGGCTGAGATCTGAGGATCATAGTTGACAGCCAGCCCTGGCAGGAAAGTCCATGAGACTCTTATCCCCAAAGAACCACCAGAAAACCGGAGGTGGTGCTGTAGCTCAAGTGGTAGAGTGCTCCCCTAGAGCTGAAGAGCCGAGGGATAGTGCTCAGGCCCAGGTTTCAAGCCCGTGACCAACACACACACAGAGTCAGATCCTAACTCATAAGTAACCAAAGCAAAAAGTCCTTAGTGTTCAAGTAAGCAGAGTGTCTGCAAAGCAAGTGTGAGGCCCGAGTTCAACTTCCAGACCAACTGAAAATGAAAAAAGCAAACATTTCTGTTCCCCTTCTCTCCACCTACATTTCAAGTGTCTCAAAGTGCACGTGTGTTCCCCTCCCCAGTGTGGCTTCCTCACTGAACGCTGCTGTGGACATTGGAACCCGGGTGCTCAGCAGATGGCCTGGGGTTGGGAGCCTGGACAGTGAGAACCAAGTGTGCTGAGGAATCCCCCACAGGGAGTGAGTGCACATTTGGTGAACGGGCTGAAGAGCCCCCTGTGGCACGGAGCACCTTAATGGGACACAGGTCCACCTCAGGCCTACTCACCCCTCTGCTTACTGTACTCAAAGGGTCGACCATCTAGCTGGACCCCTTGAACTCAGCCCCTCTCGACAGTGGGCTCATGGGCCCTGGTGAGAGCTCCAGCTCTTGGGAAGTCTCACGAAGGATTGGGGTCTCGCTTTTCCAGACATTTCCTCAGAAATGACTTCTGGGTAGGGCGACTCAGAATATCTGGCTGGCTCTTCCTCCATATAGGCATAAAATACCCGTTTGTCTTCCTCTGTCCCCAAGAATTCCATCACTCCTTGGATCATCTCCCCTTCCATCTCTCCTTCCGTTTGGCCTTCAGTTCTCTCTTCCGTTTCACCTTTGGCCTCTCCTTTGGTCTCCCCTTCAGTCTCCCCTTCCATCTGCCCTTCCATCTCTCCTTCAGTTTCCCCATCAGTTTCCGCTTCTGTCTCCTCTTCTGTCCCGCCTCCGCTCCCTCCTCTGGTGTCTCTCTGGTGTTGGTCTTGTGCTTCCCCTTTGGGCCGCTCCGAAGCACCTGCAGGGTCTTCAGCTGTGCTATTCTTCCCTGCCAGTGATGCCATAGAGTCTTCCACATCCTATTGCTCTTCCTCTAAAGTCGATCTGCCTTCCAGGGGAAATCAAGGCATCCGCAGGACCCTGGCACAGAGCACAGCTGGGCAGCTCGCCCTGCGCCACGTGCACACAGGGCCGGGCCCCAGGGCTGCTGGCCACCCTTGAGTAGGCAAGGGGCAGGGCGGGCTTCATCCTGGCCCCTGCGCCCCGGCCATAGACCTGTGTCCCACATCCAGGAGAGCTTAGCACCGCTGTTGCCATGGTTTCTATAGGGAGCCAAGGCCAGGTAGAGGAGGGCAGCGAGCATGGGAGTGGTAGGGTGGGATGGGAGGGAGGGAGGGAGGACGCAGCCCCCTGAAGAGTGGGGCTGGGGGTGTGTGGGCAGAGCGGGCAGATGTGGGGAGAGCTCTGAGACGAAGGATGGGAGGCTGTAGTGCAGCACACATCCACAGAGCGCAAAGCCTCTCCCCCCCCCTTGCAGGCCCCGCTGCCCCTGTCCCCATGACTCATGGGCCCCCCCTCTGCCCCCTTCTCTCCCCTCCACCCCGTGCCACCCCCAATGGCCGGTCCCCCGATGCCTTATAGTTGTGTTTCTTAGAGTCACAACTGCTCATCCTCCAGGATATAGCCCTTAGCCCTGTCCTCCAGGAGGCTTTTCTTGATTACTTTAACCTGCCTGGAATTTTCTCCTTTGAATACTTAGCATTGGGTATCCCCTCTAGACATTTGGCACCAGCCAATGTTTTGTTTTATGGTACTGCTAGTTTTAATGTTCTTGTTTTATTTATATACCTTTTTAAAAACCCATATGTTTGTCTGTTCTCTCTAAAATAGAACAAGCACTATACTTTATGCTTCCATTTTGACTTAGTAGGTACTCAGCAGATTTTTTTATACGTGATTTTTTTTCCTGTTCCCAGATTAAGAAAATCTCTGACAATCCTTACCAGCATTTTCTCCTTGATTTTGCCCAGTTTACCCAGTCAGAGCCTACTTAGAACTTCTGTGGGCCAAATTCAGAATTGTTCAACGGATTCATACAGGCATGTAGAAAACAGGCCCCAAAGACAGATATAGTTGCTGCTTTCACTATTGATCAAGCTGTGAATGCCACCTTTGCTGCTCTGGTGTATCACACTCCAGATTTATGTGAGCAGCTGCAAAAATATGGTAACTTATATTACAGGGAATATGTTTGATCTGAGGACTCTTTGCTAAGGTTTAAGAAGGCCTAACTTGGGCTGGGAAGGTGGCTCAATGGTAGAGCACTTGACTTGCACGCATGGGGCCCTGGGTTCTATTCCTCAGCACCACATAAGCAAAAAGTTAAAAAGCCAGAAACGGCGCTGTGGCTCAAGTGGTAGAGTGCTAGCCTTGAGCTGAAGAGCTGAGGGACAGTGCCCAGGCTTAGAGTTCAGGCCCCATGACTGGACCTCCCGCAAAAAACTTCTAAAACAAAAAGAAGGCCTAACTTAAGTGAAGATTTTTTTAAAAAATGAACAGATTACTATACGTTCTTCTTGTTAGTTTTACTTGGTGGTGAAGAGATTGAGGGCCAGTTGATGGTTAGCAGATTGTAGTGTTCAGTAAATAGCCTTGATTTTAAGAATTAGTAGATGCTTTATCCTTATCCAGAATTCTCATGGGAAACTGCTAAGTAGTTGAATTGAAAGAAAAATTAATGTGGGATGTAATGCAACCTCAGAAACTCAGGTTGTTCAGCTGTAGGTTAACCAAAAAACCTTTCTGCACTTTGACATTGTCCTCTGTAAAATTAGGTTAGTATTGATTACCCCTAAAAATATAAGAAATTCTGATTAGAACCTACAATGTTATTGAATGTGCTAATAACATGTAGAAGGAAGAAGATGTAGGTATTAACTATTACCTTTGGACTTGCAGCTTCTTTATGGCATATCCCAGGAAGCTTTCTTTGGGGTTAGCCTGGTTCTCACAACTTTCTTTTTGTCCCCCAGTTTAGCATCTTTGTGAAATGAATACATACACACACACACACACACACACACACACACACACACACACACACACACACACGTGTGTGGGGGGCTGCATGTGTGTGTGTACACACGTGTGTGTGGGGCTGCATGTGTGTGTCTACGTAACCTGCAGCCTAGTAGAACCTACAAAAAAAATGTCTCCCTGTATACTCATGTACATTGAAGGGAAAAGCATTTCAAGCCCTATCTAAAGATAAGGTATGGATTTTCAGAGCACTTTTGCAGGACATGTTCTTCTAAGTTCAGAAGAAATAAGCAAGCATAAACGCCTTTTCAGAGTAGGTGGTTCTTGCTCTTGTTCCTGTTAAAATTGCCTTTATGGTTCTATAATCTGTACCACTACTTTAATCTCACATTGCAGGTTATATTTCCTAGTTGTAAAACATCTTGGTGACTTCTTCTTAATTCTTATCTCCTTTAAAAAATCCACTCAAGGGCTGGAGTATAGCTCAGTGGCAAAGTGTTTATCTGGCAAGTGGACGTCCTGTATTTTATCCCCAGTACAAAAAATAAAGAAAGAAAAGAAAAGAAAAAGAGCCACACAAAACAACATTGAGACATGAATAGAAACAAATGCCATGTGGAAAAGTATATCTTCCATGAACATTGTGGGGTATATCTCCCTTGAGCAGTGTGTGGGGTAGGTGAAGTAATCCACATGTTGTTTTTTTGTTGTTGTTGTTTGTTTTGTTTATGCCAGTCCAGGGGCTGGAATTCAGGACCTGGGCACCATCCTTGAGCTTCCTTTGCTAAAGGCTAGTATTCTATCACTTGAGCCACAACACCCCTTCAGGCTTTTTCTGAGTAGTTTATCAGATACAGACTTTTCCATCTGGGCTGCCTTCAAACAATGATCCTTAGTTCTCAGCCTCCTGAATAGCTAAGATTATAAGCATGAGCCACTACCACTTGGCTTCCACATGTTTTTGTTTTGTTTTTTTTTTTTTTCCTTAAATCATGAGACTGACTGGAATTGACGGAGTGCTCTTGGGCTCTAAGATTCAGCTTTTTTTTTCTTTTCTTTTCTTTTTTTTTCTTTTGCCAGACATGAGGCCTGAACTCTGGGCCTGGGGGCTGTCCCTCAGCTCTTCAGCTCAAAGCTAGCACTCTACCACTTGAGCCACGGTGTCACTTCCTCCACATGTTTTTTTTGAGGGAAAATAAAAATGTGTGTGTGTGTATAAACATATATAGTAATTAAGTTATAGTTAGAAAGCTGGATTATCTTTTTCATCAGAAAGATGAAAAACTTGTAGACTAAAAGTTGCAAACAGTTGACTTGCCTTGTGGGGGAAAATTTAAACACATATGTGTTTGCAATAGAGAATCACATGATCAGAAATGGAAACTAGGCTGGGCGCTAGTGGCTCAGGCCTATACTCCTAGCTACTTAGAAGGCTGAGGTCTGAGGACCACAGTTCAAAGCCAGCCCAGGCAGGAAAGTCCATGAGACTCTTACTGACGATAAACCAATCAGAAAACCAGAAGTGGTACTGTGGCTCAAGTGGTAAGAGCACTAGCCTTGAACTGATGAGCTGAGGGACAGCACCCAGGCCCAGAGTTCAAGTCTCATAACCAACCAAAAAAGAAAAGAAAAAGAAATGGAAACTAGTCTGACACCAGAAGCTCATGCCTATAATCCTAGTACTCAGGAGGCTGATATCTGAGGAACTCTGTTTGATGTCAGCCCTGGCAGAAAAGTCTATGGGACTCGTACCTCCAATTAATTACCAAAAAAAAAAAAAAAAACAGAAGTAGGGCTGTAGTTCAAGTGGTAGGCCTTAAGCATATAAGCTGAAGGACAGTGTTCAGACCCTTAAGTTCAAACCCCAGGCCCAGGACTGGTCTAAAAAGAAAAGAACACCAGTAGCTGATGTTTATAATCCTAGCTATTTAGGAGGCTGAGATCTGAGGATTGCAGTTTGAAGCCAGTGTAGACAGCAAAAACCTTGAGACTCATCTCCAGTTAGCCAACCCTACTGCACAACTCCCCTCTAAACAATAATCAGATCTGGAGTTGTGGTTCAAGTGGTAGAAATACATCTGTGAGCAAAGAGAAAAGCTAGAGTTAGGGCCAGAGTTCAAGTGACAGTACTGACACAAAAAGAATAGGAACTAGAAATATCATAGATAAATACTTGTCCTTTTTTTTTTTTAACTTCAGTGTTGGGGATTGAAACCAGGACTTCACAAACTAGGCAAGCACTCTGCCACTGAGCTACATCCTCAACCCCTTTGTTGTTTGAAAGGCATATATTTTATCTCTGATCTTTCTGTGAATGCCTTTACAATACAGATACTGCATCAAAGAAATACTCACAAGATCTTTTTCTTTTAATCAGTTGTGGGGCTTGAACTCTGGTTTTAGGCACTGTCCCTGTGCTCTTCAGCTCAAGGCAAGCACTCTACCACTTGAGCCACAGCACCACCCTGGCTTTTTCTGTTTGTATGGTACTGAGGAATCAAATCCAGTGCTTCATGTATGCTAGGCAAGCACTCTACCACTAAGCCACATTTCTAGCCTCAGCTCATCTTTCTTGTATCATATGCAAAGAATTCTTTTTCTTCCCTAGCTTTTCTAAAGCTATGTTCATTACTTGCCTTTGAATGCTCCACCATAAGTGTTAGTATACAGCAATAGTCTGCTTATAATGATTTTAGTAGTCTCTAAAACAGTCCAGTTTTCTATCTCATCTCTCTTACTTCTGAGTCTTTGTGAATATCCATATTTCTACTCAGTGTTAGTCCTGCTACTACCTCTTATTATTTAATGAGTTAATAGAAAGCATATGTCTATCATCATAAATTTATGTTTTAGTACACAGGTGACTATTTCAATATAACTAATTGACTGCAATTGTTTGTATGTCATTTTAGTTAAAAATATTTTTTTCAAAAGAAAGTTTTTAAATGAGGCTGGGAAGGTGGCTTAGTGGTAGAGTGCTTGCCTTGTATGCATGAGGCCCTGGGTTCTATTCCTCAGCACCACATAAGCAGAAAAAGCTGGAAGTGGCACTGTGGCTAAAGTGGTAGAGCACTAGCCTTGAACTAAAGAGCTCAGGGACAGCACCCAGGCCCAGAGTTCAGGCCCCACAACCGACAAAAAAAGAAAGAAAGAAAGAAAGAAAGAAAGAAAGAAAGAAAGAAAGAAAGAAAGAAAGAAAGAAAGAAAGAAAGAAAGAAAGAAAGAAAGAAAGAAAGAAAGAAAGAAAGTTCTTAGAGGCTACCATGGTATAAAAAAATTCAAAATGCCAAAGTTATGTGAACAATAAATAGCTTTGTGATTTAAACCACTGCAGTCAATTTTTTGTTAATTCACTAAACGATGCTCAACTCAGATTTCCTAACTCGCATATCATTGTCGATACAAACTTTCTATGTAACTTTCTAGACATAGAGTTGGTATTCTGTGTTAGTCAACTTTCTGTTGTTATGACAGAATATATAACAGACTGGGTGATTAATAAAGAATACTAGTTTATTTTGGCTCATAGAGTCAGAGGCTAGAAGGTCTATGATGATGATGTCAGCATCTGTTCAGCTCTCAGGTTTCAGATGTTTCACTGCATGGTCAGCTGATCTATTGCTTTTAGATCTGCAAGGCAGAAACCTATAGAGGAAGAACATAAAGTACAGGAAACCTACTTGCTTCTTGGTGGCTAGGAAGCAAGAGAGGTGTATTTCAACTAGAGAGTAAGCTGCATGAGGGCACGGATGGTGTCTTTTTCTCAGTGTTTTATTCCCATTGGTATAGAGTCTGACATGAGATGTTTTTCAACTAGAGTGTAAGCTGCATAAGCACAGATGATGCCTTTTTTATGTCCAGTGCATGATGTAGAGCCTGACACATCTAGACTTTCAGACAATATTTAATGCTTTATAAAATGATGCAACAGAGAAATTCATCCTGTTATAAATTATTATATTTTGATTTTTGAGTGAAGAGGAAAGGCTTCATTTAAAAAAGACTTCATAAGTCTTTTTTTTGCCAGTCCTGAGACTTGAACTCAGTGCCTGAACCTTGTCCCTGAGCTTCAATTGCTCAAGGCTAGTGCTCTACGACTTGGGCCACAGCACCACTTCTGGTTTTTTCTGTTCATGTGATACTGAGGAATTGAACCCAGGGCTTCATGCATGCTAAGCAAGCACTCTACCATTGTCATATTCCCAGCCCTTCTTAAAACTTTCTTACAAAACTTATTTTTGGCTGAGAATGATATCTCAAGCCTCTAATCCTAGCTACTTGACTGATCCAGGCAAAAAATGTTCTCAACACTCAACCAGTGGCTGGGTGCCTGTCATTCCAGCAAAACGGAGAAGCACAAATAGGAGGATTGGTCCAGGATGGCCCAGATAAGAAAGCAAACCCTATCACCAAAATAACCCATGCAAAAAGGGCTAGCACAGTAGCTCACGTGGTAGAGAACCTGCCTAGCAAGCATGGGGCTCAGAGTTTAAACCCCAGTGCTGCCATAAATATATTTTTTTAGGGGGATAACTAGTTATAAAAATACACTCATTCAAGTAGAAACAAAGAAAAGCTTAAAATAATTATCAACTCTATTCACCCCATGTGAGGAGCACCTCTCAAAATTTTTCTAAATACTCCACTAGTCTTTTATCTAGATGTATTCATATATATAATCTATCATGTTACATATTACATATATTATAAATTATTTTACTGTTTTACTTTTGTCAGTCATGGGGCTTGAACTCAGGGCCTGGGTATTGTCTCTGAGTGAATTCAAGGCTAGTTTTCTACCACTTTGAACCACAGTGCCACTTCCAGTTTTCTAATAGTTAATTGGAGATAAGAGTCTCACAGGGCCAGGCACCAGTGGCTCATACCTGTTATCCTAGTTACTCAAGAGGCTGAGGAAAGTCCCTGAGACTCTTTATCTCCAATAAACCACCAGAAAACCAAAGTGGCGCTGTGGCTCAAGTGGTAGAGTGCTTAGCCTTAAGCTTAGGAAGAGCATTCAGGCCCAGAGTTGAAACCTTATGACTGACCAAAAAAAAAAGTCCGACAGGACTTTCCTGCCCAGTCTGGCTTTTAACCACAATCCTCAGATTTCAGCTGCCTGAAGTAGCTATGATTACATGTGTGAGCCACTGTGCCCTAATATTTTACTCTTTTAGAGTGAGTTTTTTTTTTTTGTTTTTGTTTTTTTAATGCCCATCTTGGTGCTTGAACTCAGGACCTGGGTGCTGGCTTCTTCTGCTCAAGGCTAGCCGACTGCCACTTAAGTTACAGTTCCACTTCTAGACTTTTCTGAGTATTTTATTGGAGGTGAGAGTCTAATGGACTTTCCTACGCAGGCTAATTTCTAACTGTGATCCTCAGATCTCAACCTACTGAGTTGCTAGGATTACAGACATGATCCACAGGTGCCAGGCTGAGATCATTTTGTTTATACTGTTTCAAAATTTATTTTTTATTTAACATACCATGAATTATTTTCTATTATAAAATTCAATTTTAGTAATAAAATTACTTTTAGTATTATTATTTTAAATTTCAGAGTTTATCCACTTTAAATAGTAATTCCATTTTAGAAATATTTATTTGAAACAGGTTAGTCTGAAGTAACATAGGGAACCCAATCACATATTTGTCACTTAATTAGTGCTTTTCCCCCAAGGCTTTTATCATCCTTGTCTGTGTGTCAGGAAAACTTTTTCTTTGTTTCAGGAGATTCAAAGAATATTTTGTGTGCAATGCTGCATTAGTGAATTGTGTTAACTGAATGTAATTTCTTCTTCTCTCCTTTCCCTAGTAAATAGTGGGGTCAAGATAGCTCTGAGTGAAGAGTTTGCACAGGTATATTCCCTGGCAGAAGGGATTCGAATATGGATAGTAAGATTTTCCTTCTCATGTGATTTTCATATAATTTAGGTTTTCCCACTATGGTATTAGAATTAAGGTAAGAAATCTTTTTCCCAAGAGTATTATGTTATGATTTTTTTTCCATTCCTGAGGCTTGAACTTAAGGCCTGGGGATTGTCCCTGATCTTCTCTTGCTCAAGGGTAGCACTCTACCACTTTAGTCACAGCACCATTTCCCGCTTTTTCTGATTATGTAGTACTAAGGAATTGAACCCAGGGCTTTGTGTATGCTAGGCAAGCACTCTACCACTAAACCACATTCCCAGATCTTACGAATTTGAAAAAAAATAAATTTCAGTGTAATGAATAGGCTTAAAGTAATTTAGAATCCTTGAAATCATAACTTAGTGAGTGTTAAAAATGTTTAGAGTAAACATTAAAGGGGTTTAAACCCCTTTCATATCTTTCAATAAACCCAAATTAATACCACTGTGGGCAATTCCTCATATATGGAAGATACTGGCAGCCGTTGATAGTGTCAGTAAGGTAAAAGATCTGTGACATATTTGAAAAATAACTGCAACATTGGTTGTGACAGTGCAACCTGGAAGAACTAAATGTCTGTTGGTGGGGAAAAGAAAAGGAATTGGAGCGGGGCACAGGTGGCTCATGCCTGTAATCCTAGCTCCTCAGGAGGCTGAGATCAGAGGATCACATTTCAAAGCCAGCCCAGGCAGGAAAGCCTGTGAAACTTTTATCTCCAATAAATGACCAGAAAACCAGAAGTGGCCTGTAGCTCAAGTGGTAGAGCACTAGCTTTGAGCTGAAGAGCTCAGGGACAGCACTCAGGCCTAGAGTTCAAGCCCCATGACCAACAAAAAAAAAAAAAGAAAGGAATTGTATATTAACATATGATATGAGTAATATTACATTACAACAAAAAAAGTGGAAGAAATAAAGCCACATGTATCAGCAAGGTCATCTTTCCATAGATTTGATAAAAGAAAAAAAGAAAAGTGTAAATATGCTTAAGTATGATAATTCTTATATGTTTTAATACAAGCCAAATTTTCATGTTATATATAAATGAGTGATATAATTATACAAATACATAGAAATGCTTAACACTGAAATCAGGAGAATTGTTTTTGATTCTTAGGTATCACTGTAGTTAAACATTACTGATATTCTTTATATTCTTTATATTTTTTTGCCAGTATGGGACTTGAACTCACATGGTATATATTTGTACGCATCTTTAACCCTGGATAGTAATTGAGAAAAAAATATAAGCAAATGGGCAGAGAAAAGATAACAAAATTGAAAGCAAAAGCCAGGTGGTACCAGTGGTTCATGTCTGTAATCCTAGCTATTCAGGTAGTTGAGATCCAAGGAATGGGGTTCAAAGCCAGTTCTAGACAGACACATTTGGGAGACCTTTGTCTCCATTTAATCAACAAAAAGCCAGAAGTAGAGGTGTGGCTCAAATGGTAAAGTGCCAGCCTTGAGCAAAATCTTTTGAGAGGCTCAGTACTGATAGAAAAGGAAAAAAAAAGAAATTGAAAGCAAAAGACTTAATTATAGTAACTAAAAAAGAATAGCTTTTGCAACTGAGATGAAATAATCATAGGGCTTGTGAAGGATTTGAGTAGTGAATAAGAAGGAGGAATTTAGGATAGTTCAATTTTTGATGGATTACTTGGTAGGAAGGAGAAGCATTGATCAGGATAGGAAAAAGCAATCTTTGATTTATGAATTAGAAAGAAATTCAGCTTTGGACCTGTTATCTGTGACATCTAGCTAGAGAACTTGGTGAATAATCTAAGTGACTGATGTGTCAGAGACATATGAAGACAGAGGGTGACTTTAAATTATTTTTAATAGTTATTTTTATTAAAAGTATGAGTTTACAAACACACAGCCTTGGTCTGACTAGACCATGGTTAGTGCCCAAATTATACTGGATAGTTAGAAACTAAAGTAAACAAAATCTCTTAGGAGAAATCAAAAGGCATCATCATCAGATGGAAGGAGGAGAATCAGCTGGATGAGTTAATTCAGTGGTAGAGTACTCAACATAAAAAATGGTAGAACAAGAATCAATAAAGTATGCTAACAGAGAAACCATGTGGTAAGATTTGAAAGAAAAGAGTTTCTAAGAAACCCAGCTACATATTTTAGGTGAAAACTTTTTGGCTATTGACAAGGCATGCTATAGATAATGCTCTGGTGAGCCTAGAATAGACTGCCAACACACAAGATACTGGCTTTCTGTTTGAGACCTTGGCCTCTCTTGTGCCTTCTGCCTGGCTGTCAGCATTGTGGCCCATGCTGTGATCATTGCCTCAATCTGTTCTTATAGTACCCTCCTCTGCCTGAAGTCTCAGCATCACCTAGAGTTGTCCCCTCATCAGGGTAGAACAGAGTTCAAAATTTAAGAACAAACTGGGTGCCAGTGGTGCATACCTGTAATCCTGTACTCAGAAAGCTCAGATCTGAGGATCATGATTTGAAACCAGTCCAGGCAAAAAAAAAAAAAAAAAAAAGTTGATGAGACTCTTATCTTCAATTAACCACTAAACATCCAGAAGTGGAGCTATGGCTCAAATGATAGAGCACTAGCCTTGAATAAAAAGGGTAAGGGAGGGCTGGGAATGTGGCTCAGTGGTAGAGCACTTGCCTGGCATGCCTAAGGCCCTGGGTTCAATTCCTCAGCACCACATAAGCAAAAAGAAAAAAGCCAGAAGTGGCACTGTGGCTCAAGTGGTAGAGCGCTAGCCTTCAGCTGAAGAGCTGAGGGGACAGCGCCCAGGCCCAGAGTTCAGGCCCCACAACAGGACCCCCCCCAAAAAAAAAAGCTAAGGGATAGCATTCAGACCTTAATTTCAAGCCTCAGAACTCCACATACAGACAAAAAAAATTAGAACAATTTTTGAAGCAAACTAGATATATGACTGTAGTAAGGCCTCCATTTCTCTAGACCTCAGATGCTTTGTCTTTACTGGTAGGATTTAGAGAAAATCTCCTTCAGCACCAGTATTTTAAATTTTGTGAAATAATAAAGTCATATATATAAATTCCTTCCACATGAGGTAGAGGAGGTAGTAGTTTTGTAGATAGGTCTTCAAAAGTAGTTTTGTGAACAGCTTCAAAGGATGAAGAAAACAAGTTTAGCCCACATCCTAAGTAGCTGGGCAATAGTTATGAAGTCTTCTATAATTTCAACACTGGGTGTTTCTGCAGTAGTTTTCTGTGCTGCCCTGCTGCTCTATCAGAACAGCTTAATTATGTGGTTCAAATCTTCTCGTTCCCCAGTTAGAGATGAATCAAAAGTCTTTGATGAACCTAGGGAATGAGGCTGAAGAAAAACTCAATTCAGAAGCTGTAGAGGTGAACCAAGAGAGCCAAGGTGAGTATGCAAATACCAGCCATGGTTACTGGTCCATCAGGTGTTTTGTTTTTGTTTTGTTCAGAACTGAGAGAACTTATGCCTGCCTTCTTGGTAATTCTTGTTGAGTCTGTTTTGACATAGGAAAAGTGATAAAGAAAGATGCTTAAGGTTGCGTTCAAGGATATACCAAAAATGGGAAAATGTCAAAAAGAATTAATTCTTTACCAACATGCTCCAATTGGAACATCTTTCTAATTGCTTCTTTTAAGAGGCTTCAGATTCATGTATGCAGCTCAAAGAATTATGAAAGAATTGTATTAATTTTTTTTAAATATCTTTGAAAATGTATTTTTGTAGAGAGCTAGGCTGAAACTTTTACAGGAAAAAAAATGTAATGCTTGGGCTTTGCATGGAAATCATCAGACCTTGGGAGTAGGGGAAACAAGATTAGTTGAGTTGATAATTATTGAGACAGTGGGTATATAGAATAGTCTTTTTACTATTCTTCATAAATATTTGAAATGTTCACTATAATAAAGCTTTTTTAAATTTTTTTATTGTGAAAATACTCTACAGAGGGGTTACAATTACATGGGCAAAAAAGTATTGACATGATCTTGATTCATATAATTAAAGTTTGATTGTATTCTATCAGTAGATGCAGAATTCATGAAGATGAAGTGTAAATAGATTCTTTTTTGTCTCTGAAAGTAATTCCTAAGTTTAATTTTTTCTTTATCATTTTATTGTTTTGCACTTAGCAAAAGAATGTATTCAGAAAAGTCTTCCATTACTAAAATTTTTGCCCATGGACAAAAGTTCAGAAGAAACTTTTGACAAATTGGTGATTATCAATGAAACCGATCATCTCCAGCCACTAGACAGGCACCAGAAGACAAGCTCTGTGGTAGAAGAGCATTTCCAAGCCTCAGCATCTTCCACAGAAGCAGGGCCCTCAACTGTCGGAGACAAGAGTCTTGACTGGGAGGTCCCATCAAAGCTGCCACCAACTAGTGGGCCTCCCTCTGCAGAAATGCCCACCGCTGTGGAGCTCTCCTCACCTTCCACACCCACCCGGCTTCCACCCTTCACCCAAAGGCGACTCTGGCTATTCTCTTTCAGATCCATGGAAGAAGCCAGACCATTGCCTACAGTAAAAGAGAAATATCCCGTGTTGAAGGATGTCATGGACTTCATTAAAGATCAATCACTCTCCCATGAGAGGTGAGCCAGTCGTTTTCCCCAGTACTTTCTCTTTTCAAATCAGAGATATCCGGTTTAGGCAAAGGCTTGAAGTTCATGTCAACAGTGGACAAGTGGTATTTAAGATAGAACCAAACTTGTTTTATAATATTTAAGATAAAAAAGTGGTGAGTTTTCCCTTAAATGTTTTTCACTTAAGATTTGTGTATAATACTGCATGGAAAATATATCTAAGTAATTTTTTAAGGAAGCATTTCCTTTGGTGGCTGCCACTTAAAAAATTGTTAGCCCTGGGAAAAATTCAGGTTTTGATCTTTTCTGACAGTCCATGGGCCTACCTACCTCCCTGAACGTTAGTGAGGAATTTCCTAATCTTATGAATTAAAGCTTTATTTCTTGATAGACAAGTAAATGTATCAAAGTTTTTCAGAATTAGTTTTTCTAAATGAGTTGTGCCTTCACTCAATTTGTATGCAATTGATTCTTAATGCTGCTAAGTAACAGTAGTAGATAGTATATTATTCTCCTTTGCATGATGTATTTAATACCAACAGCAATACTTTCTTTTTATTCATAAAGCTTCAGAACTTGGGTGGAGGATAGGTGTGTAATTTTGTTTTTTTTTTTCCTACCCTAACTCAGTTTCCTGCATATTCTGACTTGAGTTCTGTCTCCAGTGTTGTAAAGGTTCTTTCCTTAAAGAAAGCCCAAGCCAAGAGCATCCTGGAAGCCCTGAGGGTAATTCAGTACTGTACAGAATCCCTAGGACAGCCTCACTGCTTTCATCCACCATATATACTTTCCTGTTGGAGCTTCTGACCTGCCAGAAAGATTCTACCAAGAAAGTACAAAGGACAAATCTGCAAAGAAAATAAGCTGAGGTCATTTTAAAGAAAAAAAGATCTTTTCTAATTAATAATTATCATTTCAATCTGGAAGAAAAATGTACATTCATTCTTTTATCCTAAGGAAAAAAAGGATCATATCTTTTAGTAGGTACCATGGACATGTGTATTCGCTGTGTTTTACCAGGAAGAATAATATTTTAATATTTCTCCTAGGCACATTATTATTTGGCTCCTGGAAAATATGAGCTAAAATATGATATTAATTTACAATACTGATGTTAATTTAAGTGCTTCTCAAGGTGGTTCTAATCTTCACTCAATAATTGTGTTTTAGTATCTACTGTGCCAGGCACTGTTCAAAGTGTTATATATTCAGTAGTGGACAAGACAGACCAAGTCCCTGTTTTGTTTTTGTTTTTGTCAGTCCTGGGGCTTGAACTCAGGGCTGAGCACTGTCCCTGAGCTTTTTTTGCTCAAGGTTAGCACTCTACCACTAGAGCCAGTGCCACTTCCAGTTTTTTTTCGCGTTTATGTGGTACTGAGGAATCGAACCCAGGGTTTCATGCCTGTTAGGCAAGCACTCTACCAGCCCCCAATGCCTTATTCTAATTGAGCTTATATTCTCTTGAAGACTAAAAGAGAACTTTTTTTTCGGTGGGGGGAAGGGGATGCTGGTCCTAGAGCTTGAGCTTAGAACGTGGACACTGCTCCTGAGCTTTTTTGCTCAAAGCTAGTGTTCTACCACTTGTACCACAGCTCCACTTCCATTAGTTTGTTGTTGTTGGAGGTTTTCTGTGATTAATTGGATACTCATGGCCTTTCCTGCCTGGGCAGGCTTTCCTGCCCAGGCCCAAGAGAGAGCATTTTTAAAACTTAATATTTTAAAATTTAGCAGGGCATCAGTGGCTTATGCTAACTGCTCAGGAGGTAAGATTTGACTATTGATTTTCAAAACCAGGCTGTGCAGAAAAGTCTGTGAGATTCTTATCTCCAGTCAACAATCAAAAACCATTAAAGTGGAGATATGGCTTGAGTAGAGTACCAGCCTTCAACATAAAAGCCAAGTGAGAATTGTAACCCTGAGTTCAAAACCAAGTACTAGTATGAAAAATAAAATAAAATAAATGAAGAAATATCAGGTAAAGTAAAATGGAAGATGAAAAATCAGATAGTAATACTGTCATGTGCCTGGTGATTTAATGTAGTTTGAGCTTATCAAGGAAAACTAGCCAAGAAGATAGTACATAAAGCAACAAATGAATGAGTAGATGAGATGACAGAGGCAGCACCAAAGGTAGAAGGAACGATGCAGAGCTCTAGGTTGAAGAACTAGCCCGAAGAGCTGACAGAAAGCTTGTATAACTGAATGAAAGAAGATATGGTATAAGAGGTCACTCTTGGGGCTGGAACTCTGGGCCTGGGTGCTGTTTCTGAGCTCTTCAGCTCAAGGCGAATACTTTACCACTTGAGCCATGGCACCAATTGTGGTTTTCTGATGTTTAATTGAAGATAAGTGTCTGACAGACTTTCCTGCCTGGGCTGGCTGTGAACCAAGATCTTTAGATCTCAGCCTCGTGAGTAGCTAGGATTATAGGCGTGAACCATAAGTGCTTAGCCTGCTAGAGATTTTTGGAGCCCAGAAGTAACACATTACTATTTGTGAGAGATATCCTTAGCTGTGTGTGCCAGGGATGGAAGTAGAAAAAACAGTGAAATACTGTAGTGCAGGCAACTGATGGTAATTATTTGTTCAGGGAGTAGTCCTGAAGATAGATAGAAAAATAACTAACATTCAGGATATATTTTGGTGGTAAAAGATTCAAGACTGATTGACCAAAAGTGTTGACACTGTCAAGATGCACTGTTTATATAAATTGACATGTTGAATTGAAACCCCCTATATACAACTATTTAAAGATAATTTTTAAATTATTAAATAAAACCATATTTGTTGACAGAGATTGAATAAAAGATAGGAATCATGGGAAAAGAAAAGAAACTCCTAGGATTGGGGCTGGAGCACCTAGGTAGACATTGCTGAGCTTCTCTGTCCATCTGTTATCAATAAGTCAGGCCCTTCTCTTCCAGACACATTTCTTCCATTCCTCATCATATCTCAGCATATACTCTGTGTCTTCAGATGGCTCTGGTGTCAGGCAAATTTTACTGAATAAATTCATGTTCTCCTCTGGGTAATCTGTCTTTTGTTCTGGGATTGTCAGGAAGAGGAAGAGCCACACAGTTTTCCAATACCTCACAGACAACTTTCTTCTCTTTGCACCTAACTGTACAAAGGGGTTTCATTGTGGTCTTTCCATATATGCATAGAATTTGCTTTGGTCAAACTCCCTCCCTCTGTTACTCTCTTCAACATCTATGATGTTTCATCTCCTGTGGAGTCTCTGTGCAGTAGCTATTGCTCCAGAATTTCATTTTACAAATAGGGCACTAAGGCATAGCAGCCAAGACCTGGCTGAAACTGAGATTCATTGGTGGCTATATTTTTATGTTTCTCCTGGAAGTGAGGCAGTCAGATTATCTCCAACCTTCATACCAAAGAACCTGTATCATAAGAGAGGATGCCAAGGTCCAGAGATGACTTAAAGTATTCAGGAGAGTGTCACAGGTTATATGTAAATATAGGACTATTATATCGGAGAGACATGATCAGACACCAGTTTCATCATGGCTCCTGGAACCAATTCCCACAGACACTGAAGGATGGTTGTATAGGAGAAAAAAAATGTTATAGTGGTTCTGAATAAAACAGAAAAATCTAAAATGTACCGAAAAATACTGCAGAATACCAGAAAATGACATATAATATACATATAATGTAAAATGTCAGAAAGGTTTGGCAACAAATACAGCACCTGGAGAAAGACATCTGCCCATAAGGAACCCCTTCCATAGTAAGAAGAAACTTAGTATTGGGGTAAGGATAAGGATCTGCTTAACAAATGGCACTGGGATGCTGTAGAAGAAAAGTAAAGTTCAACTCTTACTTCAAAATGTAGCTTTAATCAAATAATTCTGAGTGAATATTTGTGTGTTCAAAAGAAAGAGAACCCTTAGTAAATCTTAGGATATAGGAAAATCATAATTACCACAGAGCAAGAAATATTAAGCGAACAAGAAAGAGACCAAAAATATAAAGAAAGAGACTAACTAATCCATCTATTACTAGGAACTTATGTTTATGAAAATAATAAGAAAGCTAGGCCCCAATGGCTTACAACTATAATCCTAGCTACTCAGGAGGGTGAAATCTGAGGATCCTGGTTCAAAGCCAGCACAGGCAGGAAAGTTCATGTGACTCTTAGCTTCACTAAATTACTCAAAAAAAGCCAGAGTGGGGCTGTGGCTCAAGTGGTAGCATATTCACGTTGAGTAAAAGAAGCTCAGGGACTATGCCTAGGCAGAGTAAATGATGCAGGACCAGTCCCCCAGCCACCCCAAAAAAGAATAAGAAAAATATATAAAGATGAAACATGTGCAAGAAAACCATCGTATGTATTAAGAGAAAACATACTTTGTTTTGTTCTGATCCTGGGGATTGAACTCAGTGTCTGGGCACTGTCTCTGAGCCTTTATTTGCTCAAGGCCAGGGCTCTACCATTTGAGCCATAGTTCTACTTCCAAATTTTTCTGAGTAATTTATTGGAGATGAGAATGTCATAGACTATTTCTGCCCTGCTTGGCTTCAAACGACTATCCTCAGATCTCAGCATGAGGAGCTAAGTTTACTAGTGTGAGCCACCCAGTAAGAAAATATATTTTTAATATTTATAAGATTAATTACAAGATTTCCATTTCTTAACAAGTTGGGCAATGTCATTCTTTCTGATGGAGGCATAGAAATTTTATTAATTGATGTAAGCCAGGCCCAAAGAAACATAGGTCCTATGGTTTCCCTTATTTGCGATAACTAATATATGTCTGAGACAAGCAGAAAAGTTCAGATAAATGAACTACAACCATATGCATTAATTCAGGTGAACCTGAGAAACATAATGTTGAAGTTCAATATACCACTGAAAAATCTAGGAAGTATAATCCCATTTTTATAAACTTACAAGACGCAATATTTGTATTTATGTCACCTTAAAGAAAGACAAAGAAGATGCTAATACTATTATTCTGAACAAGCTTTTTTTTAATTGTGAAAATACTATACAGAGTGGTTACAATTACATGGGCAAGATAAAAAATACATTTCTTATCAAGCATTGTAGCCTCCTCTTTTGTTTCCCCTTCTCATCCCTTCCCATCCTCCTCACCCCACCCCGTGCCCCCACCCAAGACTCCCCCTCCACCCCGCACCAAAGTTGTAAAGTTTGTTTTCGACATAATGACTTGTACATCTCATTGTTGCAATGGGTCCTCCTCTATCTCTATTTAAATGACTCGTTTTTCCCCTTCCCTTCCACAAATTATACCGACATCAAATACAGTGAAAGCAGGGGTTATACCGTGGGGGAGGGACATACATAGCAACAAAGAAAAAATCTTAAAAATGTGTTAGAAACAATCACCTTAAAGAAAAAAAAAACATTTGAATACATATCTTAGGGTTCATTTCCCTAACATCACCTTATCTGACCTTTTCTGCTTGACTCAGACATATATTAGATATTGCAAATAAGGGAAACCATGGGACGTATGTTTCTTTGGGCCTGGCTTACTTCACTTAATATAATTTTTTCCAAGCCTTTCCATTTCTTAAAAAATGGAGCAATGTCATTCTTTCTGATGTGTTGCTACCGCCTCGACCACCAAGGAAGACGCGACACCGAACTCTTCTCTCTGCAGTTTATTCAGGACCTTTGAGTAATCTTCTGACCCCAACCCCAGGAAGAATTCCCCACCGCCTTAAGTACCCGCTGGGTAGCCAACCCTGATACACCACGTGGGAACCACCAATAGGTTCAGGTACGCGGAAGCAAGCCAGATTCTTTGCCTTAGCCATATAAAGAGTTGTTTACCACAGAGAGCACTCGCCATCGGAAGGCAGAGGGCGGAAGCCGGCACCATCTTCCAGGTGCGGCTGCACGCAGCTCTCTACAGTTCCCCCTTTTTTGTTTAAAGAACACAGATGAGAACAGAGGTCTGATCCCTGTTGTGCAATGCAAGGACTGCATACAAGCCTTCTCCCAGAGGGCGCCTTCTCTAGGGATGACTCAGCCTGTCCATTGATTCGTTATTCACAAGGACGGGAAAAGGCGAATCAAACCCGTGTGCAATCAAACATGCTCTCCTCGAGGGCAAAACTCATGCCTTTCGACTGCAGTACTTTGGCTTTGCAATCTGTGTTCATTGTTTTAGGGTGGCAAGGCACGCTTGGGGGGACTGACCTGCTCCAATGGCTGTAAAGGCTTGGATAATCATGGCTGCACTGCGACGCTGAGAACCTCTAATTTGGCAAATGTACCACAGACATACCAAGGAGGCTAACACCAGGAGGCCTGTCAGGGCTCCCAAACCCACCCCCTCTGTAAGATGATTCATAGCAGTGGAGATACACAAAGATAACCCCTCTGCCAATCCCGCATCCACTCGGGTCAAGTTCACCATGACGATGGCAAGCCTGAGCTGTTCCATCAGGCTGTCGAACTCCCCAGTTCAATTACCTAAAGGATAACTAGACAACTGTTTAGACAAATTTACAGCGTTTTTTGAATAGGTTTTTTCCTGGGCCTGAACTCTGGGCCTGGGCGCTGTCCCTCAGCTCTTCAGCTCAAGGCTAGCGCTCTACCACTTGAGCCACAGCGCCACTTCCGGCTTTTTTTCTTTTTGCTTATGTGGTGTTGAGGAATTGAACCCAGGGCCTCAGGCATGCAAAGCAAGTGCTCCACCACTGAGCCACCTTCCCAGCCTCATTCTTCTGGGATAATTGCACCACAGCAGCAGCTAATCCAGCATTAGTTAGTGGTCCGCCCAGCTCTCTGCAAACTCTCATCCATGCTTCTAGTCCCCTATTCTTATATGGGGTTATGGTGGCTCTGCATTCCTTAGTGCACTGCTCGTAAACAAGCTGTTTAATTAATGGCATGGCTGCGTCTGGGTCACCAAAAATTCTGCCAGCAGCCTCGACCATACGAGCAACAAAGTCCGAAAACGGCTCCGTAGAGCCCTGCAGGATTTTGGTGAGATTGCCACTCACCTCGCCTTTATTTGGTAAGGCCTTCCATGCCTTTATGCCAATTTTATTGATTTGTTCATAAACTTGAACCGGGTAGCCTATCTGCTGATTGGCGAATCTCCCCTGTCCAAGCAGCATATCTCTGTCCCAAGCTGGGTTTCCCGCAACCTGATTGGCCGCAGCCTCTTCACTAGCAAATTCAATCAAAAAGGCCTTCCAATCTAAATACTGACCTAGGCTCAAACAAGCTCATGCGAGCCCACTCCAATCACCGGGTGTCATGCAGTGTCTGTTTAGGGCCTCCACCTGGGCTACAGTAAAGGAGGCCATGATTCCGTATGTCCGCACAGACTCAGCTAAAGATTTTATAACCTTAAAATCTAAGGGTTCATGATACCGCTGTCCCTGTGGATCCTGAAATATTGGACAGGCTAGATGTAACTCCATTCTAACCGCTTTCCACACGCCTGGGCTGAAAGAACAGCCGGGGCTGCCACTTCCAGGGTCCTCCGCATAGAGCGGAGGGGCCAAAGGTGTGGTGCGGCACATGGAAGGCATGCATTCATCTTTATCTGGGTCCTCTCTCTCCTTCCCTTTCCTCCTCTTTCTTATCTTGTTTTTTTCTATTTTTTCAATGAGTGATTGTAGTTCCTCTGAGTCTGTAGACTCAGAGGTCTCTAGTTCAGCAAAATCGGGGTATAACACCTCCCTGCTCTCCTCATTTTCGCTGTCTGCCCTTTCCGATCTTTCTTCCTGCAGCATTTCTAGGGCAGCCTGACCATTCTCTACTACCTCACTGCAACGCTGGTCCTCGAGACAGCCTCTTATCAATTTCCATATTGGTCTCACTCCGCTCTTAAGCGTTCCTTGTTCAGAGGCAAAATCTAGGTCCCTCCCTAGTTTCTCCCAAGAGGCCACCGTGAGGCTTCCGGAGACAGCGAACCACGGGGCAACGATGTCACATTCATTCAAAAATCTCTCTAAAGTACTCTTTTTTTATTTTTAACTTTTTTGAGTGCAGTAGCTCATTGAGAGCCAAAAAAATTGGGTGCGAAGAAGAAGCGCCCATGTTTTAAACATTTAAAGCTGGTAAACAAACTTTTACTTTTACTTTTGGCTACTCTATTGACTAGCCCCGGGTTCTCGCTCTCTCTTTATCTACTGAGAAGAGCAAAAATCTCCCCCGCTCTTGTCGCTGATTCCTCTTTTACCTGGGAACTTACTCCCACTCTTGTCGCAGATTCCCCTTTTACCTGGGAACTTACCCCGGCTTTTGTCGCAGATTCCCCTTTTACCTGGGGACTTACCCCCGCTTTTGTCGCGGATTCCCCTTTTACCTGGGAACTTACCAGTGCACCACCCTGACCGCAGAGAGTTCTGAGTCCTCGTTGGGGTTATGGCTGAGTCCCCTTACGGGCCACCACGTGTCGCTACCGCCTCGACCACCAAGGAAGACGCGACACCGAACTCTTCTCTCTGCAGTTTACTCAGGACCTTTGAGTAATCTTCTGACCCCAACCCCAGGAAGAATTCCCCACCGCCTTAAGTACCCGCTGGGTAGCCAACCCTGATACGCCACGTGGGAACCACCAATAGGTTCAGGTACGCGGAAGCAAGCCAGATTCTTTGCCTTAGCCATATAAGGAGTTGTTTACCACAGAGAGCACTCACCATCAGGAAGGCGGATGGCAGAAGCCGGCACCATCTTCCAGGTGCGGCTGCACGCAGCTGTCTACACTGATGGAGGCATAGAATTCCATTGTGTATATATACCACATTTTCTTGATCCATTCATCTACTGAGGAGCATCTGGGTTGGTTCCATATCTTAGCTATGGTAAATAATGCTGCAATAAACATAGTTGTGCTGGTAGCTTTAGTGTGGTCTTGTTTGTAAACAATTGGGTAAATGCCCAAAAGTGGGATTGCTGGGTCATAGGGGAGCTCTATGTGGAGTCTTTTGAGGAACCTCCATACTGTTTTCCAAAGTGGTTGAACAAGTTTACACTCCCACCAACAATGCAGTAAGGTTCCCTTCTATCCACATCCCCTCCAGCATGCTGAACAAGCTTTCTTAAAGGGAGAAATCCAGACTTCAATTTTGCTGAGAATATTATTTCTTAGGCCAGCGAGTCCGTAAATAAAGTTCATTTTATTATTTGTCAGTAAATAATGCATCTATATCCAAGATTCTCATTTGTGTATAGTGTATAATCAATAAATATTTAAATAGCATTCTAATTTGTTATGAAATGATGTTTTGGCTATCATTATTGGGAAAGATGATGTATACTAAACACTAAACTTATGTGTGACAACAAAGAATAAAGTTTCTGATAAATACAGAAATCCCTCAGACTTTTTGGTACATATTTAAATTAGCTTTGTGTATGGAACTGAAAGCTGTGCCAGAGAGTGAATCTTTTCTCTGCTGACTGCAGGAAGGTGTTCATTTCCTGTCTGGATTGAGATTGGCACCCTTTGGATGGGAAAGCATGGGAGGACAGCATTCCTTCTCCACTCTCTTAAGTGGTGTGTTCCCACGGTCTGCTTGAAATCCTCTTATTTACCTTCTGGGTGCATTCAACTTGTCCTTGTCAGTAAGCAGGTTTGAAGAATTTTTGTGTATGTAAGAGGATGGGTTCCTAGTTATTGGAAGAAAAGTTGAGATAGAGCATGTTAGGATTTTGTCCTTCAGACATCCTTTAGAATCTGTGAAGAATTCTATAAACACCAAAACATTAACCTAAGGAAAACACCAGGTTAGGATAAATAGTAAGGCCAATGTTCAAACTCTTAGGACAGAGAGACCTCTAGATCTTAAATTGTTGATAATGTTGACTATATTCTTCAGCAAACATAAGAAGTCTTACAAAAAGCCATGTATGGTAGCCCATATATGTAACCTCAAGAAAATACTCCCAGGAGGAGGCAATAATGCTTGATAAGAAATATACTCATTACCTTGACCATGTAATTGTAACCCCTCTGTATGGTATTTTCACAATTAAAAAAAGAGAAAGAAACAAAATAAAGAATTACCAAAAAAAAGAGAAAGTACTCCAGAAAAGAGACTAGAAAAGAGAGAAAGAGAGACAATGAAATAAAAGAAGTGGTTAATCTGGAATATGATTTTTCTTGTTAGTAAGGATTTTGAACAAATAAACTATGGGGAATGATTGTTTTCGAAGAAATTTTCTAACAATAGAAATGGGGAGGGTGGAGAATGAGTAATTTCAGAGCAAGAGAGTTAAAAATAAGATGCGAAAGCCTTCCTGTTAAATGGTGTTTGATAACATATGTTAAGTTTGGGATATAGATAGATAGATAGTTATCCACATATATATCTATATGTAGAGTGATATATATATATATATATATATATATATATACTCACACATATACATAGGTAAACATATAAATGTATATAAGTATAAATATATATATATATATATATATATATATATATATATATATATATATATATATATATATATATATATATATATATACATGGACAATGCAAATGGCCACTGGATTCAGTTGGATTGGTGCAGATGTAATAAGCAGTTCCTTAAACAATTCTCCAACCTGAAAAATGAAAACTCACATCAGTTGATTAAAGACACTGAGGAACTCTCTCCCATCTACCCAACCTGCTTCCCATGGGACAAGAAGGAAGAAGCTAAGATCAGAACACACCCTAACTGCAGGGAGGGTTAGGAGTTCAGTGTTGATGCTCCACACCTGTGGGACAGTCTACAGGAGGCTAACTCACCGGGTTCCAAAGCTCAAGTTTAACCTGGTTTTCCAAATAAAATGGTTCCCACCAAGCCAGAAGTCTCTACAAAGAACCAACAAAGAACCAACCCTACAAAGAACCAAGAAAGAGGAAGGAAAGGCTGGGAAAAGACATTCAACTGTACACATACGTATACATGCAATATATGTATATTTGTATAGGTGTATATGTGTATGTACATATGTGTATATATAGGTATGCATATATACATATATACACAGCTGAAAATATACTTACATGTACACTTATCTCTAGAAGACCAATAGCCACTGGCTTCAGTTGGATTGGTTCAAGCTTCAGCAGCAATTCCCTAAACAATTATCCAACCTGGGAACTGCCAACAAACATCAGGTGATGGAGGAGATCAAGACAATATCTCCCATCTACCCAACCTGCTTCCTACCATAACAGAAGCAACAAGCTCACATCCAAACACACCCTAACCGAAGGGGGTAGGAGATCAGTGTTGATAGTACACACCTGTGCCCAGCCTACAGGTGGCAGAATCACAGGTTCCAAAGCTCCAGTCCAACTAGGTCTTCCCAGTGTGATTCTGTCTTTGAAACAAGGCAAGCAAACAAACAGTTCCTTAGCAAGCCAGCAGCCCACAACCCCAAAAGGAATGACAAAAGAGGAAGGAAAGACTGGGAAAAGACACTGGCCAGTACATATTTGCATATATATATATATATATATATATATATGTATAAACTATATATAATTACATATAAATATGCTTGTGTGTATATATGTATGTATATGTTTGCACATATACATAGGTTAAAAATACACAAATACACACACATATATATATATTTATTTATTAAAAGACCAAGCAAATGGCCACTGCCCTCAGTTGTATTGGTGCAGGCAGGATCACCGATTCCCTCAGCAAGTGTCCAATCTCGGAAGTGCCGACACACATCAGGTGATGAAGGACATTGAGGTCAAATTGGTGACAATTGCCCTGAGTTTGTGGAGCAACTACAAAAGTATGCCTAGTGTTATGGGTTATCTTTAAAGGTGGAAAATACAGGGCCAAATAGAGAGGATCCTGTAAACAAGATGGAGAGACAGAGAGTGTTAGTGGAGGGCGCCAGTTGCACCATCTCCTGGTTCCCCAGGTCAGAAGAATAGTGGGGGATCTCTTGATGCAGGAGTACCAGACAAGAAGGGCAGAGCCGAAACTTGGCCTTGGGAGTTGTAGGGAGGGGACTTGTAGAAGGTCAGGCAAGGTGCATCTTGGGAGGCTCCCTGCTAGGATGTAATGGTGTGACAGGCGTGAGCCAGAGCCAGGGAGGGGCTTAGAGGAGGAATTGTGGGAAGAGGTGGGGCAATAAGAGGTCTATATAAGGCAGGCAGCTGCTGGACTGTGTCACTCTGGACACAGCTGCCGAGAGGACCAGGAGGAAGCTTATGTGCCTCACAGCAACTGCTGAGAAAAAGAGTGCCCAGAGCACAGTGAGTGACCCACGTCATTCAGGAACCCAGGTGAGTGGCCTGGACATCTCTTTAGACAAAGACGGGGTTGGCAAAAGGATGGAGGCAGCCCAGTGGGAGTGCAGACCCATGAGGCAGATTCAGGAGCGCCTGGCCTCCAGCACAAATGCAGATGAGCTATACAAATCCTTGAGGCTGCTCTCAGTCATGGCCATCACGGCAGAAATCCTTGCCACCACGGGTGTCAGAGAGACAGTGAAGGGTTTTAGGAAGTACCAGCAGGTGGGCAGTTTGGCCAAGGAACTGTCCAAGTGCTGGAAGTCCTTGTCTGTGCTGAGGCACAAATCAGAGGCTCTGAGCCAGGTTCCTGAGCAGGATGGCGGTCAAGAGCCCAGGAAGGATGATCTGGGAGAGGAGGGGTGGAAGAGGATGAGGGAGCGGGAGCCAGAGGACATGTGGAAGTCCTCTAATGTAGATCCCTTCTCTCAGAGTAGGGCGAGTGACCCTCAGGATCCAGGAACCCATGTGAGTGGACCCAGTATCTCTGTAGACTTGGTCAGGGGTGGCATTGGGATGCAGACTGCCGAGTCTGTGTGCAGAGTTGTGCAGTAGCTCCAGGAGCACCTAGCCTCCAGCACAGACACGGATGAGCTTCTTAATTCCTTGAGGCTGCTCTCAGTCATTCCCATGAAGGCAGAAATCCTTGCCACCACGGGTGTCAGAAGGGTAGTGAAGAGTTTTAGGAAGCACCCACAGGTGGCTGGTTTGGCCAAGGAACTGGACAAACACTGGAAGACCTTGGCTGTGCTGAGCCACAAATCCGAGGCTATGAGCCAGGTCCCTAACCAGGATGGAGGTCTAGAGCCCAGGAAGTATGATCTTGGGCAGGGGGAGGGGCAAAGGGAGGTGGAGGATGGTGAGAGGGAGCAGGAGGACTTGCTGAAGATGTCAAATGTGGATCTGTTCTCTCAGAGCAGAGCGAATGAACCCCTGGATCGAGTAGTCCAGGTGTGTGGTTCCCACATCTCTGTAGACGTGGCCAGGGGTGGAATGGGGACGCAAACCACCAAGTGGGTGTGGGAAGCCATGCAGCTGCTCCAAGGGCACCTGGCCTCTAGCATACACTCAGAGGAGCTCCAAAAATCCTTGAGTCTGCTGCCAGTCTTGCCCATCACAGCAGAAATCCTTGGTGCCATGGGTGTCAGAGAGATAGTGAAGGGTTTTAGGAAGCACCCGCTGGTAGGCAGTATGGCAAAGGAGCTGGACACACGCTGGGAGACCTTGGCTCTCCTGGGCTGCAACCCAGCACTTCTTTCAGCGCTTCTACACCAGGTCCCTGAACAGGATGGCACTCAAGAACCCAGAAAGGAGGCTCTTGGGCTGTCAGGGTCAGGGTGGCGCAAGAGGACAAGTTGAAAGAGTCTAGTGTGGTTTGGGGTTGGGGGGATGAAACGGCACTCGAGAGGGGAGACCCCAACTCTGGGCCAGAGCCCCCATGGCCTGGGGAGCTGTGTGAGTTCCAGGGACCTGGCAAGCGGTCTGCCAAGCCCTGTCCCAGGAGCAGGCTGGAGAAGCATCCCGGAGTGGCCCCAGAGTCTTCTGGGGGCAGCAGCAGGCCTCATCGTTGGGCTGTGGACAGCTCTGGAGTCTCGCAGGACCCTGGGCACACTGGTACCTGGCACATGCCTGGCAACGCTTGCCTTCCAGTTCCACAGTCTCAAGACCCACCAGGGTTCCCACAAGAGGGTCTCCCTTGGGAACCCCAGGGACAGGGTGGGGCCAGACCAAAAGAGGGGTGCCGATCCTCTATAGAGGGGAAGAGAGGTTCAGGCCGGCTGCCCTCTAAGGTCAAGCATACCTCTGGCAACCCAGAGACGCAGGCAGTGAAGCTGTGCGGTGGCAATCACCAGAGAAAATCCCAACAACAGCATGAATTCCACGCACCTCCACAGTCTTTCGTGGATGCCCTCAACCAGACCCAGCTGCTGCCGAGGAGAGAGAGGACCAGGGGCAGGATTCGTGCTACTGCCTTGGCTCAAGGAGGCCTGCAAAGGAATGGCTCCAGCGGCCCCAGAAGACCCTCGGATTCCGTGCACAGCTCAGTCCCAAAGGCAAGCAAGGTCCAGGAAATCTAGGAGGGACAGCTGGCGCTAGCCTCAGCCACCAATTCAGCCAGTTTCGTCAATTCCACACAAGAAGCCAGGGTGTCAATGGTGCAGCTCAGCACTGAAACCTCTAATTTCCCTGGGCTGCAGGCCTATTCGGGTGGGCTGCCCGACAAGAAAAGGATGTCCTCCTTCCCTTCAACTGGGCCCAGAGCCTCTGTGCCCTGGGAAGTGGGAGAAGGGGAAGGGGAAGGAGAAGGTGTTGAGGAAGGGGGAAAGACAGAGGAAAGGGAAGGGGGAAGGGGAGCAGAAGGCAAAGGGGGACAGGGAGAGGGAGGGGAAGAGACGGCCTTGCCTTTTGTCAGAAAGTCCCTGAAGATGCCACTGTACTCCAGACCAATAAAGCGCGACTCTCTCGCTGCCTGGTGCCCCCAGCATGTCCGGGGGCTCCTGCAACAGAGCACTCCATCCATTCCCAGGCTTCCCTGCATTCTCCTAGCACCCATTTCCCACTCTTCTACCTCTTCTCTGCACTATCCTCAAGGGAACACTCACCCGAGGACCGTGGCATACAGTGGTACAAACAGGCTCTGGCAAATATGCTGTGGCAAAGCATTCAAGGATGAAAAACCAGCAGAGGGTGAGTCCTGGCAAGAGCTGTACCTGCAGCTTCTCCAAGAACAAGAGTAGCATATGCAAACACTGAGCGCCTGTCCAAGCCAAGAAGAGCCTAGGCCAATGGGCGCAATGCTCCTAAACCAACCTCCAGAAAAACCTCCTGGCCCTTCCCAAGCTCGCGGGTCATGACCGCTGGTGCAGTCATGTCCCAGGAGGCAAGCTCCAGCCCATCCTGGCCAGGAGCAACGGGAGTGGCCACATCCTCGCCCACCTAGCAAGTGCAGCGTGCAGTGCTGCTCAGCGTGGAGCAGGAGGTATAGGAAGAGGAAGTGGTGCTGGTAGTGATGTGGGTGCTGGTGTCAGTGGAGGTGGTCTTGGAGGCAGGAAGTTTCATCCCCAAGGCCAGACAACAGTCTGTGCCCCTTCTGGCACCACCATGGTTGTTCATGGGAAACACCAAAAAGGTCGCTGGTAACAGAACTGCCTGGCTCATGGTCAAAACCATTCGCAAGAACAATTAAGACAATAGCATGTTCCCCTGGCAATGAGACTGAGAGGCCTAGAACACCAGTGGGATGTCCAAAGGACACAGGCTTTTTCACGCCACAGCTAGGGCAGCAAGCTCACACAGTGTCCACTCTTAACCTTATCCCTGGGACCCTGACACTTCATGGCTACTCCTCCCTCCTTAACTTTTGCTCTTGTACAACTTGAAGGAAGATATCCTAAGGAACAGCTATCTCACTTGGATTGGGTGTATGAGATATATACATTAATAAGTCTTATTACTCTTGAGGAAGGTACTCTCAGTCACAGGGAACAGCTCACACAGACCTATATAATGCACACATTGTGCAGATGGGCTGTGGATAGGGGAAAGCAATCAAATGTGGTCAAAATCTATAAAATTAATTTTTTGGGGAGTCCGGTCATGGTGCCTGAACTCTGGGCCTGGGCGCTGTCCCTCAGCTCTTCAGCTCAAGGCTAGTGCTCTACCACTTGAGACACAGCACCACTTCTGGCTTTTTTCTTTTTGCTTATGTGGTGCTGAGGAATCGAACCCAGGGCCGAAGGCATGCAAGGCAAGTGCTCTACAACTGAGCCACCTTCCCAGCCCCTATAAAATTAATTTTTATACCAATATATATCAATAAGTGCAATATTGTCAGGGATTTCAAATAACAGGGAACATATGTATAGGGCAAAGACTCTAGACACACACACACACACACATATATGTACATATACATACATACATACATATACACAGGCAAAGACACACACACAATTGTGTGTGTGTGTGTGTGTGTGTGTGTGTGTGTGTGTGTGTCAGACTAAAATGAAGCACACTCTATTAAGTGGCCCTCTGGATTGGGGAACATAATCAAATATTTTCCAAACACAGGCAAAGCTAGAGGACCTCTGGCTCAAATTTGCAAACTTAGCTACTCAGGAGATTGGAATCTGAAGACCATAATTCCAAAATGACCAGAAAGGAAAGTACAGGAGCCTGTTATCTCTAAAGACATCCAACCCACCCCTCAAAATGATGGCTGGAAGTGGAGCTTTGGCTCAAGTGGTAGAACACTATCCTTGAGGAAGGAAACCTCAGCAAAGGCAACCAGGCCCTGAGTTCAAGCCCCAGGACCAGAGCCAAACCAATAGTGACAAAAATTAAAAACTTTAAGAAAAATCTTATAAATTAAAAAAAGATTAAATATTTTAAGAATATCCAGGGGAAAGATGATTGATGGAAAAGCTGAGAGACACAGGTTGTGTCCCTCAACCTGGGCTCCAACTGGTGAGGCAGCTGGAAAGGCACACTGGAGCCAAGGGGTTCACAGCCAGGCTGCCTGAGAAACCAACACTTCATGTCCTAGGAAGCATAGTGTGTGGAGGGTTGGGGCAGAGGGAAGAGGAGGAGGAACCAGTGGAACACCACCTCTGCCAGCACAGGTATGGACTGACACTAATTCCAGGGGCTTGACAAACCTAAGGCAACCACATTTGTCCATACCACATTATTTACATAAAGAGGGAGAGGCTCCAACAGCTCTGGCCCTGCAAATCCCACCATCTCTTTCATTTCCAGAGAATGCTAGAGATTGGGTGGATGAGCCATACCTAGCTCCCCCTACTTCATACTCCAGTGCATCAAATCAAAACACAGGAAACAAAACCAGATAGGCTGTCCAAACCTGGCTCAGAAGGAAGTCCCTCCCAGCCGCTCAACCTGCTTATCACCATACCAGAAGCAATAAACTCAGATCCAAACACACCCTCACCATGGGCAGTAGCAGTAGGGAGTCATTGTTGATGATGCACACCTATGAGTCAGTCCACAGGAGGCAGAGACACCGCATTCTAAAGCTTAAGTAAAATCTGTCTTCCAAGTGAGACCATATACCACATTGGTGGTATAGTGGTGAGCATAGCTGCCTTCCAAGTGAGACAATATCTCTGAAAAAGAGCAAGCCACTAAAATGGTACCAAAAATCCTAGGCTGGCCAAAACATCACCAAAAATTAAGAAAGAAGAAGGAAAGGCTAGGAAAAGTCTTTTCCTCTCTAAATAGATTCATAGATAGATATATAGATACATATAGATGTATGGATATCAATAAGACAAATGGCCAATGCCTTCAGTTGGATTGATACAAACGTGATCAGCGATTCCCTAAATAATTACTTGACTAGGGATGCACCAACACACATGAGGTAATGAAGGCCATTCAGGAAATTTTCCCCATCTACCCAATCTCCTTTCTACCTCAGTGGAAGGATCAAAGCCCAGATCAGAACCTAACCTGGGGGGTAGGAGATCACTGTTGATGTTCCACACCTGGAGGACCCGCCTCCTGGAGGCAGACACACTGGTTTTTATGGCTTGAAGTAAAACCTGGTCTTCCTGGTGAGACCTTGTCTCTGAAAAACAAAATTATTCCCAAGAAAGCCAGCCTGCCCACAGCCCCACAAAGTACGAAGAAAGTAAAAGGAAAGACTGGGAGAAACACTTGCCTATACAAATATACATAGATCTATGCATATATCTATGTATATTTGTGTGTGTATCTGCATGTGTGTATGTACATATTTGTGTATACATAAGTATCTATATACAAAACCAGCTAAGTTTTTATATATGTGTACATATATGTGTGTGTGTGTGTCTCTCTGTATATATACACACACATACACACACATATATCTTGAGAAGATAGATGGTCACTTCCTTCAGTTGGATTGGTACAAATATTATCATTGATTCCCTAAACAATAGTCCCGCTGGGGAAGTACCAACATACATCAGGTGATGAAGGACATTGAGGAATTCTTTCCCATCTACCCAACATGCTTTTCTAGGAACAAACCTAGATCAGAACACAGCCTAACCATGGGGGATGGGGATGAGAGATCAATGTTGATAGTTCACACCTGTGGGCCTAGCCTACTGGAGGCAGATACACCAAGTTCCAAAGCTCAAGGCCAACCTGGTTTTACTGGTGAGACCCAGTCTCTAGCAATTCTTCACTTGTCCTATGAAATATCTAGAGCATCCACCTTTGGCCAAGCAAACAGTCAGGAACTTTTCCTAGAGCATAATTTCCACTTAGTTTGAAGGTCCTTTAATGGCCAACCACAGTTACTCTTTTTGAAAGTTTTTTAGATTGTTTATCTTAATAAACTTTCACACATAATCCTTCTTTCTTTGTTTGGCTTCTCTTATCAAGTTAGAGTGTTATTAGGCTAACATTTTCACACTGAGAAGATATTTCTGTAATTCACATCATTATCTTCTATTAGCTCTGTGATAATTAATTCCAGAACTTCCCAGTAAGTCTTATCTCCAATCTGCCAAAGGTGTTATACTTTCTTGCTTTGTGTCATACTCATTTGAGAGTTCTTTTTACCCTTGTGTTTCTAGTTTTCCTGTTTTTTCATCACCCTGAATCTCAGCTCACACTCTGAACACATGGGGATATCATTGAGAAAAGTCAAATATTCTCTTAATACTCTTCTTAGTGTGTCTGTATTTATAAAAAGAAAATCAGGAATTACCTTGAAGTAAGTGTAGTCCTTATGGTAATTTTTGAAATTTAATGTTCACATGCATTATAAAAACAGTAAATATCAGGCATACATCTATCTATGTATATGATATATATGATCTATATGACATAGATCATATATACATATATATGACTGGTATATACATCTATGATTGTATGCTTGGATTAACCATATTTAGTATCTGTTGTCCCATCTGAATTTTGTATTATTCACTCTAGTCCAGTTATCATTTCTTGTAGGTGCTCAGCAGTCATAAGTAGGTGAAAGAATGCTGATATGTATACTGAAGGAGACCCTTATGAGATAATAGTTCTCTTTTCCTTCTGTTTAGTGTGTTGTTGTAAAGTGTATGTTTTTCAAAGCTTATATAACTTTAGAGTATAGGATCTAATTTTACTCTGTAATTATCTTGATGTTTATTAACATATGTAGAGAATGAATTTACAACATTTTCAGGGCAATGGAATGAACTGGCAATCTTTATGTTTAATAAAGTGATCCAGACTCGAAGACAACATTACTATGTTTTCTCTTATTTGGAAAATCTGGGTTTTTTTTTTCTTGAAAGGAAGTTAAAAAGCTCTGTGCCAGTGGATCATGCCTATAGTCCTAGTTACCCTAGAAGCTGAAATCTGAGTTTGGTGTTTCAAAGCCAGTGGGGCAGAAAGTCCCTGAGACTCTTATCTCCAATTAATCATCTGAAAGCTGGAGTGGAGCTGTGGCTTAAGTGGTGGACCATTTACCTTAAGCATCAAAAGTTCAGAGATAGACCCAAGTCCTGAGTTCCAGCCACAGGATGAGAACAACAACAACAACAAAGATATGTAAAAGTAGAGGATAAGCTAGTTGGGCATTGGAAGTGTTCCTAAAGCCAGTGAGCAAGAACTAATGAATTATACACACATACCACAGAGCTTGTTTTAAAAAGCAAACAAGTGCATATCCTACTCAGAAGGTTTTCAGTTACTGGGATATGAGGGAACATAATTTGGATTTGGATTTTTATTTGTTCATATATTTTTATCCTCCATAAGATCCCCACAGAATAGAAATTCTATTTGCTTGAAAGTACTTACTAGAGACCTTCAGTTCTTAGAAGCTTTATTCTCACTTCACTTGAGAGAGTATTGTTGTAATTTCTTCATTTCACTTACCTTATGCAGGTATCTGTTTGGCTTTTTTATGCCCATCCAATGAATTCTTCCAATATGGATATATATGGTTGTAAAGATGGGTTACAGTTACATGATTAGGGTAGTGAGTACATTTTGTAGTGAGCATTGTTATCTCCCCTTTGTTTTCCCCCTACCATCACTTCCCTCCCTACCTCCCTATCTCCTCCCATTCCCCACCCTGACATTGTAAAGTTCATTTTCATCATGAGTCAGCCTGAATTCCCATTTAAGTGATCTCCAATAGCCCTTCCCCTACCCAAATTGGATAGTAAAAACAAACAAATTAATACAGTGCCCACCAGGCACTGTGTTTTTAATGCTTATTTTATTTTAATTTATTTTTTACTATATCTTGTGTTCCTTACTGAAAGTCATGTTTTCCTTGAAATCCTTAAGTAATGTAGACTGTCTCTCAATCCCTTGTCTACTAATTTTATTTCTGCCATTTCTGTATTTGACCTCTTGACTGTTTTTGTTTCTTATTTTTACACATTTTCTGATTTCTTTCTTTCTTTTCTTTTCTTTTCTTTTTTTTTTTTTTGGTCTGCTTGTGGGGCTGAACTCTGGGCCTGGGCGCTTACATACTATATTTTTATACTTTTCGTTGTTATTCAATTGAAAATATTTAGGTTTCTATCATCTCTTTATCTATCTATCTATCTATCTATCTATCTATCTATCATCCATCTAACTCCTTAGCTGAATAACTATCTAGCTTGCTAGCTATAATGAGTTTTACATTTGGTTCCATCTCTGGGCATAGGTATAATTGTGTTCATAGTTACCAATTTAAAAGTTTACAGAAATAATTTAAATAGGAAATCGAATCATATAAATACATAATAAGTTGCCCTAGCTTGCAGTCAGTGTGCTGTGTGGTAGGACACTCACTCTGCTTATCTGATTGAATATGCATCAGACATTTCCAATCCATGGTTCATAGGCCGCAACTATTGTCATACTTATAAAGAAGTGAAACTCCAAAACTACCTCATTACATTCTATTTTTTCTTTCTCCTTTTCCTGACTGGAAGGACCTGGGTTTATCTTGTTTGTGATCATGTCTTCAGTGTGTAAGCCTGAAAGTCTGGCATAGAGATAGTTCTCAATGAATATCTGCTGACTGAAGAAACACATACAGGAGATCTCTCTAATAAATAATAAAGAAGCCAGTAATAGAGCTTGGATTAAAGGATGCTAGAGTGGCAGTCTTCAGGGACCAAATCCCTCCCTTCCATATTTTATATTTGGGTTACAGTCTAAAGTTCATGATGGCATGGGGTACATTGTTTATTTTGCTCATTTTGCATGTAAAATGGCAAAAGGCCTCCTTGCTTATGGGGTTTGATGATACAAAGTGATTTAAAATTATATGTTATATTCAGGACTGGAAAGAGATCGAGAGTTATCCAAAGCTGGGTCAAGCCTCTGGCTACACAGGTGACTGACCCAGAGCCTAGGGTTGGTTAACTTTCCCTCTACTCTTTTCCATTTCTGTCCTGCCTCTTTCTGTGCATGCTTGTCACCCTCTCCCTGTTCTCTTTTACCCAGGTACTCAAACACTGGGTTAGTTTTCCACATGAAGAACAGGAAGGGCAGACACACATTCCGATCAACTAGTGAGTCCCAGGGTAGTGGACCTGATTTAAGTCCCTATTTCTACGTAAATTATTGTTGTTCTGGTATTGGGACTTGAACTCTGGGCCATGGGTTCTTCTTTGACTTTTTGTTCCAATTCCACTTCTAGCTTTTGCTGGTTAATTGAAGATTAGAGTCCTTTGACTTTTTTTTTTTTGTCTTCCCAGGGTAGCTTTGAAATTGTGATCCTCAGATTTCAGTCTCCTGGGATCTGGCTACAGAACTAGGATTACGGATGTGAGATACCATTGCCAAGCATCTTATTTCTGCTTTCCAACAGAGATACAGAAGCATAGTATGCTGCTGGAAGAAAGCAACAAAACACTTTTTAAATAGTCACATTATAACAATAGACACGTAAAAGTCCACCAATCCAAAGTTGTTTTTCTAAGTGTTCTATGCAAATGAATTTAATACATTTTCACAAAGATCCCTGAGAGGTAAGCACTGTTATCTTTGTTGTCCAAAAAGCCATGTTGATTCAGAGAGGCTAAAGACATTTTCCCAGTCACGTAACCAGTAAATAGTAGAGCAGGGCATTGAACCCACAAAGGCTGACTCTGGAGCTTTGCACTACATTAAGCAGAAAAGACTTCACAGAATGTTCCACTTCAGATGTGTTTTAAGTTCGTGTATGGAAGCCTGTTGTGTTTATTCTGAATAAGTCATCATTGCAGAGCTGGAACGGGTGACTATGGAGACATTATCATTATGAGATAGTGTCTGGTTGGCATGGTAATTCACATTGCAAACTTGAAAGTCTAGCACTTGGGGAGGTTGAGGCCACTCTGGGTAGCACAGTAAGTTCAAGGCTAGCCTGAGCTACAGACAAAGACCTTATCTGAAAAACCCCTGGAGGACTGGGACTGTAGCAGAGTTCCAGAGCACTTGTCTAGCATGTACAAAGCCCTGGGTTTGAGCCCCAAGACAAGAAGGCGAAGGAAAGAACGTGTCTGATTCCATATAGCAAAGTACTTTGCAGCCAAGTATCATTAGCTCAGGCCTGTAATCCTATCTACTTAGGAGGCTTGAAATCTGTGGATTGTGGTTTGAAGCCAGTCTGGGAAAACGAATCCTCAAGACCCTTATCTCCAAAGAACCTGCCAAAAGCCAGAACACTGGCCTTGTGTGAAAAAGCTGTCAAAGTGTAAGATCATGAGTGCAAGACCCAGTACTGGCACAAAAATAATACCAAATTTTGCAAACGTCCAGCAAGGGACAGACATCGCTGATCGCCTGCCGTTAATGGTCATTCCTTCTTTTCTTATGGACATGTTCCTGGTCCAGAGAACAGTGATTCCAGCTCCAAGACATGACTCACAGTAGGTTAATTAAAGTTGTTGCAATCTGCCAGTGATTGGTCCAGTGATGCATATGCAGTTCTGTCCTGACCATTGAGAGCTGAGGGAATGTTTTCTGGGTTTGGAGAAGATTTCTACCTTGATAAAATGGGGAGAGAAGCATAAAAAGAGCAATGTTTTTCTTCATCATTTTCTTCTTGCTCTTGATATTCTCCTATGAGAAAATAATAGCAATCAAACATAATAATAAAATAATATAAATAATATAAAATATATTAATACATAAATATAAAATGACATAAAAAATAAAAATAAAAACCTAATAAAGCTATCACTTATATCTTTTTTCTCCCTTCCTCTCTCTCACCCCCTCCCTACCTCCCTTCCTTCCTCTCCTTCTTTCTCTCCCTTTCTCCACCTCTTTCTTATCCTCTTCTTCCTTCTTGTCTTCCTTCCTCCCTTTCTCCCTCTTTCTACTTTCGTTCCTTTTCATGCTGGAATTGGAAACTTGAACTCAGGCCTTACACTTTCACTTGGTTTTTTTGCTCAAGGCTAGCCCTCTACCACTTGAGCCCTACCTCCACTCCTAGTTTCTGCTGATGGGAAGAGTCTCTGGACTTTCCTGGCCAGGCTGGTTTCAAACCATAATACTCAGATCTCAGCCTCTTGAGCAGCTAGGTTGCAGGCATGAGCCATCAGCACCTAGCCCTATCCTTGATTTCTAACAAGATCGGACAAAAATATTGATGCTTGGTGACTGAAATAGCCACAGTCCAATCCATTGCCTCTTCCCTCCAGGCATCTTGGGAAGTGAGTTAAAATGTGCCTAAGTATGCTATTACTGTGATGTAAAGCATTGTGATACATCTTGCCTCGGGAGAATATTAGTTCAAAGCTCCTTGGAGATGCCCCCACACTGCCTTCAGGCCCTCTCTCCTGAATACTACAGCCAGGACTTTCTGACTCATATGGGGGGAGGGGACAGTGAAGATCACTTCCAGTTCTCCTGGTATCTAATTGCCTTCATCACACAACTAATGGGTGACTCAAGAAGTCTGCTGTACTAAGTCAGGCCGTCAGCCATAGCCTGTGCTCTCAATATGAGTCACTTATAGTGTCAGGCTTTGGAAAAAAGCTGTGATGTCACAGTGCCCCGCCCCCACACTCAGTGACACAGCAATCATGATGCAATCAGAAGTAGGGACATGGAAGCCTCAGCCACTGAATCTCCTGTGCTCAGACAGAAATAGCCACATCACCCTCAGCCCAGACACCAGGCTCCAGGAAATTTGTGGAGCCAAAATACACTGGACATGTCATCACCTTTATGGAATCCTGCATCTCATCTCACCCAAACCTTGTGGGGACACCCAAGGTGAAACCTATATAGCCAGGGACATTAAGAAAGTGACTCCTCAAGCTTTGGTTCCCAATGATAATAAGTTATGCATCAAAGAGGACCCTGAGCAAATATCTGAAAGGAGCTTTGTGTTTGGCTCATTCTGAGAGCCAAGGTTACCAAGAGTTCAGGACCATGGTCTGTTTCATTCTTGACTTCCCAGTGTTGTAGGCTGATTGGTATTGCATACCAATCCTTGCCCCAGAGGTATTAGAGCCACCTCAGTTGTGTACTAGGACCCAAGGAAGCTGCAAACGTCTGGCAGTTCTGCTTGGAGCAACATCTGCATAAAATACTGACATATTGGTGATGACAGATAGCAACAGATATTATTTGTTGGGAGCAATCAGTAGATACTAGTAACATTTCCCCCTGAGCCCTATACCAATTAAAGAGAGAAAGAGACTGAGAGAGACTCTGTGTGTGTGTGTTTGTGTGTGTGCGTGCACACACACGCGTGTGGTAGAGAGAGAAAGCAAGATAAGAATCAGAAACATGGGCATCAAGATATCTGGTCTTCCAAGACATGAAGGCTCCACTCTCATAATCCTGGTTACAATGGAGGCTGAGATTTGAAGGTTTGAAGCCAGACTGGACAGGAAATCTGTGAGACTCTTATCTCTAATAAACCAGTAAAAAGCCAGAAGTGGAGCTGTGGCTTAAGAAGTAGAGCATCAAGTTTGAGCCAAAAAGTTAAAGGGCAGTGCCCAGGTCTTGAGTTCCAACTCTAGGATTGGCATGTGTACACTCATGCGCACACACACACACACACAATCAGATCTATTTCAGATGAGTGTTAGGGTGGAGAATTTGGCTTAAAAAAGAGGTGATAATGGGTGCCTTAGATCTGTACCTAAAAATAAGGGGTGAGGGTACAATCCATTCTCAGATATCCATGCAGAGGAAAGAAGAAAGTCAGCTTATAAGAGTCAACTGCACATCCATGTTTATGGAGATTCTCTTCATAGTAGCTCAGATATAGAATCAGCTTTGGTACCTATAGGAAGATGAACAAACAAAATCATTGTGGTGTTTATGTAGAATGGAATATTTGTCATGAAGAATAGGGAAAGACTATCCTTTGCAGGAAGTGGAAATCATCATGCTAAGTAAAGTAAGTCAGATGCAGAAAGACGAGTACCTTATATATGGAAACTAAAAACAAGAAAAAAAAGAGGTTTACTTGGAAGTATAATGCTGGTTATCAGGGTCAGAGATCCAGGAACGGGTCAGGGGCAGGGGGCAGAGATAAAATGCAGAGATCCATACTAGGGGCTGGTGTGAATACCCTATGAGGCCTGTTGCTATGTATTAACCTCTCTGGGCTGTGGTGATACTTAAAGCTGGTTGAAATTAAGAAGACACTGAGGATGTTGAGGATCTTCATTTTTTCCATTATTTATGTGTAGGGTGGAGGGGTTTGCATGCATATACCAGTTATAGGCTTGAACTCTGTCTGGGCCTGAGTGCTGTTCCAGAGCTTCTTTGTTCAAGGCTTCCTTGCTCAAGACTAGCACCTTACCACTTGAATCATAGCTCCACTTCTGGCTCTTTGATGGTTCATTGGAGATAAAGAGTCTCACAGACTTTCCTGCCAGGCTGGCTTTAAACCTCAATCCTCAGATCTCAGCTTCCTGAATAGCTAGGATTACAGGTGTGCCACCACTGCCTGGATCTATTAGTCTCTCTCTCTCTCTCTCTCTCTCTCTCTCTCTCTCTCTCTCTCTCTCTCTCTCTCTCTCTCTCTCTCTCTCTCTCTGTCTCTCTCTGTGTTTGTGTGTGTTTGTGTGTGTGTGTGTGTGTGTGTGTGTGTGTCTGTCCCTGTGTCTGTCTTTGTAAGTACTGTTTGAAGCTGTGATTATTTTGTGATAAAGTTGTTTTTTGTCTACTCTCATGCCCTCATTTATCTTAATTATTTCAATGACGATAAACTCAGCTATGCATCTCAGCAATATCATTATTTCCAAGAAAATGCTCTGAAAATCTCCAACTAATGAAAAGAAAATGACAGAGTGCAGAAGCATTAACAAGGATTGGTTTTGTGTCATCCTTATATGCCAAGGGGGATAAAATAAACACATCAATATTCCCATAGAGCTTACTGCGTACCTGGTATTGATCTAAATGCTTGAAGTGTAAGAACTCATTTAGCTTTCATAAAAACCTTTGAGTGGGCATCCTTTTTTCCTTCCTTTCCTTCTTTCCTTCTTTCTTTCTTTCTTTCTTTCTTTCTTTCTTTCTTTCTTTCTTTCTTTCTTTCTCTCTCTCTCTCTCTCTTCTCTCTCTCTCTCTCTCTCCCTTCCTACCTTTCTTTCTTTCTTTCTTTCTTTCTTTCTTTCTTTCTTTCTTTCTTTCTTTCTTTCTTTCTTTCTTTCTTTCTTTCTTCTTTCATTTTTTTGGGGGGGTCCAGTCGTGGGGTCTGAACTCTGGGCCTGGGAGATGTCCCTCAGCAATTCAGCTCAAGGCTAGCACTCTACCACTCGAGCCATAGCTCCACTTCCGGCTTTTTTCATTTTGCTTATATGGTGCTGAGGAATCGAACCCAGGGCTTCAGGCATGCAAGGCAAGTACTCTACCACTGAGCCACCTTCCCAGCCCCTCTTTCTTTCTTTCTTTCTTTCTTTCTTTCTTTCTTTCTTTCTTTCTTTCTTTCTTTCTTTCTTTCTTTCTTTCTTTCTTCCTTCCTTCCTTTCTTCTTTCCTTCCTTTCTTTCTTTGTTTTTTCTTTTCTCTTCGGAAGAAGAGAAGGAATCCCTTCTCCCTGCCTCTTTTCTTTTCTTTCTTCCTTTCTTCCTTCTACTTTCCCTTCCTTCTTCCCTTCTTTATCTTTCTTTTTGTCTTTCCTTTCCTCTCTCCATGCCTCCTTCCTTCCCTCCCTGCTCTGTATTTCTTCCCCTTTTCTCCCCTCTCCTATCTTTGCTTCCTTTATTCCATCCTTGCTTTGCTTGTCCATATGCTTTCTTCTTTATTTCCGTCCTTCTTTCCCTACCTCCACCCTCTCTCTTTCTGTCCATCCTCCCCTCTCCTCTTCTCCTTCCTTCCCTCCCTCCCTCCCTCCTTGCCTCCCTCCCTCCCTTCTTTCTTGCTTTCCTTCTTTCTTTTTCTTTCTTTCTTTTCTTTCCTTCATTTTTTTTTCTTTCCTTCTTTTTCTTCCTTTTCTTCCCACTCTCATTTCTTCCTTTCTTTTTTCCCTCTTTCCTTCTGTTCTCTCTCCCTCCCTCCCTCCCTTCCTTTCTTCCTTCCTTTGCTTGCTTGCTCTCCTTTTCTTCCTTCTTTCTTCCCTCTCTTTGCCAGTACTGGTGCTGAATTTAAGACCTTGCATTCTACTTGGCTTTTCCACTCAAGGCTGATGCTTTTTACCACTTAAGCTATACATACACTTCTGGCTTTAATTATTTTTGGTGGATAAAGGAAAATAAGAGTCTTTTAAATTTGTCTGCACAGGCTGGCTTCAAACTGAGATCCTCAAATCTCAGCTTCCTGAGTAGCTGGCAACTGGCATCTAGGCCAGTTCTCTAATCCTGTGATGCTATGTGCCTCTGTGTCTCCCCTGTGAAATGCAAGTGATATGTTCTGGTTTGCTAATCTTACAAAGTAAAACTCCTTTTGAACATCCTAAAGTAGCTGCTTTGTGTATAATAAGGTAATCATTTTCAAAGATCATGTCCTAATCAAAGATCTTGTCCTAATTTTAGGCTTTACTTTGGATGATTTAAGGTTTTTGACTGTTGCTTAGAGAATGGAAGGAAGGAGGCAAGGAACACCCCACAAAACCTCTGTGCCTTAGGCTGCCTGTTTAGAATGTCAAGGCCAGATTTGTCTAAGCCAAGTCCTGCCAGACAGGCCAAGTGTTAGCAAGACGGGGTGGGGAGGTGGCAGTGTGCAGAGAACAAAACAAAGAAAGCAGGTCCTAATTTTTGTTTTGGCTTTAACACAGGAAGCAAGAGAGTGGTTAGGCAAATTAGGACATCTATGGATATAGATTTGCTTGCTGCCAGCTTTGGGCACATGATAAACCAAAGAGAAAGGTTTTTTGTTTTATTTGTTTGTTTGTTTATTTATTTATTTATTTTGTCTGCCATGGGGCTTAATCTCAACACTCAGCCTGAGTGCTGTCCCTGACCTCTTCAGCTCAAGACTGTAGTGCTCTACCACTTTTAGCCACAGTGGCACTTCTGGTTTTCTGGTGGTTCATTGGAGATGAGTCTTACAGACCTTCTTGCCCAGGCTAGCTTTGAACCATGATCCTCAGATCTCAGCCTCCTGAATAGCTAGGATTACAGGCATGAGACACCAGTTCCCAGCTTGAGAGGTTTAATGCAGTACATGGAAGGAGAAGGATCATGGTGGTCTTTGAAGTAGAACAGACATGATCCCTGGTTCCTGGCCATCTTCAAAACGACCACGAACCAATTACTTTTAACCATCTCCCCATTTCCTCATATTCAGAATTCATCTTGGGGAAGAAGCAATAAGAAGCAATCTGAAAAAAAATTAAAACAATTAGCCCAGGACCATGGGCTCATGCATGTTATTCAGGAGGCTGAGCTATGAGGATCATGGTTCAAAGCCAGTCTTGGCAGGAAAGTCCGTGAGACTCATCTCCAGTAAACTACTCAGAAAATGCTAGAAGAGGAGTTATGGCTCAGAGTTGTAGAATGCTAGCCTTGAGCAAAAGAAGCTCAGGGATATTGCTCTGGCCCCAGGTTCAAGTCCCAAGACCGGTACACACATACAAACCAAAAGGATGAATTTAAACTGATGGATCACTTAGTACATTTCTCTCCCACTCAGATGAGGGTTCTAGATACACAGAAGGTCAATCGCAGGTGAAGGCAATTCATTTCCTCTCCACATCCCAGCTAGAATGAGAGCAGAATTGTGCAATCTGATTACAGCCTAATGTTGTCAACTAATTCTGTCAGTGGATCACAAAACAAAATGCTGAATTAAAAACAAATCTTCAATAACATTAACCTTTGACTGAAACAAGATAATATATGTAAAAGTTCCTGGCACACATTAGGTGCTAGGTGAATATTAATTATTGTAATGTTGTTTGGGGCCAATGTCAGCTGAGACAAGTGCTATGTGCCTGGAATCCCGGCTCTTGGTTTTACATGAGATGTGTGATATTGGACAAGGTGTCCTTTGAGAGCATCCTGCTATCTCTCTGTGATTATGTCAGAGGAGAAGATCCACGGCAGGGTCTCACGCATGGAATCATCTGGACAACTTGTTAGGAATGACAGACACTTCTCCTCTGTCTCACTTTATGGTTATGGTTATGATGCAGTATTTCTAGGGAGTTGTCAAGGTGTCTTTGGAAAACCATTCAGAAAAAAACTCCAAACCAAAACCAAAAACCAAGTCTGAGCTGGCACAGTACCTAATGCCCATAATCTTAGCTACTCAGGAGATTGAGAAATTGAAGGTCGTGGTTCCAAGACACACCAGGCAGGAACGTTTGTGAGATTCTAATCTCCAATGAACCACTAGAAAACAGGAAGTAGTTCTGTGGCTCAAAGTGGTAGAACAATAGCCTTGAGCAAATTAGCTCAGGGACAGTGCTTAGGCCTGAGTTCAAAGCCCCATGACTGACCAAAAAAATAAATAACATAAAATCTTTAGGTGGCATAGAATAGGCCAAGGAGCACTGTGATTTATCTTCATTTTTAAAAATTCTATTCTTTGATTACTGTTGACTCTTACAGACACATGCATGAATGAACCAAATAAAATTATATCTGATTTTTTGTTGTGTGTTTTTGAGTTTGTTTTTGCACCAATACTGGGGCATCAAATCAGGGCTTGGGGTTACTCTGACCCTTAGCTTTCTTTCCCTCAAGGCTCGTGCTCTACCACCAGAGCCACATCTCTACTTCTGGCATTTTGCTGGTTCATTGGAGATAAGAGTTCCAGACTTCCCTGCCCAGGCTGGCTTTGAATCACGATCTTCAGATCTCAGCCTCCTGAGTAGGTAGGATTACAGGTGTGAGCCACGAACACCCAGCTCTAGATCTGATTGGTTTTCTGGGTTTTTTTCTTTTTGGAAACATTTTTTGCACCTAGTTCTATCTCTACCCAGCTCAGCTTTGGATAATTCTTTTAATTCTAAAACAGATACTTGTACTGATGTTGAAGAGTTCAGGTTGTCATCTTTTTCTTTCAACCCCAACAGTCACCAAATCAAGAGCAAAGACAAAGTGTGAGGGAAAAGTCTACTGTGGCCATAGGCATTTTCTCATTTTTCCCTCTCTATTTACTCTGTTTTCAAATCCCACAGGTGTGTTGATCTTACTAACTCTGAAAAAGAAGGTTTTAATGGCTGCAGCATTCTACAGGCTGCAAAGCAGAAAGCTATGTGCCCACATCCTCTTTCTTCATGGTCCCACCTCTTGTACCCTCTTTCTCCTATTACCTTTGGGATGCTAAGGCCTTCCTATGACCTCTCCAGTTCCTCTCTAAGTCACCTGGCCCTATAATGGCCTGGCTGAAGCTGGCAAATGGCCTCGGTGCTGAACATGATCATTCCAGTAAAACGTGGCTTATTAGCATAGGAATTTCCATAAACCTTTCTTTTCTAAATGTGTTGTTAGAATTCTGGTCCCTGCGGAGGTCATGCTAACCTAGTTAAGGCTCCTGGAGTAAAATAATGCTGTTCCAGCCCATTGCATTTGCATTAAAATATTGTTCTACACTGTCCTACTGTTGACGTGCTAACCAAGCAGCCTTGGTTCCCTGCAACCTTGTGCAGCAGAATCTGAAATCTGAACGTCCTCCATGATTTCAGCTGGAGTCCTGGCAGCTCAGTGACAATGGTAGCAGGTGCTGAGATATAAAGATGCTCCAGGTTCTGGCTGTGGGCACTTCACTTTGGAAACGATTTGCTGAGGACCAGATTGTGATGGGGTGAAGGATACTCATGACTGGGCTCTTGATTGCTGCCTGTGGAGACAACCTGGTGCTGGGGGCATGTGTCCTGGGCTCAGACTGCCTTGTTGATGTACAAGGGTCCCCCACATACAAGGTGTAGGGATTGGGCAAGTTACAGCATGGACTCAATCAGAACAGAGTCAGGGAAAGCAATGGAGGTGGTGGTGCCCTGGGCACACCACTGACATGTTGACTTGAAACTCTTGTGTACAGCAACTTCAGGGTCATTTTGTAAAACTTTAAAAATGGGGAGGGAATTAAACGATGCCTATCTCACTGGGTCACCATGAAACTTTTCTTTTGAGACCAGGCCTTGACCTCTGTCCCTGATGCTTTGGCTCATTGGCTATAGCTCTACTACTGAGCCAGGCCTCCAATCCCTGTCATGAAACGTACATGAAGTATTCTTGACAATGGGAGTTTCTTGTGTCCAATTGGCATTAGTATTGTAAAATGGGTAATACATATAATATATAAGTTAATTACATAATTATATATAATATATATTTTATATAATGTATCCTATATATTAGTGTATTCATAGTATACCGTATAGTATAGTATACAGTATAGTAATACACACATATCTAATATGTATTTATAACTATATACATATAAGTGTATATATAAGTTGTAGATTATATATGATATATAAAATATATATCATTATAAGATATACTATATGTGACATACAGGATATATAATATATTATATAGTATTTATGCAAAATACATAGTACATCTTGTATGTACTATAGTATATAGTTTATATACAGTATGTAGATATACGGTATATAGATGCAATTAGCTTAATATTATATGTAGTAAACTAACATATAATATATAGTATGTTTAATATATAGTATATATGGTGCATGGAGTATTACATATAGTATAATATACTATCATACTATGTTACATATGGTATCGTATGTATAATATGACATACAGTATAATATTTTATTATCTATTATTATGTATATAATACATTATATATTGTATAATGCTATATATTAATAAGCTATATAGTCTATGCACAACACATAGACTATATACAGTATGTATATACTATATGTATATATACTACAAGCAGTATACTATATGTATACTGTTTATAGAGTATATAGAGTAATATATAATCAATTAATAATATATAATTATATTAGCAATGAAGGATTTCTCCCCACCCTATTGTTCCCAGTGCATACAGATGCCAGGCAAACCCCAGGTATGTGTGGACATGTTTGACCACGCAGGCAGGGCAATCCACCTAAGCCCAGCTGTAAACTTCCTATAGTGGGCCCAGTCAACCACCCCCCACATCCCTAGCCCTAGTGGATTTTGCATTAACCTTTGCCTCCTTGGTCAGATACCATAAAAACCCAGCTCCAATCCTACCTCCTCACACAACCTCCATACCCACAGGAAGGTCTGTGCCCTTCGCAGGCAATAAAAAGTCCTAACCTGTGAAGAATCGAGTCTCGTCTATTCCTTTTCCAATCTCCATTTTGCTAACAAGCAATATATACTGTTATATACTGTTGTGATTACTTTGAAGTTCAAACTCACACACTATATAAAAATAACAACCATTAATAACAACCATTTTTACTGATGATATATATACTCAGTGTTAATCATTTTTCTTCAAAACAATAACAAACTTACTGAATGATGGTTACCTCTTCATAAGACTCATATCTATGATATTCTGTTTGTGTGTTTTTGTGTGTGTTTTGGGTGTGTGTGTTGCTGGAAATGGAACGCAAGGCCGTGAACTTATGAAGCAAGTGCTCTATTACTGAGCTACATCTCCATCATTTCTTTCATGATTCTTTTTTTTTTTTTTTTTGGCTTTTGTCAGTTGTGGGGCTTGAACTCAGAGCCTGGGAGATGTCCCTGAGCTTTTTTGCTCAAGGCTAGTGCTTCCTTTTTCTGGTGGTTCATTGGAGGGAAGTCTCACAGACTTTCCTGCTTGGGAGGCTTTGAATTTCAATCCTCAGATCTTGGTCTCCTGAGTAGCTGGGATTACAGGCATGAGCCACCAGTGCCTGACTCTTTCATAAGATTGTTGAGAGACTATTTGGGCCAAGTTGTGCAGGATTTATGAATGAATTAGTATTAACTGGTGAGGGGGTAAAAGCCTGGAAGTTAGTGAAGTCTCCCTCACTGGTGAATTCAAAAGGACAGTATGAGATCATTTGGGATAGATATTTTAATTGTTTTCACTGATGAGGACGTTGTAAGCTGCTAAGTGCTATGCCTGAAACTACATACAAATCATATTATGGTTTGATCCTTATACTATCGTTAGTGTCATTTCTTCCAATATTCATTTGCTTAAATCTCAGGACAGCCTTCTGAGGAAGTTTATTGTCCTTGTGTCAAAATGCTGATGATGAGGAAATCTAAGACTCAAAGTAGCAGATGCCCTCCCCCAGTGTTGCTGAACTTTCACATAATGGAGGCAAGGTTGAAACCCACTTCCCCTGGAATTTGTGTTCCTTTGTGGAGTTGTCATGTCACTGGCTGTGTTTCTGAAAGCATTGAGGAGAATTGGAGCTGTCACATGCTAAAGGACAGGCGATAAGCCTTTTCACATCTTTGAGTATAAGCTGACCCTGTATGGAGTAGCAGAACAAGGTCTCAAGAATTCTCTGTGGTTTATACTCTCCTCACATGACCTTGAGGGCATCTACCTCATCTCATGGCTCTTAATATGTCCTCACGAAAACATCTAATGTGGGCTGGGAATGTGGCTCAGTGGTAGAGTGCTTGCCTAGCATGCAAAAGGCCCTAGGTTCAATTCCTCAGTACCACATAAATTGAAAAGGCCGGAAGTGGGGCTGTGACTCAGCTGGTAGAGTGTTAGTCTTGAGAAAAAGACTCTCAGGGACAGTTTCGAGGCCCTGAGTTCAAGTCCCAGGACTGGCATAAACAATCAAACAAACCAAAGCCCATCTAATTTGAAGAGATTCTCTGACCTTTAAATTAAATGAAACTAAATATATTATTATTATTTGCCAGCCATGGGCTTGAACTCAGGGCCTGGATGCTGTCTCTAAGCTTTTCTTCCCAAGTCTAGCACTCTACCACTCTGAGCCACAGCTCTAATTCTGTTTTTCTGGTAGTTCATTGGAGATAAGATTTTCGCAGATTTTCCCACCTGGGCTGCTTTTGTACCATGATCTTCAAATCTCAGCCCCTTGAGTAGCTAGGATGACAGGTGTGAGACACCAGTACCTACCCGTTATATATTTTTTAAACAAACTGATTTCTTCTGGTGATATGCTAGTGACATAGGTTTTTTTCTGTATCACAGAAGGAATGAAGGAGAGGAGAGAGAGAGAGAAGCAGAGATTTTAGGGGTCTGGAAATAGGGATGGTCACAGTAATCCTGAGAGAGTATGAGTAGAATGATGGAGAAGTGTGCATTCAAAACAGGTAGGATGTGAACAAAAAGTGGTTGTGTTTATTTTGAAGCCCCAACTCACTGCATAAACAGCTCCCTGGCCACACAAATATTTACCTGTGCATTCATTGGACAAGGCCCGGCTGACACTGGTGGCTATTTGAGCTTCCCTACCTGCTCCCAGAGAAAGGACCCCAAGGAAGGGTGAGAGGCCTTTTGCCTCATACCTCCAACTATCCTCAAGAGCCTTGCAGAATCCTAAGATGAAGGACAAGTTTAAATCCAGCCAGAAATGCCTGGCCTGGAGATGTGTTTGGCACCAGCAAAAGGAGGGTTCCAGGGACCTTAATGGAGCTAAAGGAGTTAAATTAAACTTGTAAGTGAGAGAAGCATTGTATCTGAGTCAGCCCTTTGCAAGGCAGAGGCAAAAAGCAATTACCTTCAGATCCACTTGGTGAGCTTTTCTCCAGGGCACCAATGAGCATGTTCAAAGATCATTTTGCCATCAGGCCAGCCCGTGGCATTCCTTACTTCAAGGAAATATTTGACTTCCATTATGATGGTCAGAAGTGTTCAAGTAGCAAGCAACTGGACAGATGGAACGGTGACAGGTCCAAGGGGAGGGGGGAGGTTGTAAGTCTTAAAGCAAAGTAATGGCAGAGAAGACATGCCTGTATGCATTCTGTGTGAATGGATTTGATGGCTGGAGCTCCAGCAGCCATGTTGGGTCATGTGACAATGGCAAATCCTCGGATGGTGAGAAGGAACAAATAGAAGAAATCTGGTCGGGAAACTGGTGGCTCATGCCTGTAATCCTAGTTCTTCAGTAGGCGGAGACCTCAGGATTCTGACTCAAAGTCAGTAAACCAAAAAAGTCTTTGAGACTCTTATTACCAAATAATAGCAAAAAGGTGGAAGTGGTGCTGTGGCTCAAGTTATAGAGTTTCAGCCTTTAGTAAAAAAGCTAAGGGACAGCATTCTTTTTTTTATTATTGTGAAAATACTGTACAGAGGGTTTACAATTACAAGGGCAAGATAATTAGTACATTTCTAATCAAGCTAAAATGCTTTTAGCCTCCTCCTTTGTTTCCCTTTCCCATCCCTTCCCATCCTCCGACCTCCCACCAAATCCTCCTCCCCCCTACCAAAGTTGTAAAGTTTGATTTTCCAC